>NW_024423675.1:35683446-36229465 GCF_017311325.1 Ursus maritimus
AAAAAAAAAAAAAAAAAAAAAAAGACAGCTTTCCATCTCAGCCCTTCAAGTACTTCTACCTGCTGAACTTACTGCGACCAGATCCAAGAAAACAAATCGCTCCCTGCCTTAACTAATAGAGATCTCATCAGGCATCATATATCAAAGATTGTACCATGTTTTCTGGGAAAGAAATCATTTATTGTAAAGACTCCTTTAAACCTTCATTTTCAAAGACATCTTTCCAGAACATATTATGTATTAAAGAAAGATATTGTAAGTATGCATAAATTTCAGTTGCTTCTTCCTCTATCTTCCCTGCTGAAAATAGGTAACTAGACAATGTGACATGTAGAAGTCACAGCATCCTGATTTGATGTTGATTTGACCACCCTCTTGGGAAAAAGCAAATCCTAGCTCAGGAGAGCAGGAAGAACTCAATATAATCACACACTTTGTTTGATTTAAACAAGTTTAAGAATTTTCCTTCAGAGTACTCAGGGTGAAGAACCTCTTCACACCCTTTTGTCAAGCTCAATTCAATCCGCTTCTTGCTATTCTAATCTTCTAGAAATTTAGCCAAAAATGAAATGGACACTTGAAGCGAGGCTTAACCGATATATCTGTATTTGAAAATGAGGCCAGAAGAGACAGCTGATCTGTACATTTGTTAATCTTAAGGAGATAAATGAGAAGTCCGGCTGCCCTCTAGCCCTCAAAGATGTTAGCGACGTCAGTCCAGATAATGGACAAGCATGCCAAAGGGTTTGCTATTTTAGAGCTGCTGTGGCAAGTGCATCCCCTACAAAATACCAAGGTCAGCTTAATTATAATGACTCATGGAATACTGGAATAATTCTGTATATAAATAAATTCTCTTCTTTCCTTTATTTTGCCTTCCTGCAAATTGTAGAATTATTAATTCACGTGACTATTGTTATAACTTTCATAGCTCCTATTTTAATTGGAAAATCATAACTCTTAGACACTGTGGGGGCAATCTGTGGCCAAAGGACAGGAAAATTAATCTTGGTTTGAATTATAGAAACAGAAATTACAGTAGAATAAAGTATGTGACATATTTTTTGTTTAGATTAGTTTTTCGTGAAATTAGTTTTTAATCAGTAGACATATGAATAGCATTTGCAAAGTGCCCAGCAGAGCAGCACTTGCTGCAGATGGCAGACGGCAACTGCAGTGCACCATATCATAGTTCTGGATCTAGGAAAAGTATTCAGAACTCATTTCTTAAAAATTACATTTGAAACCATTTTAACCTTCTGGGTATGAAAACACAGACTTCCATCTAAGTCTTTGAAAGGTATCCATCCTGGCAACCTGATGTAAAACACTGCTGTATCATTATTTAAGCTAGAACTGATTTTGATGAGTAAGATTCATCTCGCTGTTTCTTTAAGTATTCCCATTATATGAAATATTAAATGGCATGCTTGCCACTGACGTGTTGCTAAAATGTAAAAATCTCGTGCTATTGTGAAGAGGTGTCTAATGCAGGATGTAGTCCCTGAAGGCTGCTTCTTACCTCTTCACCTCCACTCAAGCCTGGCCACATTTCCTTGAAACTCTTTCCCATGAAGGCTGCCCTTCTGACTTCTTCCTACCCAGACACCCTATTCCCCATGCCCTTTGTCAAGCACTGTTCGGCACTACCATTCCACATCTTCTCTAAATTTCTACAGAGTCCTCACATGACCCTTTAGTCATCTCCAGGATCCCACTTTGCTCATAATATGTTCTTTGGCTCACGTCCTCCTCTTTGTCATTCCTCTATCAACATGACATCAGAAGACCTTAATGTTCACATCTCTGTGGAACTTTTTTCCTACTCTTTTTCAGCCTCTTGTAAGTACAACTGAAACTTGGACCTCATTGTTCCTCAGAACTGCTTCATCATCACTCTGGATTTTAGCATGCTCCTCTGTGCTCATACTCTCTCAATACTGTTCATCCCTCCCAATCTTCAATTCATTTCTGCCTCTCAGCCTCCTTGTTTCACTTTGTCTCCCCACCCAAGGGGTCCTTAGAACCTCTTTGTTATCATTTTTCTCATTGTGGTTATAAGATCCTCACTTTCCACTCTATTCTCATTGCCAATCCTCCAAAGGCTGTTTATTGCTGATAATTTTTTTTAAAAAAGGCTTATAATTTTCCCATTTGTCTCTAACAAATTTATGTTGCCTGGTGATATCTTGGTCTTCAAGGTTTCTCAGTTATCTGAGGATCTCTCTTTGAGTTCCTTGTGAGGGTTCCAGAGACGATATTTCAGATTTTTTCCTCTTTTAGCAAGCTCACAGTCACAGCCTGGCGTTCCTCGATCTTAGGAAGTTCTTTAATCATGTAATTGATTGAGATTGTGGCCATCTGAAATCAATCCCCACAGCTTTCCCTGTCTTGTCTTAGAAATGCACTTGATCTCTCATCTTTCTTATGAAGGGTCCTGTCCTTTTTCTAAAGTCAGCGCCTCCTCCTTTGACCAGGACACTCCCCCCACTCCTCCTTTGACTTAATCAATTATTCTGCCCACTTGCATTGTATTCTCTGACCTGCTCTCCATTGCCTCATTCATTTTCTGTCAAGCTTTAGTGAGTAATCTAGTCTTACTGCTCTTTTTCTTTCCCTCCCACTCACTTATTATCTGGGTATTTACGGAGTGCAATCTGGTTCCTGTTCTTAACACTTGACTGAAAATATTTTCACCAGTAACTTTTTAGCCATCAGTCATAAATCCCATGCATGGCCTTTTCTCAGACCTCACAGTTCCTGAGCTTTCTGCTGAACATCACTCTGATAACTATCTCATCATCTGAAAAAAAAAATTTTCCCCTCAATCTCCAGTAACACTGTACTCTCATCTTCCTTTTATCTCTTGGACCCTATTCACTCATCTTTTCTTTTTCTTGCCAACTTGTAAATCAGTGATCTCTCAACCATACTGATTGCACATTCCTAATAAAAACTCGAAGCATAAAACATAAATGTCACACATGCATATATACATAAAATTATGTATGTGCGTACTCTACTAACATATGTAATTATGTACATTTACTAATAATATATCATGTGCATTATAAAACAAACTCAAGGTAGACATTTTAAAATAATAAAGTTGGTTAAAGTTGATGTAAAAATATTTTAAACAAAATTATTTATTACTAATATTGAGAAAAATGGTTGAATCATTTTCATTATTATTTTTTATAGTAATTTTTTATTATGTTATGTTAGTCACCATACATTATATCCTTAGGTTTTTTTTTTTTTTTTAAGATTTTATTGATTTATTTGACAGAGAAAGACAGCCAGCAAGACAGGGAACACAAGCAGGGGGGGTGGGAGAGGACGAAGCAGGCTCCCAGCGGAGGAGCCCAACGTGGGGCTCAATCCCAGAATGCCGGGATCACGCCCTGAGCCGAAGGCAGACGCCCAACGACTGCGCCACCCAGGCGCCCCAATATATCCTTAGTTTTTGATGTAATGTTCCATGATTCATTATTTGCGTATAACACCCAGTGCACCATGCAATATGTGCCCTCCTTAATACCCATCACTGGCCTATCCCAGTCCCCCACCCCCTCAGTTTGTTTCCCAGAGTCCATAGTCTCTGATGGTTCATTCCCCCCATTTTTATTATTTTTTAAATCTTGATTAACACTTTGTGATACAGTGATTCAGTTGTTTCATAATTCAGTTGATTGATATACTGAGTTTTAATAGCTGTCACTGCTAAAAATGATACTTCACAAGATACATGGATCCAAATGGAAAAAGTACATTATTAGTTGCTCTAAGTCATGACATATCTTTTCAATGATGCCTACTAATTTTGCAAAGATGTTGTTGAAATTGGCTAGTAAATTCCTATCTTCCCTGATGTCAAAATGATGGTTAATTAATTACTATTTTAACTATTGGATTTTTAAATTAATTATTTATTTGAGACAGAGACAGAACACTTGAGCAGGAGGAGGGGCGGGGGGAGAAGGAGAGAGAATCCACAAGCGGACTCCCCAGCTGAGTGCAGAGCCTGATGCAGGGCTTAATTACAGGACCCCGAGATCACGACCTGAGAGGAAATCAAGAGTCAACCACTTAACTGACTGAGCCACCCAGCTGCCCCTAACTATGGGATTTAAAAGACAGTGAAATTCTGTGGAAGATTTTATAAATGGTTAGAAATTTTGTCTGCAAGTCTGTAAAGTTTGCAAAATGAGAAGTTACATTGTTTTCAACAATGGAAGCATATAACATCAGAAATATGTTAAAACAATCCATTTTCAAAATATTCTATATAGGATGATTCTTTTGTTACGGCTATTTTTGCTCCCTTTAACTGAAGGGCCAACTCAAGTACATATGTGTGCATTCCTCTAGATGGCAGACTACTGACAGGCACTTATGGATTAGGTAGACAAATCTGGACACTCGCCTTTTTGTAAAATAAATCTTAATATTAGCACATCTTTAACTTCGGGGAAAATAATCTGTCATAAGACAATCAGCAAATCTTTAAATGGTACAAAAGAGTACCACAGTTATTCCTCATCTCATAAAGTATCATGAGGATCCTACTATATTTTATACTTTTGTTTCTATAAATTAACCTCATATTTAAAACATTGTTCATAACTTTGTAAACTTCTGGCTATAATTTCTTTGCTGTAGTAACTTGCCCATAACGACACTGGGAATACATTTCATAGGTAGAGTCATATCGTTAATCTCCCTTTAGAATCACTTTTAAAAGTCTAGACAGCGCCCTTGTTCTGTCAGTAGTTGTACTGACTCCGTTCATCCATTAGGCGATGCTTGTGCTAAAGAGGTCATTAAGGGATAGAATAATGGTTTCTCCAATGCACTCAAAAAAATACTTCATGGATTTTATTACTGAAGCATCATCTAGCAAATACAATAAACCCAGACATCGAGAAAAAACTCAGCTCTCATGAAACTTTGCAGAAAATCTCCTTTACTTAGTCATTTGTCCATACAAATAATTGTAACAGCTAACATTTATTTTGCGCTTACTAAGTGCCAGGTACTATTTTATGCCTGTTACATATATGAGCTTATTGAATTCTTCAGCATTTCTTTCTCAAGCACCTTCCAAGAGTATTTTCAGAAAAAAAATGGTTTTTGTTTTTCACCATATTGCTTCTTTGCATTATTTTAGCTGTTTTTAGGAAGGACTGGTATACTTAATAACATGTAGGGTTTTTTTCTTTATCTCTATTTAAAAAACGCAAAAGATTTGAACATTAATTTGAATGAGGTTTAAATGTAATGAAGTGCTGGACTGATTATAACATAATTATAAACAGCACTGAAAAACTGTAGACAATTATCTTCACATTCTTTTTGCTCAGTTTGAAAATATATTGTTAATCGTGAAGTCTTCATTTTCCTAGTTGCTAACATCACATAACACGGTATAAGCTATGGTGAAATTCACTGTCACTGAGAGTATTTGTAAATCTTCATTTCAATTGTCTTAAAAATTTCAAATTTTTGGCTGACATCTTGATGGGTATGATTAGTTCATCGTCTTGTATTTTTTCCTCCTAATGTGGCTGATGGAGAAATATGAGAAGTGTGAAAATTGTCAGTTCTACTTTTCTATCACTGTTGCCTTTTGCTCATATTATAAATACAATATCTTAATAAATTTATCTTCGGAAGTATGTAATGCTTTTAGAAAAAGGCACAAATAATGACAGTGCAATGAGTTGATACACACTGAATGCCTCTATGTAACTACTGCCCGGATCTGGAAGTAGAATATTAATAGGCCCCCAACAGCTCCCTCACGCCTTACCCCATCACATTTCCAACCCCTCTTCGCCGCAGCTAACCAGTCTCCTGGCTTCTAATATCATAGATTAGATTTCTCTCTTGTTTGGAAGTTTTATGTACTTTAAATCATAGAGTTGTGTCTGCTTCTTTCTTTTTATCCCTAACGTAAGAGTATTCCATTGTATGAATACACCACAATTTATTTATCTGCTCTACTACTGGAGAACGTTTGAGTTGTTTCCAATTTATAGCTATTATAAAAATGCTGCTGTGAATATTTCTATACATGTGTTTTTGTACATGTATGTACACATTCTTTTCACATATGCATATGCTTCTGTAGGTATTTAACTGCTGGGTCATAGCAGGTATATATGCCTTGCTTGAGTAGATTCCACAAAGTGGTTTTCCAGAATATATTCTCACCAGGAGTACACAAACTTCCAGTTTCTCCACAATCTTGCTACGATTTGGAACTGTCAGTCTTTTTACTTAATCATTCTCTGATTCTCTAGTATTGCCTCATCGTGGTTTCCATTTACATCCCCCAGATGAAGAGATTGAATAGTTTTTCAGTGTTTTATTGGTCATAGTGAGAAATCAATTTTGTGAAGTAACTATTCAAGTATTTTGCCCATTTTCTTTATTGTGCTGTCTGTATTTTTGTCATTAATTGGTAAAAGTTCTTTACGTATTTGAATGCAAGTTCTTTTTAGTATCCTTTATCTGTTTTGCAAATAAGCTTCCCCACTCTGTAGCTCGCTTTTCACTCTCTTAATGGTGTCTTTAATGGTATAATCTTTCATTGATGGGGGCTTTTTTAGTATTTTTTCAAACTACTTGTCCATTTTGTCAATTCAATTTTGCTTAAAGTAGAAAATACAATTTGCAAACGACTTGACCAGGCTCACTGCACTACAGCATAGTGCAATCCTCTCAAATGAAGGGTGCCTAGTCAGGGTCCCATTCTTAGAGATATTCACTCTCTGGAAACAAAAATAAGATCCAGTGGCCAGAACTTCTCTATATTTTGAGGTAACAATGATCATCAACAGCTGCTAACTTTATAAACAAACAAACAACAAAAAAACAACCAGATGCCATGTATCCCCTGATAGAAAATACACAGCACTCATTACGAAGTAGTTTTCCCAGAAATTCAAACCTCAATCTATCAAGATTCAAAATCTAACTATCAATTCACAGGAAAACAAGTCAGAAGGACATCTCAGTAGGAAGCAACTCACAGGCAAAACAACTCTAGAATATATGACATAAAGAATATACTTTCTAGAATATATAGGAAAGACCAGGAAAGAAACTGATAGACAAAAATCGTATGTGAAGTATGAGAAACTGAGGAACAGAAGGTGTTTGGAAAACAGCAAAGTGCACTAAAATATAACAATCCCGTTTTTACACAAGTTGCTCTAAATAACTCACAAAAGAAAGACCATCTCCACTCCTCCTCACTGGCAACCACAATCAGCAGAATCCATGGTTTGGGAAACTCTATAGAAGGAAGCCAGCTTCTCCAACAAATTTGAAAAAAAAAAAACAAAACAGGAAGAATTCTATACATTAAAAGAGACTTGAAACATGTCATTCAATTGCAATGTGTGTACCTTACTTAAATTCTGATTCAAACTGTAAGAAAACATTTATAAGAAAACCAGGCAAATCTGAATTCTAGCATGATATTTGATATCCTTAAGGAATTATTGCTAATGCTTTCTGGTATGATAACTACACTGTTTGTTTTAAGAATCCCTACCTTTCAGAGGTATCCAATGAAGTATTTGCTGATAAAATTAAATGAAATGTCTGCTTTTGTCTTCTCTCCAAAATATTCAGTGGACTGAATAGTGAAGGATATGGTAGAACAAAATTAGTCGAGCTGAGAGTTGATGAAGCTGGGTGATGGGTGAGGGGTGTCTGGAGGTTCATTATGCTATTCTATCTTTATTGTACTTGAAATTTTCCAGGATAAAAAGTTAAAAAATAGCTTGGCCTGACTTGAGATCAAGACGATAACAGACTTATGTACAATGTGAGGGCACATGAAAACTATACTGTATTGCAGAGAATAGGCTGTAGTTTCTTAAATCATCTCATCTGCCTAAAATGGAGTTGGTGGTTAGCACTGACTTGGCTAGGATGACACAGCTGGACCCCTTACATTCTCAGAGGAGAATTTCAGAGACTTGACTCTACTCCTCCAGAAGCTACAAGAAAAGCTGCAGTCTGGACAATGACCGGTGGGGGGGGGGGTGGGGGAGAGGGGCCAGGAGTAAGGTTGCAAGCTAACAGCAAGGCTGAAAGGCCTGGAGGGATTTGCTGGTGGACAATAACACAGACCAGATCCTCCCATGTGGCCAAACTCACCATTCAACGTCGCATTTGCTTTTGGTTAACTATAGGGAATAAAGAGAGAAAAGAAGAATGGTTGGGTCCAGGTGTTTTTTCCCATCTAACTGAAATTCTCACTTTATAAAGAACCAAAAATTTAGACCTATCTCTTGATAGTTTAGTAGTAGTGCATGTCTAAAGTATTGTATTGAGCAGAAATTAATTTTATTATATGTAATTTGTATATTGAGAGATTTTAAATTCATACTTAGAAAATAGTGAATATGAAGTGTCATTCACACACACACACACAAATGCATATATACACACCATTTAAAATTCTACAGAAAATGCTTCAACTCACTCCCATGTTACTTTGAAAAGAGAGAAAGTCAGTAGAGAGTAAATTGATGATAAGGGGTATTTAAGAGCTGAGCATTTATCAATATCTTTGTAACACTAAAATCTAGCCTCAGGATCATATAAGAACCTTAAATACATTAAAATCTCTACACCAGTACATGTGCAATCTGCCATTACCGTCTGCCAAATTAAAACTCAGCTGAGAGAGAAACATAAGAGTCAAAGCTGAGAAATGGAACTCAAGTACTAAAGGATTAAACAATAACCTCAAACGCAAACCAGACTAGAGTCTAGGCTAAAGGTTCGTTGTTTTCAGACCTATGTCCAGATTCTTTTTTTTACTTGCCATTTTATTCATTTCTCTATATTCTTGATCTCTCAAAGTCGTCAGAGTTGTGTATTACATTGCCCTTATTGTAATTACAGGGTTTATCTCAGTTTCTGAAAACTAGAAAGTGATGAGTAAGGAAAACGGAATAACCAGATAGAATAAAAGCAAAATATGTCAGTTCCTTCTTTTTTTCACATGTCAGAGAAAAGGTAAAACAACAGAACAAAAACAAGATAATGATGATAATCATACGGTTATTAAGTAAAACTTGACTCAGGTGGTGTTTGATTTAAAATATCATTTCGTTTTGCTTTAAAGGTTAGGCTGTAAACAAACACTTAATAAAGCAACAGGGAGCTTGCGACTATATCTCAGCAGTAATTTCACTTTCCCACCAGATGGCAGTCTTCCCCGGATCTTTGAGGCTGCCTCCAGAGTCCAGCATTCATTGCTGACAAAGCAGTGAGATTTTATCTACGTACTCGCTTGAATATGGGAAATCGGCCAGGACTCCGTGGCTCCAGGATTAAATGTCGCTTATTTGAAAAGAGACTTCCATGGGCAGAGGTTTTTATTTTTTTTAAGTCATACATATATCTTCGGGACAAAGGCTATTTACATAAACTCCAGGCTTAAGTCGAGCTTCTCAGGATCTCAGCTGGCACTTTTTCTTGATGTTTAGCACCCCAAGAGGCTGGTAAATGCACTAGTGAATGTTTCAGAGTATTGTATTTCTTAAGGCAGAGCCAAGTAAGAAGTATTCAAATGCCACCCGTATCTCAAGTATTCTCATCTAATCTCAGCTCCTAGAGTATTTACTTAAAACATTTTCATTTTTTTGGCAAGGAGCTATGTAAATACATTCAATTTTACCTTTTTTTTATACATATGTCCTTGAGACATTTTGACTAATGTGTTAGGTTTGAGAATTTTACTCTCTAACTACATGTGCACAAATATATCATAAACTAACTCCAGAATAAAAAGCTTATCTCAATGATCAGTGACATTTGCATTCAGGAATTATAAGCAATTGGGAATTCATCTACTCCCTATATTGCTGGAGAGAAACTTGATGCACTTTCAACTTATGCATTTTTAATTTGTATTTCTAACAAATTCATATCCCTGACACAGATCAATATTAGTGGACTACTTTTTCAATACAGGAATTCACACAACGCTAGATGCATCTATACCTTAGATAGGGAGCAGGCTAGGAACATTCTCACAGGGTGCCTGCACAGGGCAAAAGGTGTGGCTTTGGGGAGACTTCTCAGGCAGGGAGAACATGGTAGTGATTCAGGGAGACACATCTGAGCTGGGACTCTGTCCTTATTACCTTGGCTTTTTCCTACTGGAGGGCAGCGGAAAATGCCATCCCCAAATATGACAACTGTAGGAGTTCAGGATATGCCACCCCAAAGGATGCCAGATACTGATTACTTTGAGCTATAGGCACTGAAAAAAGCAAATTGCAAGGACAGACTGTCTCTGAGCTCCCTTTATCTACCTAGAGACATTTCCTCCATCAATCAGAAGATTGACTGTTATCACAGAAGAGACTAGGTGACATCACACCCAAACACTGTCACAAATTGTCACACCTCCCACCTATTTTTCTAAAGGCCCATTCATTTTCCCTAAAATTTATTTTTAAACAATTATTCTCCCCTAAAGAACCTGCATGCCCTAACCCCTCTGGCCATTAAGATGGTATTTAAGACTAAATTTAAAGCTACCCCTTTGTGGCACTCAGTTTCCCTGGGTATCTCCCTTGTATACATGAGGTCTACGTGTTATTAAACTTATTATATGGGTCTCAACCAAGAACTCAGAAGGGGAGAGGAAGAATTATTTTCCGTCACCTACACTACTTATACCTAACCGAGAAAGGCACAAGCTTGTGAGCAAAACTATGGGGAAATTCTATCTTCTCATTTCTCCTTTCACCCCACTCCACACAATGCAGTATGTGCAGATCTAGAGAATCTGAACGATTTTTCATATTTCATATACATAATATAACGTTAATATTAGAATTCAGTATAACTTTTGGTAAAGAACAAAAACAAAAACAAAAACAAAACCCATTACCCAGAACTAAATTCACAGCCATTCACAGAGAACAGGTCTGTAATCCAGTTGCCACGTAATGTAGCACATGTGAATACAATTAGGCCTAGAAAAGGGAAATCTTCTATGGAAGGGGAATGTGAGACAAAATTATTTAGGTAAACAATGCAACAAGGAGAAGCTGTAGTATTATTCATGTAGTTGAAAACAGAGTTCTATTTCAAAAGTGAAAAGTCATAGGTTTTTCACATAAATTAGAGTTTTCAATTTAACCTCTTTATTCAAAATTCCTCTATAACTCCTATTCTGTAGCCCAAAGGATCACTTCCAGACCACTTTCTGTGACCTTTGAGTCCGCAACCCCATTTCATGGCTCCCCTTCTTTGCTTTTTGCTTTATAATTTCCTGAGTAGGGTGTGAGTTTCTTATTTTCAAGTCCGTCCTGCTAGATAGTATGCTCCTGGCCATTCTTCTGCTTGCTTACCTTTGAAATTTCCTTGATATTATGTGATGACTTAATCAATCAAGTAAGTAACTCATGGTTGGTTTTTTGACTGTGCTATTTCTGTAAAATTCCAAAATGCCTGGGAAATATATGCCTATGTATTTTTCCCTGGAAAGCCCTGGAATACTTGTGTATTATATTAGTTCCCTAGGGCTACTGAGGCAAACTAGTACAAGTTGGGTGGCTTACAGCAGCAGAAACCTATTCTCTAAAAATTCTGGAGGTAAGAAGTTTCAAATTACAAGGTGTCAGTGGGGCCGGGTGCTCTTCAGAAGCTCTGGGGGAGAAACCCTTTTTGCCTCTTCCAGCTTCTTCTGGTTGTTGACATTCTATGGCATTCCTTGGCTCCTGGCTACCCTACTCCAACCTCTGCCTCCAGCTTCACATTGTCTTCTCCTCTACGCTTTTGTGTGTCTGAACCCCTTCACCTCCTCTCTTATAAGATATGCATAATGGCAAGCAGGGTCCACCAGTTCATCCAGGATAAAATCCTCTTCTCGAGACCCTTAACTTAATCACCTCATTGCCAGATAAGGAAATATTCATTCTTTTGCCATATAACGTGATAGTCAAATTTCCAGGTGATTAAGTTGTAGGCTACTTTTTAGGGGCCACACATAGCCCACCACAACCTGAGAGCAAACAATTGAGGCTATGAGGCTACAAAGTCCAAATTGGGTTCAGGGTATCTATCACCAACACAATATTTTCTTGGTGAGACCTAAACCCAGATGTTTCTCTGCCTCGGAAATGGAACCTTTACATATAGTACTCAGGTAGATTGCTAATGTTAAGTGAGCTTTAAATAAACTGACATTTCCTAGAGAACAAAGGGGTGCAGAAGACAGAAGTGGAGAAGACTCTGGTGATAAAAGGGTAAACTGGGAGACAGAGCAGCTCAGGGCCCTCTGGCCCCGCACACTGGACAGGCCAGTGCTGGGAATGTCTGGGGATGGAGACCTCAAATGCATAGAGTCCAGAAAGAATCATTTGGAAGCTAAGTCCAAAAGGTGAATAAGAACCCCAAGATTAAAAATTAATTTTCATTTCCCAGGAACAAAGAAGTTGAGAGAGCAAGAGTGAGCAAACTGTGGGGTAAAAATAAATAAAAATTCCACCTCCAAGGGCTCAGAACAAAGGAAGAACCAGCCAGTGGGAAAGCAGAGGTGCCACATGAAATGCGGAGGGTTGGGGCGGCCTATTCAGTGCCGTAGCCTCACAAATTGTTCCAAACACCTAAACTAAAATAAGGCTTTATATGAATCTGCAATATGCCTGCCACTTTGCCAATATTCTTATACTCTGAGATTCCATTACACTAATAGTTAAAAACACAAGGGGTTTTTGCTGGAATTCGCTGAAGAGCTCACATTCATACCGAGCAGACCGGCCTCCGTTCAAGCATGTTTTGAAGAACTAGTGCCCATATCAATTTTTTCTGGTGTCATCTCTGTATGCATGGGCATGTAAGGATAGGGTTGCAGAAAGAACACTGGATCCCTGGACCATGAGGAAGAGATTCATCCCTAATTCCTCCAAGGAAGAAGTACAGAAATAATCAGAGCGTTGGCAATTGGAAACTCCTTTTTTTTTTTTTTCTGGGTAGGGAGGAATATTTTATCACAATGGACATCTAAAATCATAAAATACTCATATAATTAGCTGCTGGGAACTCAAACATGAAGCAGTGCTCAAAACAGATAATAGAAGAAAAAGTAAGGACCGTATTTGTGACTGACTCCAGGATTGAAGTTACAAGTTTGTCACCCCTAGTTAATGACAGTATCTTGTCAGACAAATGCTATTAGTTTGGAAGCCTCTAGTGGATTTGAACATTACTAAAATCTTTATTGGATATAAAGTTCAAACTGTTCATTGTTAGAGCCCAGTGATTAAAAAAATAGAACAAAAGTGATTAATTAGGTGATTTTAATCAAACTTATTTGCAGAGCCAATCCAATTGATTCTTTGAAGAGTGTCTCATAATTGGTCTAAAACCTCCCAATGTCATTAAAAAATTGGACCATACGTAAGGTGAGCCCCATTTTGCTGAGTTGCTGCAAACAGACATGAGATCAAAAACAACTTGACCTTTTTTTTTTTTTTTTTTTTTCTATCTGAAAATAAAGCCAGTATGTGGTTACGAATGGCTGTGGAGAAGGGGATGACCTATTTACTGAAGCAGTCTGTGATGGACATAGCATTATTCCTCCAGAGAGCATTTATGAGTTACTAGGACTCCAATATACAAACTATAAACTATTTACTACGATATTTTCTAAGAGAAAAGACATAGGAATTTAGGGGGCATTTTGTTATATATATATACTATATATATAGTATATACATAATACACATGTTTTATATTGCCAGCAAGTGTTCAAACTAAAAATCAAAAGCCTTTTTAAAATTTTTGCTCTTGTAATGTTTGAAAATATTTCCACCTCTTTCTTCCCTTCAGCACATATATAGAGATATTTGCACATTTGTTTGCCCATACCTGAAAAGTACTTAAATTTTATAGATACCATCTATGAGAAACCAATAAAATCCTACAAATATTGTAGCTCTGTAGAAAATTCAGTTTTAAATCTGCAAACCTACTCTCCAGCTTCACTATTTTTCAATAGTGAACACAGAAGCAGCAAAAGATAATGTGTACAATACATAAATTCTCAACCTATAGGCAAGATTACCATTTTCTTTAAACTTTGCCATTGAGTTTTCTGGTGCGTTTTCAGTACATGTAAGGGTCAATTAATGACCTCCACCTCATTTAAATATAAAATTATCATTTTAATTTCCTTTTGTGTTTTCTGATCTTGAAAATAGTTCCTTGAATAGCATTGTTTGTTGTTGCTTATCAAACTTCATTTGCAGTGTTATAAACTTAAAAACATAGGGGAAGATCCCCCAGATAGGATATGGATTTTATCCCATAATAAAATAAAGATGCAAAATGAAGTGAATTGAGGAGGATAAGCGAACTAAGGAATGATATCTTGAGGTCTGAAGCATAAAAAAATCTAGAGACACAGCAGAAAATGTTCAGCTAGGAATTTAGAAACCCTTATAACCAGCTCCTCCAATTCCCTAAGCGACTTGTGGAAGTCATTTATGTTTACTCTGCCTTTCAGTTAATCCTTTACTATACCAACTCATGCTCATAACAGACCTGCTCATCTAATCTATTTCTTAATCTGCAAAATGGGAATAACAGCTACTGGCTGGCCAAGATAACGGGTCAAGTTTACAGGAGGCTGCTCAGGTTAGATAGGAGAAGAATTCATTGGAACTCAGATACTTTCTGTCAGGTGACACTTGATCCCCAAGCAAATAATAACACCACCAGTGAAAAATGACCAAAAAAATGACTGCCACAGAAAAAATAAGTGAAAAACAATTTAAAGAAGGTCTTTGCAGGACAGACACATTACACACGGGAGGGAAAGGGGATGGAATATGGATCATTGTGGAAAACTGTACGGTGGTTCCTAAAGAAATCAAACACAGAATTACCATATGAACAAGCAATGCAACTTCTGGATATATATCCGAAAGGATTGAAAGCAGGGACTCAAATAAATATCTGTACACCAATGCTCATGGTAGCGTTATTCACAAGAGCTGAAAGTGGAAGCAACCCAAGTGTCCATCAACAGATGGATGGATAAACAAAATGTCGAATATCCGTACAGGGGAATATTGTTCGACCTTCAAAAGGAATACAACTATGACACATGCTACAGCACGGATGAACCTTGAAGACAGTCTGCTAAGTGAAATAAGCCAGACACAAAAGGGCACAAAAGTATTGTATAATTTCACTTATATGAGGTACCTGGAGTAGTCAAATTCATACAGACAGAAAGTAGAATGATGGCTGCCGGGTCTGGGAGGATGAGGGAATACGGCTGTTTAATTGATACAAAGTTTCAGTTTGGGAAGATATAAAAGCTCCAGAGGTGGATGGTGGTGATGGTTGTACAACAATGTGGATCCACTTATTGCCATTGAATTTTACACCAAATATAGATTAAAATGGTAAATTTATATTGTGTATATTTTATCACAATGAGGAATAGTTCTTCCTGAGTTTTACAAAGCTGATTTATGAAAAAGGCCACCATATAGGAGAACAAATTATTTCAAAAATATTACACAAGATATGAAAGGTGGGAGAAAGAGAAAGTGGGCCATTTTCTCGGGGAAGGTCAGCAGACTGATAAATGGTCCAGAGGGGGCTACAGGCAAGAAACACTCCTAGGTGACTGTCTTCTCCAGATTAAAATAATGATATCTCAGTTCTGAAGACAGTTTTACATCACAGCTTCTTAATTTCAAGTTTATCTCGTGGCTGCTAATCATCAGAGCACCAAACACTCCAGATATGAAGTCTAAGCCGGAGAAAATGTCATCACCCTTGATTTTTCTCCCACCCAAAGCCAAATTAAATGAAAAAGTCAGCTTGGCATTTAGAAATTTGTGGATGTGAATGGAATGAAGGAAGTTCATGTTAGAAATATGCTTGGTGGTTAAGAGGAGTTAAAGAATGAGATATATGGAGAAAGAGTAGAGTGGAATTGTATTGTTCAGAGGATCAGCTATTCAGTCCTTAAATGTAATGGGGATGGAGTATAAAACGTTTCTTGAGATAGAGTCTCTTAAGGAAAGATGTACTCGTGTTTCTTAGTTGCTATGGTATTAGCTTTGTGGGCAGATGCTGAATTCAAACAAAACTACAGGTATCTATCTTATTATGCCCCAGGCTACTTGACATATGTGATGATGAGGATGATGGTTAAATCAATTCTTTTCATAAATCATAGCCCAAATTTCCCAGGTACATAATATATCACAAAAGCAAATCTTGTATTTAGAATAAGTTCTATTGAAAACAATGTATACATAGTGAAAAGCAAATCAATGTTTTGCAATATTATTTTAGTCATTTCTGTATTATGCCTACAGGTGTTCCCTTAGGTAAAAGAACAACAGCTCACTAGTTTTACTTCCAACAATCTAATATGTTACCCTTTGAAGATTGCTTTTGGCCCAGAAAAAAATAAAGGTAGATAGTAAAGACAAATAACTGAGATTTTGAAATAAAAGTTTTATTACATCATTGAATTTGACCAACCTTCCAATATCTGATACAGGTACAATGACCAGAGTTGCCCCTAGAACACTAGACTTTTCATTGCCTGCTCCAGGCAATTATCCTCCAATAAGTTACAGAAGCTTCAAATGTCTTTATTGGGTTTGCCAGAATCATCTGGACTTACCTCAGGAAGTTAAAGAGGGGTTGATCTTTCGGAAATTTCAGGGGAAGGAAAATTTGTCTTTAGTAGTCTCTCTTCTTGCTCATTCTCCCTCCTTCAATTCCCCAAAACCCCTTATTATCTTCATGTTATCTCAGACCCTTCATACTGTATCAAATGTATAATTGAAAAGTATGAGAGGGCAAGACTAACATAAAGAAATAAAACACAGTGGTACTTACGTCAGGATGGCTCCTGAGCTTTAGAGATATTTAAACAGAAACCTCCTTAACTTCACAAAGAAATCAGCCAAAGTGACCAAAACAGCACTCTTACAGATTCTAACTTAGCAGAGCTTAAATTATTCCCTAACCTTTATGAAAAGCAATTTGGAAATATGTATCAAGTCCTTTAAATATTACTATACACTGACCGATAATTCCATTTGTGGGAAATATGCCTAAATAACTAATCTTAAAGTGTTTTATACAGAAAAATTAGAAATAATCATTCAAAAGACAATCAAAATCCCAAGTAATGCAGAATAACTAGGGAAACTACAGTGAATCCATAAGGTAGATATTGAAAACCATTTAACAAGATGATCTATATTACTTATAAATATCTTTATGCTATAATTCATATGAAAAAAACAAATAACAGTGCAGGTATATTATAGAATGCATTTGCATTATAGTATCAAATTATAAGTACCGACCTGTTGGTGTGAACATAATAGATTAGTAATTTACCCTGTGGATTTGGATCCCAATTCTAATTCAACATATTCAACTATGTTACTTAAAGTTAAAAGTTTTTAACTTACTGTCTAGATCAATTCTTCTATATTTATAAATATGGGTAGAATGGTCAAAGATTGTTCAAACTACTAGAGTAAGATTTGAAAGTATGAAATGCCTAAAGTTAATACCCATACTTAGAACCTTGAAACTATTTGTTTCAAGTTCAGTTTCTATCCAGCTATTTCTCCATTGCTTCCCAAGTTATTCTTTACCCTCTTCTATTTCCAAAAGGTAATATTCTATTAAAAATTATTAGGTTCAGCTACATGTGAGAGAAAACCCAAAATATTAGTGGCTCAACGGAGAGATTGTATTTCTTTTTCACAGAAAAATACAATAGAGGCAGACTATCCAGGGTTGGTATGAACTGAACAGTGTCAGTCTTGCAGGTGTCTCTCTCTCTCTCTCTCTCTTTCCTTCTCTCTCTCCCTCATTTAACACCCTCAAACTCTTGCTTCTTCCTCAAGGCCATGATCACCACTGAAGCTCTAAGTTGTCATTGTCACTCCAGTGACCACCCCCCATTTTAGAGACACTTCTTGGCATTTATGGATACCATTTCATGCTTGTATCTGACCAGTCATAACTTTGTCACATAACCAACCTAGCTACTAGGAAAAGCTGGGAAATATAGTATTTAAACTGGCAGCCATACCCTGAAAAACAGGGATTCTAGGTTACTGAGGTAGAAGTGCAGAAGAACAATTAGAAAACAATCAGCAATTGGCCACATAAGCCTTACTCCCCACTATATTCTCACAGCACCTATCACGGTGCTTTGCACAAGGCAGATGTACAATGAGAATTTAATTGATAGTATTTTTAAAATTTAATTCAACTGATAGAGATTATTCAGTCACAAATCTGGTAATATGTTCTAGAAATGCCACTTCTAGTCATTTATATTAAGTAACAAATCAAAGATGTGCTTAAGAATTTGACAAGATACACTGCTTATTGAACTATTCTCTTCAAAACTAAAAAATGGGAAATAATAAATGACCGACAATGTAAGACTGATTATGTAAATTATTGTACATCCCTAAAACATCATACCATACATGGGAAATGTTGGCTTGATATTAAATTAATTGAAAAGAGCTGATTACAAATCAGACTGAGCAGAGAGGAAAGAAACTGAAAGGAGATTTACCAAAATTATTAAAGTAATTAACTAAGTAGTGAATTATAGGCAATCTTATGTTCATGTTTGTTTATCTCTTTTTCAAAATATTTTTCTCATATATGTGGAATATAAAAAATTTTTAAAAATCAATACTAAGCTCATAGATACAGAGAACAAGTTGGTGGTTGCCAGCATGGGGGTTGGGGGGGGGTGAAATGGGTAAAGGGAGTCAAAAGGTACAAACTTCCAGTTATAAAATACGTAACTATAATAATACCGTGTTACATATTTGAAAGTTACTAAGAGAGTAAATCTTAAAAATTCTCACCACAAGAAAAAAATGTGTAACTATGTATAGTGATGGATGTTAACTAGACTTATTGTCATGATCGTGTTACACGCAAACATGAAATCATTACATTGTACACCTGAAACTAATATAATGTTTTTGTCAGTTATACCTCAATATAAAGAAGGAAGCAAGGATACTAATCTCAGTTCTGTTACTACTACTATATAACCTTGGGAGAGTCACAGTTTCTCAGATACTTAGTTTTCATGTTAACCAATTATAATATATGATATTTAGATACTTTACTGAGTTAAAATTTGAGATTCATACTTCCTTTCTCAGTTCCAGTCCTAACTTCTTATTGATTCTAGGCTACACAACGTATTAGGAGCTGATAGTGGACCTACATATGAAGAAGTAGGATATGATGGCCTCCAAAGTCTCACTGAGTTTACTATTCCATGATTCTTTGAGTATGGCTTCTATAACAATTTCATACGTCAGATTATTGCCATTGGCAAAAATTTCCTCATATGTAAAACCTGATCCAGCTCTGAGGATATTACACCTTGTTGAATCTGAAGCTCACTACAGTGTGAAACTTACTCTTCCTTTATCTGGAAAAGCACATAATTATTCAGTCTATGCCCCTCACGGTGTGGATAACTTCTCTAAGTGTCCCTTGTTCAAATATGACAAGAGCATAAAAATATGTGGTGATTGTAAACTGACTGTAAGCCAAGCAACTGAATTTGATATTTATTCAAACCCCAGGACTGACGCTCTCTATGGCAAGTTAATGGGGAAGAAAAGTCTTCATGAAGCTCGATCTGAAGCATTGCACAACCGCAGCTCATTTTGAAAGAAGATTTGAAACGGAAAAGCATGATTCATATTCACAAAAAGGCTTTATCACATTTTCAATTCCCCCTTAGGATTGTTGCTGCATGTTCCCTATGCCTTCATGGGAAGTGGCATCTCTAATGTAACAGGAAACTTAAGGTGAGTCTGAAATAGATGCTGTGATAGGACCAGAGACTTTTTAGAGAATTTGTGAAAAGAGGTTAAGACTCCAATTAAGTAATCGTATTTTGTAAGACCCCGACAAAGCATTACCAGGCCATAGGGTTAAATGTTCCTAGACCTTACTAGATTGAAGATGAAGTTTCAGCCATAAAATAGGCCTCATGCCCTGCACATGTAGCTGAACTGGAAGTTTATTAGAGCATAATACATCATGGAGAATTGCGGCCAGCTCCACTGACCACAATAATACCATGTCATGAGTTTTGCAGAATATAGAGATAGATTTGGAATTTTGAGTAGATCAAGATATTAATAAAAAAGCACTTTGCTTGATATTTTCTGGGGCACTAATGAAAAGTCATTCTTAACCTCTACTCATTTCTTTATAAAATGGGGGGCACTGTTTCCTAAGCGCTTGAAAACACTTATCAGAAATGTTCTACATAAACAAAGTGTCAGTGTTCTCATTATAATCACTGTTATTAAAGGATATTACCATACTTCTGTCTAGGTCTCACCCCACAAACTTTATTGGACCCAGGTTGTGATAAGAAAGCTGTCCTCACAAGGAAGAGGAAAAATTACAGAAGTCTTTTTCCAACTAATAGCATGTTCTGATCACCTGCAGTTGAAAAAAATTTTTTTCTCAAGTGGGAGAAAAACAAGGACATATCTTAATTTAGATATTCTTTTGAGGCAGGCATAATTTTTCGTCATGGCCTTGGCCTACATGGAAAGTATCCCTTCATAATATACACATTTCAAGCGCTAATTCTGTTGATCTATGTTTATATATACCTCATATAGTATTTTGTATGGTTAATGTGAAAAGGAAAACACAAAACAACTAATTACCTATAGGCACAATTTCATTAATGCCTGGTGACAAATTCCAAACCAGGATGTCAATGCATCATTAATATAAGAGCTATTCTTCCAACACACGTTTAGATTTGGATTTCTAAATAGTGGCACAAGACATGGCCAAACGAGATATTTTTATCTGATTTAAGGCAGGAAAAATTTGTTCATTCTAAGACTGACTGGAAAATTACTCATATAATTTTAAGTTAATGGTTAAAATGTATGCGAAAGTTAAAATATTATAAAGAAGCTGCTTAATATTCATTTCACATTATTTAAATGCTTTACAAATGTTTAAATTACTTAAATGCTTTACAGATTAAATGCTTTATACAAGCAGTCTCCAACCTGTGAAAGGACTGTATTCCTACACTTGAATAAAGTGATTTGGAGAATTTTTCCTTAAAAACGTTCTCAAGCATATGCTTAGGCTTTAGGACTTCTTCACAACAGTTGCTTTAATGTAGTTGAACTTTAGTACAAATAATATTTTTAAACTGATATTTAACACATAATTCTTATGGTGAAATGTGTATGAAGTTGAAACTCAGGATGCTGTGGTCCAGTGATGCTATCATAGATCCAGATTATTACTGTCTCTCCTCTCCATCATTTTAGCATGTCAATTTTGTCCATCAGCCAATTCCTCCATGGACACAAGATAGCTACCAGCAGCAACTCAACAAAATGCTTCTTCGTTCACATCCACTGGAAGATAGGGATCTCTATCCCTCAACTAAGGAATATAATGTCCTCCCTTGCATCTGGTTGCACTGGGCAACCTTGCATCCTGTGACAATCGCCAGACCCATACTGGTTTGTTAGGGAAACTGTCTTACCTTAATCATGAAGTAACTCTGGAACTTGGGGAAAAGGTTTAAAAAAAGAGAGGGAGTTGTATTAAGAAGAAGGGAGACAGCAATGCATTATGGGCTTTTGGATTTGGGATGCAGCTTTAGGGATTTGGGAAGAACAGCACTAGAGACAGTAAGAATAGATGAGGAAAGAATGGAGAATGGTTACAACTGTTCAAATTAGTGAATTCTTTTTATCTGTTGACAGCTTAGAGAATATTCATATTTTCTTAATGAAATACGTATGTAGGGTCATTTTTCCAGAAATTTTTGCAACTAATCAGAGAATCTTCCCAAGAAATCAGGCTAAATATTATCTTAAAACTCCATCACATTTACCCTTTTCAAAAGCCTCCTTAAAAAAATCCTGGTTGCTGGTGTGGAAGGCCTCTTTTCTTTAAAACTGCCAGCATCCATCAAAATCATAGAGGAGAACATAGGCTGTAACCTCTTCAACATCGGCCACAGCAACTTCTTTCATGACACGTCTCCAAAGGCAAGAGAAACAAAAGAAAAAATGAACTTATGGGACTTCATCAAGATAAAAAGTTTCTGCACAGCAAAGGAAACAGTCATCAAAACAAAGAGGCAGCCCATGGAATGGGAGAAGATATTTGCAAATGAAACTACACATAAAAGGCTGGTATCCAAGATCTATAAAGAACTTCTCAAACTCAATACACAAGAAACAAATAATCAAATCAAAAAATGGGCCGAAGATACGAACAGACACTTTTCCGAAGAAGACATACAAATGGCTAACAGACACACGAAAAAATGCTCAAAATCATTAGCCATCAGGGAAATTCAAATCAAAAACACATTGAGATACCACCTTACACCAGTTAGAATGGCAAAAATTGACAAGGCAAGAAACAACAAATGTTGGAGAGGATGTGGAGAAAGGGGAACCCTCTTACACTGTTGGTGGGAATGCAAGTTGGTACAGCCACTCTGGAAAACAGTGTGGAAGTCCCTCAAAAAGTTAAAAATAGATCTACCCTATGACCCAGTAACTGCACTACTGGGTATTTACCCCAAAGATACGGACATAGTGAAGAGAAGAGCCATATGCACCCCAATACTCATAGCAGCATTGTCTACAATAGCTAAATTGTGGAAGGAGCCGAGATGCCCTTCAACAGATGAATGGATAAAGAAGATGTGGTCCATATATACAATGGAATATTACTCAGCCATCAGAAAGAACAATTGCCCAACATTTGCAGCAACATGGACGGGACTGGAGGAGATTATGCTAAGTGAAATAAGTCAAGCAGAGAAAGACAATTATCATATGGTTTCACACATTTATGGAACATAAGGAATAGCAGGGAGATTGGTAGGAGAAGGAAGGGAAAAATGAAGGGGGGGAGATGAACCACGAGAGACTATGGACTCTGGGAAACAAACTGAGGGATTCAGAGGGGTGGGGGTGGGGGATTGGGCTAGGCCAGTGATGGGTATTAAGGAGGGCATGTATTGCATGGAGCACTGGGTGTTATAGGCAAACAATGAATCATGGAACACTACATCAAAAACTAATGATGTGCTGTATGGTGACATAATATAATAAAAATTTTTAAATAAAAACAAAAACAAAAAACAAGACGAAACGAAAACGAAACAACAACAAAAAAACTACCAGCATCTACATAACATTTCTTCCAGGAACACATAATGCTCCAAAATTATATCTGGCATTAGCATTATCATTACCAATTAGACTCAGACAACACAATTTGAGGTTATAGCACATGATAGGCAATGACTCCCTAAATAAAGAAGACCTAAATATTTTTCAAATTAAATGTAATAAGGAACTGGTTAGTTTGGCTTCTCAGTCTAAGCTAGTTTTGGGTTTATACTGAGAAAACAATGGAGATGTCAATGAACAAGAATTATGAGGTTTCCAATAAAATGTTTAACATTTCATGTTTTGATTCAAAATATACATTTTTCCCATTATCCTACAGAATGCTGGAAGGAACCATAGAGTATAACAAGATAACATTTTTCAAAGTTTTTTTTTTTAACCTTTGGTATCAATGTACTGTAACTTTAAATTGTGGGTTGTGCAAACATTCTCCATAAAATAATAGCAGAAAATAAGCAATATTCTCATCTTACATGTGATACTTTAGCAATCAATACCCCAACACTAACTCATCCAAGTACAAAAAAGGATTCATGGTAGGTAACAAATGTATGTCCTTAAATAATACCCCTTTAAGAAAAAAAAAAAAAAAAAAGAAGGAAAACCCTATCATCTTTGTCTTTTTTAAAAATTAGGAATTTTATTTCAAACCTGTTCAATTTAACTTTCAAGATATCTAAATGTAAAACTATCAATATGCAAACAGGTACAGATTTGTGTGATTTCACAAGAACAATTGTACAGAGCGGCTGTCAGGTTAAAAAGGGAGCACATAAACATCTCATTAACTTGTAGATCAATGCCACAAATGCTACTATAAAATCACGGACAAATTTTACTATACCTAAGGTTATTACTAATCAATTTTACTTTTGCAGAAGCACAAAAGATGAAAACTTTGTATGACATTCTCTAACAGAATACTTCCATGACCAAATTCAATTTTATTCAAGATGGTTGTATGTCTATTGCCTCTAATGACTACTTTTGACAAGATGATAATGAAAATAAAGAGGTGAGAATGATCAACATAAAAAACATTTCAGAAAGCATTCGGGCATTTTTAAATGAAGCTTTTGGCCTTTTCTTCTGACTCCTCTGTCACTCAACTGCATCCTTTAGTATTTTTCACTAATTATTAATTATTTACTAATATGACAGCTACTTTATTTAGCTGAAGAAATAAGCTTAGAATGATAGTGTATTTTCTAGTATTTTAATATGCTAGTCGAGTTAATTTCGAAAGTGAGTTTCATCAGAGTGGTTCATTGTTTAACTCTTACGAGGGAGCAATAACGTCACTTTGAACTCCAAAATGCTCCTGCTCTGAAGCCAAATTATTTCTATCCTAACAGGAAATACTGCTACGATTAATCTTGGGGGGTTTTTTCCTGTTAAGTGGACAATATACAGTGACTTTTCAATTCCTTATTGGAATTCATTTCCTTATTGGAATGTTTCTACCAACTTGGGATTTTTGTGGCAATAATAATAATAAAATAATTTCATAAGAAAAAAAATGGTCACCACCTTACATTAGAAAGGAGAAGTAGGAGGGGGCGCCTGGGTGGCACAGTGCTTAAGTGTCTGCCTTCGGCTCAGGGAGTGATCCCGGCGTTATGGGATCGAGCCCCACATCAGGCTCCTCTGCTGGGAGCCTGCTTCTTCCTCTCCCACTCCCCCTGCTTGTGTTCCCTCTCTCGCTGGCTGTCTCTATCTCTGTCAAATAAATAAATAAAATCTTTAAAAAAAAAAAAAAAAGAAAGGAGAAGTAGGAAATCAAAATAATCTGTACTGCAAGTAAAAAAAATTTTTTTCTATTCAATAACAGAGCTTTCTAACAGAACTTTCTGGGATGATAGAAGCGTTAGATATCTGTGTTATTTACTACATTAACCACTGGCTACATGTAGCTATTGAGTACTTGGAAGGTGACTGGACTAAGGGACTATATTTTTAATTTTAGCTAATTTAAATTTAAATAGCCCCACATGGCTAGTGGCCATATGAACCACGATCTATGGTGTAATATGTTACTAGTTTCTACAATTATTGTCAGAATTATTATTATCCTATTATTACTAGTTTCTACAATATATCTTAGCCTTTGATAATATACATAAATTTATTCTTAAATCGACAAAAACGTACTAAAGATATGACAATCTCTAAAGGCACTAATATGTTTAGGTACTTTAAAGAGACATCAATTTACTCATTACATAGACTTACATGTATATACACAATGCACATATATACATACATATATGCATATATATATTAGTATCAACTGTATTAGCTTAAATTAGTTAGTTGTGATATCAAGAACCACCAATGCTTCATAGGTTACAACAATATAGGTTTGTTTCTTACTCCTGCTTTTCAGGATTAAGCTGTAACTAGGCTCTGAGACCAAGCTAAAGGAGGGGCTACTATCAAGGAATTGTCAAATTCTTGACAGAGAGAAGAGAACAATGGTGGAACCAAGTATAGGCTCTCAAAGCTTTTGTTTGGAAGTGGCATATGTCACCTATGTCAGATTTCATCAGCCAAGTCAAGACACATGGACAAGTCTGACATGAGTGGTGCTGAGAATATTATCTTCCTTCAGAAATAACCTGATAGAGAAGGATCCAATAGAGAAGGGCAGGAAATATTTTGACAATAATATAATTAATTTTCTATAGATACATATATACATACATATAGATGCAGATGTAGACACACCACAAATATGTATATGTATAATATATACTTACGCAGCTTCATTACAAGAGATTTGAATCATATACATACATATGTAACAATTTTGTATAAAACCAAAGGAATACAAGAAAAATGAAGAATTGAGAATACAAGAAAAATAAGATATAGTCAAAAAAGAGGGAGTATGTAAATATCAAATCATAGGTCCTTTACAATTGATAGAGTTGGATTGTAAAATGGATTCTGAACTTTCTAGTATACCAAAAGAGGGATACATAATAAACTCTTACATTTATATTAATCATAAGATAAAAATAAACCAATTTCCTAGAGCAACATAGCTCTTATTGGTAAAATAATTTATGGAAGCACTATATGATAATGAAAAAAATTACCTCAGATAAAAATATATATTATAAATATATTCCACTACAATAAATAAATAGCCCTAATACCTAGTAGGCATTCAGTAGATCTCTACTGAATGAAAAAAAAAAAAAAAAAAAGATAGGCATGTCAGGTTTCCTATAACAGAAACATAAAAAGTCACTTAATGTGTAAATGTTAGAGCTCAATAAAATAAAATATCTTTTAACAAAAGGCAAATATAAAAATAATTACATGACTTGAAACAAAAAGTTTAGAGTATATAGAAGAATGAATGGACAAGATCATTTATGTAAGATAGAAAGAATTATTAGATCATTTCATGGAAAAAGAAACTGGTTCTTTATTGGTTTAGTAACATCAGAATTATAATAAAAGTTTACAAGAATTTTTAATCTAAATTGTATACTTTAAAGTGGATACTTAGGTAGTTGGTGCAGTTCTATGCACGTTTTAAGGACTTATAAAATACCTAACTAACAAAAGAATTCAATGCTAGAGATGCCAAGAAGTCTCAAAAGAAATACACTAAAGGACTGAAGTCATATTAGATATTCCCTTTTAAAATATCTATGTGTTACATAACAGAAATTGGTTATATTTTCAGAATTTAGGAATTTCCTAAACTAAAAAAGGAGTTTAATATATAAATAATAAATTTATATGTTAAACTATAAATAATTATAAGTAATAAATCATAATATATTTACTTATATTTATTTATTCATAATAAGTTATAATTACAGAATTAGAGATTACTTCCTTATCTTAGTTCATTCTCTCTATATATAGCTCTGCATTATCCAATATGTAACTACTAGTTGCATGTGGCTACTGAATGCTTGAGTGCCAGTCTGAACTGAGATATAAGTATAAGATACACACATTTTTTTAAGTTAAAGAAGTTTTTAACTTAAAAAAAGGTAAATGATCTCATTAGTAATTTTATATTGATTACATATAAATCAATGAAATTAATATTTTGTAAATAAAAGGCTAAAGTATATCAATCAAATTAATTTCTTTTTTTTTTTAAAGATTTTATTTTTATTTATTTGACAGAGATAGAGACAGCCAGCGAGAGAGGGAACACAAGCAGGGGGAGTGGGAGAGGAAGAAGCAGGCTCATAGTAGAGGAGCCTGACGTGGGGCTCGATCCTGTAACGCCGGGATCACGCCCTGAGCCGAAGGCAGACGCCCAACCGCTGTGCCACCCAGGTGCCCCAATCAAATTAATTTCAATTAACTTTTTTGTTCTTTTTTTGATATGGTTACTAGGAAACTTAAAATTGCATATGTGACTAATGTTTGTGGTTTACATTCTAACACTATTGGATAGATAATTCTGAGAAGAGACATGATAGACCAATCTTATACATTCCTAAACGCTGGTTCAATTTAGATTTAATTAAGAAACAGATAAATGAGAGCACCAGTCTAGAAAGACACAGGAAAGTGTGCAACATAATCTCTATCCTAAGATTGGCTGATAGAGGCCTTAATTATTGATAACATTAACTGAGTGCTTACTAAGTACCTGATATAGTACATACCTTATCCCATTTAATACTCATAAAACTCCTATGAGATAAAGACTAAGTCAGGACCAAAGGCATTTCCTATATATTTTTCCATGGTCATTTGCCAATAATTAGTTTGTCTTTTGTATTTAGCTAAAGTCTGCAAACTTGGGGCTCTTTTATTGCAACAGCTTTCCTTTAGTTTTGAGATAGAATTAACAGTAAATAAATGTTAAAACATTAAAAAGTAAAGGTGGTTATGAAATGTATGTATGCAGAAGAAGCCTGTGATCAACAAGATTAAAATATAAAGTAAACTGATTATTAAGTAAACAGAGAGAGAGAGATCATGGCCTCATAGAGGGACTAAATTGGACTAGTCCACTGATACCTTCCCTTATCTACACCTTGACTTTTTAAGACACTATTTCCTAAAGTAATGCACTTGGTTAAATCTAGGACACGCCCCAAGGAGGGGTGTTGCACGCTGGCCTTAACTGAAGGCAGTGGCAAATCACTGGTAATCACACTGTGATTCAGTAACAGATGGTGTATTTGTCTTACTCTTTGCATTCTCTCATTCCATCTTTGAGTATCTACATTTTCTCAATTATTTAAAAGCTCCAGAAGTTGTTCCAATTCTGCTTTTCCTGAAGAGATTAGTATAAAGGTTATTGTTTGTTTTGCTCTCTCTCTTCTACATTATCACAAAATCAGACCCCCCAACTGCAGTAGGAGTTTATACTACGCTTTGTTCTGACATCTCCATTTGTATGGGCCACCACCAGGGAAACCTCATTAACTGTGAATTTTAAAGCTTCATGTAAACTACAAGTGTCTCATAAATCTAATTCTGTTATAGGAGACCCTTGCACTCTCAAGGGACACCCCCTGAGACTTTCAAGAATTCTCAAAGTCAAGAGTACTATGATAGCACATAATTTCTTCCTTAACAACTCAATAATGCAGAATGAAAAAATATATATATAAGTAGATCTCTTCAGACTCTTAACGGTTCTACAAACACAAGGGCAAAATCATGTAAAAAGCTGTTTGAGAGATAAGAATTGTTATTCTTAGGTCTCTAGGCTGCTCACCAACATTATCATCCAGTTATTTTCTGGGAAATATTTCACAAAGCAACAAAGTTTCCATCAGGTCATGAGTGTAACTATTTAGAAGATGATGAAGAGAGAACAATAAAGCCCAAGTTCACAGTTTGCCAACTAGAAAAAAATGGGTGGGGAAGCTAAGTCCCGCACACTAGCTTCAAAACATGAGATTCAATTTCAGGTGTGGTAAATTACAAATTATGACATGTTATTATGCCTAAAGATTGTTTGCAAAATAATGAAAAGAATTTTGTAACACCAAATGTAAAGGATTACTCAAGCAATTTAATTGAAATTGAATTGTATTGTGGTATATTTGAATGTTAGATGACCATTACAGCATTCCTTGGAAAAACCTGTGATTATTCTTAATCCTTATTTAAGAATCCTTATTTATGCAATCTAGAGCAAGGTTTTATTGAGTGGCTAATGTAGAAGCAAAGAGATTAAAATTCAGTACACCAAATTCAGAGCACCTGCCCACATGACTTTCAATTTGTGGGATTTTTCTGAAATCACTGTTTCATTTTCTTTTCTTTTCTTTTCTTTTTTAAAAAAGATTTGATTTATTTATTCGACAGAGATAGAGACAGCTAGCGAGAAAGGGAACACAAGCAGGGGGAGTGGGAGAGGAAGAAGCAGGCTTCCAGCAGAGGAGCCTGATGTGGGGCTTGATCCCATAACGCCAGGATCACGCCCTGAGCTGAAGGCAGACGCTTAACAACTGAGCCACCCAGGGGCCCCACTGTTTCATTTTCTCTGTCCATGAAAGTTAATATGAGAATTCTAATAAACTCGTAATCATCATCCAATGAGCCCATTACATTCTGGTTTAGCCCTTTTAATGACTGCTTATGTCTTTGTGATGCCCACCAGGAATCCCCTAAGTGAATTCCACACATTTCAATTAGCTTTTCTGTTTGATGCAATAACCAACAGATTTATTGAATGCAACATGAACCATGAATCAATATTTAGAAATCTTTGTTTTAAAAAATGTTTAATGATACTATTGGTAAAAATAGTTGGTTATTAGACACATATTTAGCCCCCTTTCTGTTCTATGTCTAGAAAAAAGAGAATTTCCTTTCTCAGGTAAGTAAAAATGTAAAATAGTTCAATAGCTCCAATATAACAATTGATGAGTTCTTTATTAATGGCTTACAATAGAACCTCCAATTGTTCAGAAATATCTCCCCCTTTCCTCTTACCATCTCTTTCTCTGAACTATAACACACAAATACACAATTCACTCTATTTAGTTCTGAGCCTAGGTATTTAATGATATTTCCATTCATGCAGATTATAAATTGGTAGAATATCATGTTTCTTTCATTTAATTAGGGAAGTACACCTGCAGAGCAAAATAAATGTTAACTAACATTATTTGTATTCCAGGGATTCGTTTTCCATCCCTTCTAACTAACTTAAATGCCATGCTGGGTTTCTGGATTCGTTAACAACTCCAGGCACATTTCCCTCCACTTGCCTCTGTCAACCCAGCAAGCTGTTCCTTCTGACTTCAAAGTGTGAATATTTTTGCTTCATCATCAGTTTTGTAGTCTAAAGAGAGAGTTGGCTTACCTAAAAAGAAACCATACTTTCCAATGAAAACAATAGAATAGGGATGCTAATTACCATTTCCTTTTAAAATATGTATGCCTTTTCCTCCAAAAAGAAGATGACAAAAGAACTTTCTTTTGTAAAAGAATAAAGGCAAAGCGTAAAAGAGATCTCCAAACAGTATTAATTATATTTTTAAAATTCAGGATATTAAGATCACAACACAATTATCAGAATTATCAGCTGAATTATTTATGTATTCAGACAATTATTCAGATCAGAAATTGAACAGTTTCAAAAATATTAAAATGTTTCTAAACAAAAGTGCCCAAGTTGCTCGTCATTTCTACAAAGTTACCTGGATATAGCTCAACACCCAATGTAAAAGTATCACTTTGTATTCATTGTATTGGCTTTGCTTTCTACTAGCAGGTTCTAATCTTTATGGCAGTCCTGGTCTTAGCTTCCTACGGCACATAACAATCTTGCTTGCTTATCACATAGCTAACCCTGAAGAATCTTTTCACCTTACACAACACAAAGTTGAGCTGAATCTAAAATGCAAATATTACAGTGTTTCAAAAACATCATCAGAAGGCAATATTCATTTCTAATTCACTTTACTGACCTTTTTTTCCTAAACGGCTTTCTGAATTTTAGTCAAATTATGGCTCTGCAGGGAGATGGAAACATTAATTATACTTGGAAGAATTATTTGATTTCTTAAAGCTATACTTCAAATAAAAGGTTTAATAAGGAAATAAACAGACTGAAATAAAAGTAACATTTTTAAGGATCCCATTAAATCGTGTAAATCATTAGAGTTAGTGCTCCTTAGCTTTCTTCACTTTGCTCTAATCGGTGATTTAAATTTCTAAGTTAGTTGTATTTATTATGAATAAATGAAAACACATGCTAATAGCTGAGGACTTATGTGCTTGGCAGTGTATGAAATGTTTTCCTACAATATCTTCTTTGATCTCCCCCAGGAACTTATAAGGTATATATCATCTCCTAATTTTACAAGTGAAGAAAGAGTGGCATAAAAGTGAAGCAACATGTTCAATGTCACTAAGCCCATACTCTCAGGCTTTGCTCTCTACTGCCAATCATGCTTATTTCCCTGGCTTAAGAAGATTTCATTTCTGCTCCATTAGATAAAGGACCTTACAAACTACCTTTATATTCCATAGCAATTACTAACCTCACACTGAAATTTGGAACTGCAAAAGTGTTTAATTATTTATGGTTCACCTAAGCATAGTTTAATTATGGCTCACCTAACCATAGTTTAAAACCAAAGATGGGATTCTTTTAAGTTGCACTTTGGATTTTTTCCCATTCTTTTTATTTCTGAATAATTATAAAATGAATATATGCATAGCCTTTACCTCACCATTTCTCCCTCCCCCCTCTCCAGGATTACTATATTCAGAATGATACGTGTGTATCATGTCACATATATGTATCAGAATACAAGAAAGAGCATATGAAAATGAGTAGTTTCATTTTGTGATTTTTTTTAATAAATGGAAAAATACCGTGCATTTTGTTCTACAATTTTCTTTTGTCACTTAATAATACATCTTGGACACTTACTTTCACTATATCTACATCTGTCTCATTATTTCAAAATGCATAGTACAGATATTTTTAGATTATATAATCATTCTGCTATTAATAGATATCTATATTGCTTCCATATGTTATTTGAAACAATGCAACAATGATTATTCTTATGAATGCACACATGGGGGGATTTTCTAAGACAGATAATGATAAGTGGAGTTGCTAGGTCAAAAAAAGTATTCATAAGGGGGGCGCCTGGGTGGCACAGCGGTTAAGCGTCTGCCTTCGGCTCAGGGCGTGATCCCAGCGTTCTGGGATCAAGCCTCACATCAGGCTTCTCCACTAGGAGCCTGCTTCTTCCTCTCCCACTCCCCCGTGTTCCCTCTCTCGCTGGCTGTCTCTCTCTGTCAAATAAATAAACAAAAATCTTTAAAAAATAAAAGTATTCATAAGGAGTAGAAGAGAAGCTATTTCCTCATCAATCTGATTAACTTTTTATCTTTCTTTTTAAATTTTTCTCTTGAAGAATTAAAACAGCTTATTTTTAAATTTGAATAATTTTTATTTTTACTGGGATTAAGAACTGCTTTCTGTATTGGTCGTTTTTATTTCTGTAAATTTTCTATTCCTATAATTTGCCCATTTTTCAAAAAGAGTGTATTCATCTGTTCATGGAGGATTTTTAAGGAAGAGTCCTTATATTTGAGCTAATAAAGTATTTTATTAAAAATTTAATTGGTTAAAGATTAAGTTCTTGGGGTCATTTTTTGGGGGAAAAATGTGGCTGTGATGGCTCATTTCTGTAGAGCCAGAATCACTCAAATATCTTCCATTCCATAGATTATACTCTTCTTTTAATAAGTATTTTTGCCAATAGATTCTAATTCCTATGGCTTTTTTTCTGGAAACAACAGTAGTATCTTTGAATTCTAATGTGATTTTGATGTTTCTACTCCCAGAGAAGTCTAAAAGTGTAAACAGTTTTGATGAATGATTTAGAGGTCCAATCTTTTTGCTTGGGTAGTTCACTAAAAGGGGAGGAAAACTCAGTCTTCAAGGAAATCTTATTCTATAAGAAGTAAAATGTGTTTATTAGACTCCTCTTGGCTCTGCCAGTCATGATCTACTTAACAGACAAATGAAGTTATACTAAATCAAATTGGTAATACTGGATAAGTTCCAGAATTCAAAGTCTGTCTTCGTATAAAGATATGCAGATTCAAACGATACACCTAAAGCCTTGAAGTTACTTGTAGCATGATTTTGAGGACAGAAAAATAATTAAGAAGTTAGAGGTAATTCCAAGATTCTGCTGATAAGAGAATAGAACTTTGGCCTAAAATGCACTTCCTTGGGGAACAAGGCAAAGAATATAGCTTGTTATAAATTAGGTCTCACATAATTAAGCTAATGTGGAAGCCTCAAGACTTAGAATGTTTCTGTCAAGGATCACTGTTTCTGATTATCACACATACTCCGGATATATTTCAGCATGACTAGTATGCCAAGTTGTATGCTAGAAATTTCCAAAAGAGGAATTTACATTTTTAGAATGTGTTTGAGCCTCTTTATCCCATTTTCCACCATTAAAAAGAAAACAGTTAAAAATACTCAGATATTTTAAAAATTCTTTATGTACTATAAAAAAATTACCTGCTTTCTCCTGATTGATAAGCAGCTACAAATTTAAACTTCCACTAAAGGATTTTAAAAGATTTTTTAATGACAACAAGAAGATTATGGATAGTTCCATCACACACATGACATCTGGTATCTTCTTCCTTGCCAAGATCTATAAATGGCTTAAACTGTCACTTAACTTTGTAAAAGGCAACCTTTTTTGAAGTTAAACACCCTAAAGAATAATAATCAACATAGCAACAACAGTAGAAGCCTCTAATATTAGTGGCTATGTAATTATATGCCAGAATAAAAGGCTTAAGATTAGCTCAAATTCAAAGTAAGAATACTATAATAGCCAATTTATTTATTTTATTCTATAAAATCTTACATGTTTATACACAGTTAGTGGCTTGTACACATGTGTTAGCTATCTACTGCTGCATAACAAATCATCTCAAAATGCAGTGGTTTAAAACAGCATTTTATTATTTCCACTGTTCTGTGAATCAAGTAGGCCCAGTTCCCTATGATATTATCTGGGTCTGCAATGTCCAAGATGGCTCACTACATGCAGAGGACTTCAGTAGAGAAAGCTAGGCTCCGCTGGGATGCTGTGATGACTGGACACCCCAGTGGTCTCTCCACCAAGATAGCATTAAGTTCCTGGTATGACTTCCCCAATGGTCTACATGATAAACAGTCACCTCTGTCTCCCAGCACCTTTCCTTCATAAACTCTTTAGATAAGACTCCTGTGAAACTTACCAAAACCTCACTCTTCTTTGGTTTAAACTGACCAATTTAATCTTAGCCTGGGAACCCCAAAGCACTCCACCCTGGGACCCTAATTAAAGCATGTGCCCCTGGTTCTCCCAGTTCTCTTTGCAGCACCTTGCCTTGACCTCCCGTGTGGTCTCTCCAGGCTTGCCATGTATTTTCTCCAAGATTTCTCTATTTCAATTTTCTTGTGGTCTTTTGTTGAACCTCAGCTCACCGTCTGACACCCTAATGTCTAACTTAACAAACGTTTATCTAATAAAAATCACGACAGGGGCCATCTTTGGAGAATAACTACCACAATTAGTCCTCCGGCCAAAGATGATGCACATCTTTTCCATTTCCAACATACACTTACCAGACTCCCTAAACCCTCAAAGTTTCATCCCATTTCAATCTCAGGATTACACTTTAAGTCCAGGATCACATGATGTAAATCAGGTTCTGGTGTAGTTGAGGTTACTTATGGGGGACCACCTCTTGATTCAAAGACAATGAAGTAAAGAAACAAGCTATGTGGCCCCCACATACCCAACATACAATGGCGAGACAGGATCAGGAGAACCACAATAGATGTTTCCACTCAAAAAGAGGAGAAATGGGAACAACATGGAGTCACTGGTCTGAAAAATTACTGAGATCTAGCAAAGCACAGTTGTCATTTCACTTTGCTCAGAAGGCAGGGGGTATGTTGCTTAGTACCAGAATACGTTCTCTGGGTGGTTCTTCTTGGCTGCTGGCCCCATGCTCTGGAGTCTTGACACTACCCTCTCAGTCATCTTCTTTTCTTAAGAAATACCTCATGGGTGCCGGGGTGGTATAGTTAGTTAATGTCTGCCTTTGGCTTAGGTCATGATCTCAGGGTCCTGGGATTGAGTCCCACATAAGGCTCTCTGCTCAGTGGGGAGGCTACGTCTCCCTCTAACTTTTCCTCTGTGCTCGCTCTCTTCCCCCCCCCTCAAAAAAATAAATAAAATCTTAAAAAAAGAAAAGAAAAATAGCTCATGTTTGCAGCTGAATAGTGTTCTCAGTCTGTTTCTGGCCAGGAAGAAGTTTGGGGCTCAAATTATTTCATGCCCCTTTGCAGTGAATGTGTCCCACCCACGGTAACAAATGATCTGCTCTCTCTTACTATAGACGAGTTTTGCCTTTCTAGATTTTATATAAATAGAATCATTTACTGTTTACTCTCTGACTTCTCTGGCTCAGCTTCATGCTTTTGAGATTGATTCATGCCTTCGTATTCCTTTTCATTGCTGAGTAATATTCCATTATATGGCTATACAACAGTGTGTTTATCTATTCATCTGTGAAAGAATATTAGGTTGTTTCTTGCTTGGAGTTACAATAAATAAAGAATATATAAATATTCCTGTACATGTCTTTGTGCGGATATATACTTTCATTCCTCCCTAGTAAGTTCCTTCAAGTAGAATGGCAAAGTCTTACAAAACATTTATATAAAACTTCTTTTAAAAATGTGTCAAATGGGGGTGCCTGGGTGGCTCAGTTGTTTGAGCATCCAGCTCTTGGGTTTGGCTCAGGTCATGATCTCAGGATTGTGGGATCGAGCCCCGCATCAGGCTCTGTGCTCAGCAGTGTGTCTGCTTGAGATTCTCTCTCTCTCCTCTCCCTTCCCCATACCCCTTCCCTCCTGCTTTTTCTTTCTCTTCTCTCTAAAATAAATAAATCTTTTTAAAAAAAACTTGCCATGTAGTTTTTTTAAAAGTTGTATCATTTAATTCCCATAAGCAGTATATAAGAGTTCCAGTTCCTCCACATGCACACCAAAAGTGGATCCTGTTAGTCTTTTTAACGTTAGCTATTTGGTAACTCATTGTGATTTAATTACTGACAAAGATGATTTTACTGTGGAGCAGTTGTTTTTTTCTTTCCCCAAACATTTATCGACCATTTTCAATGCTTTCTTTGTAAAATGGTCAAATATTTTTTTTCTTTTCTTTTTCCAATTGTATTGTCCTCTCATTGTTGAGTTGTAAGATTTTTTTTTTTTTAACATACGACAAATACAAAATTTTTTTAGATACATGTATATGATATTTTCTCTCAGACTGGGGCATTTCTTTTCATCTTTTATAGAGTATCTTGAAAAGAGAAGAAATTTTTTAATCTGATGGCATTCAACTTAACTTTTTAAAAATGGTTCATTCTTGTTGTGTCCTATTTTTAAAAAAACTTTGCCTTCCCAAATTGTAAATATTTTATCTTTGCTTCTAAAAATTATATAACTTTAGCTTTTTGATTTGGGTTTATGATTCATTTTGTTATTTTGTGTGTTTGGTGTAAAGTTAAGATGGAGGTACATTCTTTTTTCCCACTTGATATCAAGTTGTTCTGTAAATACCAGTTGTTTCAATACCTTTGATAAAAAGATTACCTATTTCCATTGAATTATGTTAGCAACTTTGTTGAAAATCAGTTAACTATTTATGTGTGTATTTATTTCTCTGCTCTTTATGCTGCATTGATCTTAGGTTTGTCCTTATTCTAGTGGCACAATGTTGTGATTACCGTGGATTTATTAATAGTATTGAAATGAAGTAACATTTGTTCCACAACTTTTTTCTCTTTTTAAAGAAATTGTCTTGGCTATTTTATGTCTTTTGTATTTGCATATAAATTTTAGTATTAGCTTGTGAATTTCTATTTTTATGAAGTCAGCTGAATTTTTATTGGGATTGGGTTAAATATATAGATCAATATATATATGTTATAAATTATCTTTTTAGAATGATACATCTTGGAAAGTTTTATATCTAGGATACTTCTCAGATCCTTTAGATCTGATCTGGTGTTATCTTTACTGTATGAAAAGATTTTTAAAATGTAATAATTAAAATATCTCATTTGAGTATTAGAGATGAAGAAAAATTGCTGAACCAATATAGGCATTTTTTTCTTGCTTATTCAAAAATTAGAGCCTTTAGAATACTAATAAATATAGCCCCAAAAAAAAGAATATCCTTAATGAAGGGGATCATTAGGAGTATTATGCTTTTTACATATGCGTGTGTATCTACATATATATTTAACATACATATTTTAACATATATATTACTTATTTATTTATTATTATTATTATTATCATTTTATAAGTAGGCTCCATGCAGCTTGGAGCCCAATGTGGGGTTTGAATTCACGACCCTGAGACCAGGACCTGAACTGAGATCAAGAATTGGATGCTTAACTGACTGAGCCACCCAGGCATCCCATTATGCTTAATATATTTATAGAACAATGGGCAAATAACTAATTATTTTTGTAATTAATTACTACTGTTAAATATTCTGAACTGGCCATTTCGATTGTACATTAAAATTATTCATGGAATTCCCATGTGCTTTCTCTGACAGGCTGGAGTTTGCTGACATTTAAGGCACTGAAAGAGCCCTTCTAATATCCACTCTCCCTTAGTAGGGGATGTCATAAGGAAGCATCTTTGTCATCAAAATTTATAACATTTTCTAAAAACATCAATAACTTTGATAATTCCAGGTATTTCATAAAATATTGTAAATTTTATATTTAGTCCCTATGGCAATCCTCTCAAAAAGAGCTATTTTATAAACCGCGTTAAAAAAAGTACAGGGGTGCCTGGGTGGCTCAGCTGGTTAAGCGTCTGCCTTTGGCTCAGGTCATGATCCCGGGGTCCAGAGATCAAGGCCACACTGGGCTCCCTGCTCAGTGCTCAGCAGAGAGCCCGCTTCTCCCTCTCCCTCTGCTCCTCCCTCTCTCTCCCCCTGCTTGTGCTCTGTCTCTTTCCCAAATAAATAAAATCTATAAAAAAAGTACATGCATAAACAGGCTTATTTTTCTGAGGTAACAAAAGGCAAAATTACCCTGTTTTACTATGGTTTTCAGCCTGCTTATCTGAACAGTTAGTATAATCATAACGTCTTCAACAGCTTGGCCATTGGTTATTGTTTCAAAAAGCTTCCGGGAATATTCAATATAATAGAATGGAAAACAGCTGCTGTGGTCTGAAGCTTTGTGGAATATAATCTATAAAACTACCTACCCAGATAAACCAATTAAAAAAAATAATAAAGTGTGACTTATGCTGTGAATATTAAACCAAAATTAAAAAAAATAATAAAAGGTAGGTTTGTTAACATCTGAACTAATGTATTTTAAATGAAGCTACTTGATCTTAACGGCAGGTGTTTATTGGGTGTTCGTTCGTTATGTGCCAGGTACTATTCTCCATGATTTTCCCAAAATAAACTTGCTTAATCCTCACAACTTTCTGAGGCATGTTATTATCTCTGTTTTATAAACGTAAGAATTGAGAAAAAAGGAAGTTAAATACTTTGCCCAAGATCAACAGTTAGGAATGATGGACTAAGGACCTCCAAAACTCCACTCATCCACAAAGCAATGAACACTGGCAAAAATCATTAGAATCAACTTTTTCAGAACTCTAGAATTAACTCGATATCTTTAACAACCTAAGAATCTTTTATTCAAAAAATGACTTAATCTTGATGAGAACAGCGAGCTTTGTGATAGCTTGACTTTCTTTCGTCCCATCCCTCCCCCCAGCTCTGTAGTAGCCTCAAAACCCAGCTGACTTGCAACCACCAAATGGGCACACTGGGTTTGGAGCTCCTTAGACAATAGGACAGAAATTCCTCAATTAAAAACATAACTACTATATGATCCAGCAATCCCAAGTCTAGATATTTATCCAAAAGAATTGAAATCAGGATTTCAAAGACATAAATGCATTCTCATATCCACTGCAGCACTATTCACAATAGCCAAGATGTGAAAACAAGCTGAATATCCATTAGCAGATGCATGGACAAAGAAAATGTGGTATATGCATACAATGGTATATGCATACAATGGAATACCGGTCAGCCTTAAAAGAGAAGAAAATTCTGCAATATGCAAAAACATAGTTGAATCTTGAGTACATGATACTAAATGAAATAAGACAGTCATAAAAAGACAAATACTGCATGATTCTACTTACTGCGGTATCTAAAATACTCAAATTCATAGAATCAAAGAGGGGAATCATGGTTGCCAGAGGCTGGAAGGAGGAGAAAATGAAATTATTAATCAATGGATATGAAGTTACAGTTAAGGAAGATGAATAAGTTCTAGGGATCTGCCATACAACATTGTATCTATATTCAATAATGCTGTATTATACACTTAATTTGTTAAGAGAATAGATCTCTTGTTAAATGTTCCTAACACGATAAAACAAATTTTTAAAAAGCCTCATTCTCAGATTACTGTCACTCTTACACCAATCTGGGAGCTCCCTGGAAAAGCTCCTCTTATAGCCTGACTCCACCCAGTCTGGAAACAGTCCCATGACTAGACATTTATTGAAAACAATCAGCAGCAATTATTTAACATTGCATCTTCCTAAAGCTGTGATACTAGTTGTGGCAATCAAAATATGAGATATGAGGTTATAAATCCCCCAACTTTCTTGTTTTATTTATCTGTGACTCTCTAGAGCACCCTTGCATGTATACACCCCCCCATAACACACCTTCTTCCTTTTCCCAGAAAGCAAAACCTTGCATATCTACTCATGCAGGTAAAAAGTCCCAGAAATCACCAATCCATGGTGTGTGCCAACATGACATTCTGCTGCCGTCACCATGTTTTTTGTATGACAATCATTTAATAGTATGTTTCAATGAAATTCAAATCTTTCACCACTGCCAAGGAAATGCTTTTACCTATCCATCTCAACAGTCCTGCAAATATGTGTGTGTGAAGAACTCCGTATTTATACACACACTATTTCTGGGATATCTTTTTTGAATGTATCATAGAGAACAAATGACATACAGAATATCCCGACAGCACAAAATGAGTGTTATTCCTCATCAGTACAAACATCAACATGACGTGAGCCTCATAAAGGGAAGACATGTGTTCAGTCTGAAGTCTAAGGGTCTGAGACAATGCTCATAAGATAAGAAGTCAGCCTGCCATAGTGTCAGGTGGATAGGTAGATGGAGGATAGATGATAGATAGATAGATAGATAGATAGATAGATAGATAGATAGATGATAGATATCCTGACAGGAAACACAGAGTTTCTAGATCAGAACACAGTTTATTATCACAGAGCATCTTAGCACCAGTGAGGCTATAAAAGGCATCACTACTAAAATCATTCTGAGGGAATGGCATTAATATAATTGGCTAATTATTTGGGGGGAAATGAGGATTTTGCACAAACAGGACTGTACCACAGACTCACAAAAGTATGACACCCAGAGATTGACTGGCACACTGTCCCATCCTCCCCTCTAGAAAGGAAGAGGTTTTTTCTGGGATATAAGCAAATATTACAGGAGAAAAGTCTCTGAATCTCTCTGAAGGAATATAACTATCTTCCAGAACATACTTGCTATTCAATCGTCCTTTAACCAAATTTGCCAGTGGTCATTTCTCAGAATGTTTAGACCATGAGGAAACATGAAAGCATTCACAGAGAACTGCCTTCCAACTATCAGATCTAGGAACTGAAGTTAAACAGTCTGGTGACCTTCTCTGATTTATTTTACAACTTTCTATTACTGAATAATGAAAAGGTAGGTAGACTAATGTAAATGTGGGAAAAAAGTAAAATGCTTTCTTCACCGTTACTGACATTTTGATTAAAGAAATCAATGATATTCATAATTATTGTCTTACTCTAAACTACCTGAACTTTTAGAATAATCACTTGCTGGCAGTAACTTGGTACTAAAATATATTTTCAGATTGTAGTTCTTATTTGAAAATAAGTGTTTTTTTTTAATATTTTTACCCCTAAATCTTTTCTTGAAAATACACAACAAAAGCAATCATGCTTCAGAGATTCTCCCTTGTTATCACTGAATAGGCAATAAATTTTTATACCTTACATATTCTGTTCAGACCAGGTTATTTTACTTAATCCTTGTTACTTTCTGCCCACTTGCCCAGAATAAGGCAAAACATTAGAAAAATAAAGCTGACTTTATTAACTTTGATATAGCAAGATATTTTCAAATAAATTTCAAAATCAAAACAAAATATCTCTAATATCTAGATCACACTTTAGAAACAAAACTTCAGTGTCCTGAGCACTATTAATGTTAATTATTTAGGACCCTCTCACAGTCATTGTCATTTTTTAAAAAATATTTTATTTATTTATTTGAGAGAGAGAGAGAGCACGTGAGCAGGGGGAGGGGCAGAGGGAGAAGCAGACTCCCCACTGAGCAGGGAGTATGACAAGGGGCTCCATCCCAGGACCCTAAGATCATGACCTGAGCTGAAGACAGACGCTTAACCAACCATCACCCAGATGCCCCCATAGGGATTCTTTTAAAGCATAAATCGTATCATGCCACATCTCTGCTCTCCCCTTTTGATGGCTTCCTATTTCAGTCCTAGAAAAAAATCAGAGTCTTTTCAGTGGCCTAGAATAACTTTCATGGTCTGCCCATCTTGAGTAACAGCTGTTTTTTGTTTCTTTTGTTTTGTTATAACGACATATTCCAACTAATTGATGGATGATTTGATAAACTGAGTATGATTGGCATGTAGCCTAGAAATAAGTCCTAGAGTTATTTAGCTTTGCAGTGAAACTGGATAAATTCTGCATGTAATCCAAATGGTTTCCCCTGGGAGATTTTTTAAGTGCTATGGAAATGTGTTCTCTTGTTCATCCCCAGAGAAAGACTTATTAAGCATCTTTTGAGGATAGTCACACACTCATACAAGACATGGTATCTGAAGTACAGACTATCCCAGGTCTAACAAAAGAGATAAGCTGTATATATCAACATTAATATTAGCAAAGTAGCAAAAGAAAAAAAAATGAAATCCTAAGGAATTCCAAGGAAACTGTAGTCAAGATTGCTTGATTACTTACCAAACTGGAAAATTCTCCTGAGTGAAGTTAGAATATCTAGAGACGTAGTTCTGCTCTGTCTCAGAGGAAGACAATGCAGAAGTAGGGCGACATGAATTTTATAAGTTCAAACAAAAAGTTGGTAGTGATGCCTATATACAATATAGGTATACTGGCATAGCACAGTCTTTGTTTACCTGGTTAGCACAAAGAACTACAGACTTAGTGCAGACCTGACTAGGCAAATGGTATACAACACCTGTCTCTCCCAACAATGTGTCAGCACCACCATTTCTGTACGAAAAGAAAAATGTTCTTGCTTCTAAACTTATGCTACTAATGAACCTAATCACAATGCCTTCCAACTAGAGGAAGTGGTTATATTTCAGATCATGAAATTTGCATACAAAACTGAGATTTAGGTGAGGTCACATTAATTCCTTTTTGATAGGGTTTTTTTAAAAATATGTGTTATTTCTTTGGATTCTGTCTTTACCTTATGATGAAAAGTGCTATTGCTATGCTTTGTCAATGATGGAAACAATAAACATGGATATAAAGCAAGGAGAAATACTATAGGAAAGTTGCTAGAGACAATCATACGCCACCCTTCCGGGAGGCATCATGGGACCATAAGGAGTGCCTGCGCTCTGCTGACTACACTGACTACAATCTAGGAACTTTGGGCAAGTCTCTTCAGCTATGAAATGGTGACAATGATACCTGTATCACAAGGTCATGTTACAGGAGCTAAGTGAGATGAAATGCACAAAGCCACTGTGTACTATTTTCATAGTTCCTAGGAAAGCCTGACTTAAAAAATGTGTATATATCTATCAATAACCCAATGTTAGAAAATTCTGAGAATCATCATTTCGGATTGTGTTTCTGGCTTTCTCCAAATGCTTCTCATTTTGAACTATTCCCTGAAAAGCCTATGTTGCCAATCAAATCTGAATTACTGCTTACCTCCACAGACCACTCTCTTGAGACTGATTACCTTTTAACTATGATTTGAGATTTAGTTTTCATAATAGGAAATAACAGTTTTGCAGAGTGGCCTGGCAGGACTTTATAGAACAGCTTCAGTCAGGCTGACATGTGCTTTTATTAACCATATTTCCTGTAGCTGCACAGACAATGAGAAATCCACTTCTGTGAGCAGAACCAATTATAACGGAACAGGTACACTTTCTCTCCGGCCTGGTCATGATGTCAAATGTTTGATTAGAAAGATCTTGTGCTTTTAGCAAAATGGTGAATTTCTTTCCATTTGCAAGAACAAGTTGTGTCTGCCTTTCATTTCATAGTCTCTTAGTATCTTAATTCTGGTCTCTCAGTGTCAAATAGAGTCGCAAATGCAACGCCCTTGAGATGGGGGAAACAATATTGTTATATGTGTTTCAAAACAGATTGAGCTAGCTTCGGGCAAATAAGTAGCACCAATTTACAGAATCAGACGCATTGTGTGATCTAAGAGAAAACAGGGAACAAGGTACACATGGAGACTATGTCCCAGTGGAGGCAACATGGGGATGGACCTGGGAACCCTGGAAAGGAATTTCAATAAGAGTATCAAATACAGGGAAACATTAGGATGAAACAGATAAAAAGGTGAACGGAAATGTTGCATTGCGCGTATATAATACGGTGATACGACCACAACAAATCAGGTTTTAGAAGTGCAGGACTGAAATAGGGAAGGGTAATTCTAAAAAGAGGCAGTTCCTGGGAAAATGGGAACCAAGTACGCACTAAATGTAGGATTATAAAGACAAAGCAGGGCCCATGAAATCAAGCATTTCAGACAAAGGCCTCTCTTCAGCTGCCAAAAAGAGAAACTTATCAGCAATGTCAAGGATGACCACCATCCCCCCAAAATACCATAAGCTCATTTTTGGACTTCCTATTTCTTCTCTTAAGAATTCTTCAGCTATAGCAAAGTAATCTATTGATATTTCAAGGATCACAAATGAAGATTTTTCAGTTGCTTTTAACTCTTTACTGACCAGAGTACAGATACAGAATCATAGATTGGTAGAATATTTAAGCTAAAAAAAATAATATCCATCATTTACTCTAACTTTTTATAGCCAAGAATGAAGAATGCTAAGATCATCCCATATCACATGGCGAACTAGTAACACAGCCAGGATAAGAATCACATTCTCCTGATTTCCAGACAGTAATTTTTTCCACTACAGCTATCTAAAATTAAATTTTCAATATTTTCAAAAGAGAATTGCGCTTATATAAGGTCCAAGAGAAGAAACTTCTGTTAATAAGAGAATCTAGGTAGGAATAAGCTAAATTTAAAAGGTCAGCAGCAGGGTTATAAAATGAAGATTCTTTATTGAAAGTAGGAGAAAAATGCAACCCAGAAAGAAATACCTTTTGCTTTGCACTCTAATATATATCTCCCACTGACCATTTTTTGTTACCCCCATCGTTACCCTGTTGGCCCAGGGCGGCATCATGTATAGCAATGTCCCCCTACTTGGTTTCCCTGTTTCTGTCCTTGCTCCCCTATTAATAGCAGCACAGAAGTCAGAATGAGTCCTTTAAAATATAATTGTCATTCCCCGACCCAATCCTCTAATTGCTTCTTGTCTCAAAAAAGTTAAGCCAAAATTATTACAATGACCTACAAAGACCTATACAATTTGCCTCTCCCATTTTGTCTCTGAACTCGTCCCCTTTTGTCTCCTTCTTCACTATATTCCAGCCATCCTGCCCATCCAGCTGATAATTTTGAATACATTAGGCACCCCCTGCCTCAGGGTTTTTTTCTTCTTTCTTCTGCCAGGAACACCTACCGTACCCTCTGTCTGCAGAGCTCATCTTATCCATTCAAGTCTTTGGACAAGTGTCCTGTTCCCAGTAAGACACACCATGACCACCCTATTTAAAATTATTCTATTAGCCTTGCACTCTTAATCCTACTTATCTTGCTCTATTCTTTTTTCATAACACTTATCATGCACTGCTACTCTATATTATTTACTCCCACTAGAATGTAACATTACATAGAGTATCAAGCCATTTACCAAGATGTTTTGTTATTGATGTATGCAACATCTAAAACAGTACCTAAAATATAATAATCAGGAAATATCTGTTGAACAACAGACTTGAGTACAAGCAGATGATCCCCACGTTAAAAACCATAATCTCTGGTTTTACTCAAATGAAAATACTAAGTTCTACACTGGGAGAGTACCACACAACTGAGTGTTCCTGACTCTGAAGGAAGAGGTCTAATATGAAGAAATGGTAATTTGAAGAAATGTCAGAAGTACATTAGAGATTGTTATAAAGACAGTGCTCACTTCAGCAGCACATATACTAAAATTGGAACCATACAGATGTGAGCATGGCCCCCCACAAGGATGACATGCAAATTTGTGAAGTGTTCCATATTTTTTTTTAATTGTTATAAAGATATATAGGACTTTAATTACGAGATTTAACTAAATGGAATATCAAACCATTTGCCAAGATGGTAAAATAAAAATTCATATTCTCCTAAATTAATATTTAAGTTTAATAAAATTCCAATCAAAATCCCCCCAAGATGTTTTTACAGAAATTAATGAAGTGGCTTAAAAGTTCATTTGAAAGAACAAGGAGCTGAGAACCTAAATAATTAGAGACAAGAAGAAAAAATGTATACCAATATGATAACATATTAGAAAATACTATTTGTGAGCTACTGATTTAAGAAAGGCCAGGTAAATAAAAAAAATAGAATAAAAAAAATGAGAAACTGCCTTCAGAACAGATGGGTAAAGAATAGTTTAGTAAATATATGGAACTGGGAAAACAGCTTAACCATCTGTTTAAAAAGTTTTTTTTCATACAATACATAATATACAAAACAAATTCCTCATGGATTAAGGAGTTAAATATGAAAATAAACACAGATTTAGAATAATCATAAGTGGGTCTCATTATAAGACAAGTCAAGCTCTCCAAGCTTAAGATTACATAACTAAATTACGAGATGAGCATTTTTAATGCATTAATAATAATAATAATGTTGTTGTTATTAAAAAGCAAACAACCAATATAAGGTGATCCTAGAAGGAAAGGCACTAATTCTGTGAGATGAAAGCCTGGAGAGGGTTAAGAGTCAAGCATTAATCATTATTAGGTTTAGAACTTTCACTCTCTGTTCCTAGCTATTATCACCAGATCTCCAGCAAATTCATTTTCATCCATAAGTACATTGTTAGTGGCTCCCTGAAAAATCAAAGAGAATAAATGGAATTCATAGTTTGGGGCACTAAAGACCAGAGTAATCTGATGCAGGTTGAAACACCTGTACTGAGACAAAAAAATAAACATCAAGTAAGAGTGAAAAGCAATCATAAAGAGGATGGCAGGAAACTTGGAGGTGATGGACAGTTTTATGGCATAGACTGTGTTGATGGTTTCATGGGTGTATACTTATTACTAAACTCACCAAGTTATATACATCAATTATGTATAGCTTTTTGTATGTCAAAAATGTAAAATGAAATAATAAAATCCAGAAAAGGAAGAATGAAGAGTAAGAGAACAAAGGAGACCAAAGGAGCATATATAAATCTCCCACATAAATTTTGGAAAATAAAGGAAGAGGGCACTGGAATGCCAAAAATTATATGAATTTGAGGGCTTATCTGATTTTATTTGGACATTAAAAAAACTGACATGCAAAGGAATGTCTGGAAATAACTGCATTGCACATACCCACACTTACATACACATATACAGAGATATGCACACATGAGTGTACAAACACACATACTTATATACGCAATTTTTGAGCAAATTGGATTTGATAGGGTATAAGAAAGAACCAACTTCATTCGTTTATATCCCTTCAAGTTTCTGCAAACTGGAGGTTGTTCTAACTCTGCATAAAATCTTAAGGCAATCCCATAGCTTTTTTTTTTTTTTTAAGATTTTATTTATTTATTCGACAGAGATAGAGACAGCCAGAGAAAGAGGGAACACAAGCAGGGGGAGTGGGAGAGGAAGAAGCAGGCTCATAGCAGAAGAGCCTGATGTGGGGCTCGATCCCATAACGCCGGGATCACGCCCTGAGCCGAAGGCAGACGCTTAACCGCTGTGCCACCCAGGCGTCCCTCCCATAGCTTTTAAGGAACAAGTAGTTTATACAAATCCACATTTGTGGCTTGGCCTCTTAGATCCAGTCCAGTTTAGTATAATAACCAAAGCTCAAAGAGCTTCTCTAATTTAAAGCATCTTCCTGTAGTAGCTTAATCTCCCGAGAGGATTCCAAATCTACAAATAGAGGAGAAAATGTGGTTGACTTAATTATTAGCTCTTTCCATCTCCTTCCTCTACTCACTAATTTCTTTTTTACTTCTCCAGCGTAGGGTCTAAGGAGAAAAGAGAATAAGGAGAAAGGTCTTGGGTTGCTCCTATTCTGTAATTTGGGCATGGCAAATGTTAAAAACTGACCCCATCCGTTCCTGGGATACTTCAGCAGATTACTTAGAAACCATCCCAATTGGTAATCACACTGTTAAGATCTTTGCCCAAGGCTAGCCACTTACAACTATCACCCTCAGGTCCTGGACTTCAGGAAATACATCTATTGTTTAAGGTCCCTCCCCTCTCTCCAGTTCCCATCTTGTCTTCAGAGAACCCACTTGCTCTGCCATTGATGCAAGCACAGTTTACTCTCAGTACCACTTACCCCGGAAGGGAGAAATCTTCAGTTATAGCCTCTTACCTTTAGACTTTGTAGATAAGGGTCAAATGTCAGTTATTTTCCTCAAATTCCCACAGCCCAGTGACAAGACCCTCAAAGGGATCACTTGAAGATCACATAACTTGAGAAAGAAAAACTCAACTTTCTTTATCCATAATGCTGGGGATAAAATCTCCACAGGGTATGATTAACTCTCTGCAAAACAAATCTTTCCTCAACTTGCCAGCTTCTTAACTTTTCTTTTTCTTGACTTGCAGTGAGGAAAAATGCCCTACCACCTATAGAACATTTGCTCCTGGCTTCTAAGATGCAAGACTGGCTAATGCTATTGGTACCGACTGTACGACCTTCATCTTTCAAGTCCTGCATAGACAGTCTAGCAACTCACTTTAAAATGTGGAGGTTCATGGGCTCACCTTCAGTTCTGAGGTTTGGGGCCTCTGGAATAATTTCAGGGCAAAGAGTCAAATGTAACAATCTGTTAGACTACACACATGTATACATATGCATGTATGTCCATATATCACTTTATCACAGATACAAATACAGAATCATACATGTATGTGTGTCTGAGTCTATGTTAGTGAATAATGGAAATATAATATTTATAGAAAATATATTCATGTGATAAGATTACTGGTGATTTTTTTCTTCTGTTGTTTTTCTCTATTTCCTAAAATAACATGCCTTACTCTTAAAACCATTTAAAAAGAATATATACAAACACATAATAATGGATCCTATTTTTAAAATGTAATCTTGATTTGAAAATATAAGATCACTGAAAAAGAATGAATAACCCAGAAACAGATTTATATATAAAGAAATATTTTATATGCTAAAGAAAACATCCAAAAATTGGGAATAATTACTTAACAAATGGCATTGAGATATTTTTGAATTACCTTCATAATAAAAGTCAGATGGGAGCTCCACAGTGTATAATACATATTATAATATATACACACACATGCACACATATATGCACATATACAAACACATACTTATGTATGTATGCATATATGTATACATATTAAGTATATACATGAAATCAAATGCTAAAAAATTTAGAACTAGGGGTGCCTGGATGGTTCAGTTGGTTACACATCTGACTCGATTTCAGCTCAGGTCATGCTCTCACAATCGTGAGATCAAGCCCCACATCTGGTTCCATGCTCCGTGCAGAGTCTGCTTAAGATTCTGTCTGCCTCCCTCTGCCCCTCCCCCCATTCACAGGCACTAAATAAATAAATAAATAAAATCTTTAAAAAATATTAGACCTAAATAGAATTGAGAGACATGTACTGGATCAATGTAAAATCAATAAAAGTAAGTATAAAAGCAATAAAATAAGTACAAATGAAAAGGTTAACAGGTTTGGCTTCATAAAAATTTCATACTTCCACCTAGAAGTATTAAGAACCAGTAGTCTGAAAAATACCCCAAAATGTGACAGGTTTGAGGACTCTTTTTAATATATGGACACAAAGGAGTTTACTTAGAAAAAAATACTTTCTTCCCTCTTCCCTTCTTTCCTTCCTCCCTCTCAGAAATATTTATTGAGTGCCTGTTCTGAACAAGGAGCTTTAATAAAACACCAAGGAAGCAAGTACACATAAATAAATATATAGAAATTTATTTATTTATTTATTTATTTATTTATTTATATTTACATATATATCCCTAGGCCTAAAGAAGCACAGTATCTAATGAATATGACAGATAAGTAAGAGTGCTGTTCTAACACTTTATGGTAAATGCTATATAACAGTTTGTAAGGCCTGATATGGAAACCCAAATTAAGAGTACCAAACATAGACTTGTGAATTAGTGGATGGAAGGTGGAGTGCCAAGGAAATTTCCTTAGAACAGGTAACAACAGAAGGTAACTTAGATGAAGGATAAAGGATAGTGTAGAATTCTAGCTCTAACACTTACTGATAGGTCTCTTTCCACGGGATATTATTCTCTGTGCCTCAGTCTCCTTGTCTATAAATTGGGAATGATAATAACATTTATATGGACACTGAAAGGATTTAATGAGAATTATTTAGTCATTTAGAATTTAGTAAGTCCCCAATAAATGGTTGTTAAAAACAAATAAAAATTACAAAATTCCATTTGGAAAGATTGGGAACTTAGGAGAGAATACAGTCTTTGCAAACTGCAAATTCACTATGGTGAAGTAAAAATGTGAGGTACGGTATGGAGAGAAGTAAGGCTTGAGAAACAAATAAGGGACAGATGATAAAAAATTTAAAGAAAAGTCACAAAGAATTTTTAGCAAGAGAATCACACAGTAAGATTTTTCTTTTATAATGTTAACTACATCAGTGATGTGGATAATAAATTTGAATATAATATGACCAAACATAAAAAGACTAGTTAGGAGATGGTCTCAATAATCCAGAAGAGAAATGATGAAGACCTGAAGAAGGGGGGTATATATTTTAAAATGTTAAAGAAGTAGAATCCATAAGATTTAATGACTGATACATGGGAAGAGGAAAAAATAGGAAGGACTATTCCTAGATGTCTGCTTTAGGCTACTCAGTAGATACTGGCAGCCTTCATAAAGATAAGAAACACAGACGGAAGACTAATATGAATAATTTTTTTAAGATGGTATAGCTGTCTTTTAATTGTTCACTACTATCTGGTTTCCCTCTACTTTGAGGGATAAGGGAAAATTACACTCACCCCAAAATAGACATACACTGTAATTTTCTGTAATTAAAAGACTTTTGTCCCTTATATTTTGGATTTCCTCATAGAAGTACATTTTTTTTCCTCATGAGCTACACACTCTCCAGCTTCATCTCATCCTCTCACAGAACTTCATTTACCATTTATATTTGCTGACACTTGAATCACCAGATTCAGCCTGGAATTCTTTCCTCAACTATAGACCATCGTTAACTTCATACTAGACATCTCAGCTCAGAATCTCACAGACATTTTAAACTGAGCATACTTTAAACTAAACTCTTATCTTCCCCTGCAAAACCACCCTTCTATCTATCTGTGTTTTGAGCTCCTTATTTAATGAGTTTCACCACCATCCAGGACGATGCGTATGTCAGAAATCTGGATATTTTCCTTATTTTGTGCCTTTCTTATTCCCTACACTTTGTCAACCACATGTCGTACAAACACCATCTCCTAAAAACCTCTTGAATATTTGTCTTCCAGTCACAGAGGCAGTCATTTCTCTCTCTCTGATATTGGTACTTTGGCTCTCTAACTGTTCTCTCTGCTTCTATTTGAATTGTTTATCTGCTCGATAGTTAGATTTTCCAAAATGGACATTTTAATAGAATTTATTTAAGTATAATAGATTTTTTCACCATTCAGAGTGTACAGTTCAATGAATTTAATAAATTTAAAGGGTTGGGCAACCATTTTCCTCACCCAGAAAATTCCTTCACACTTGTTTGTAGTTCATCTCTGCTGCTACCCACCACTCTAGGCTACCACTTATCTGTTTCTGTCTCTACAAACTTGACTTTTCTAGATGTTTTTTTTTTTAAAGATTTTATTTATCTATTCAACAGAGATAGAGACAGCCAGCGAGAGAGGGAACACAAGCAGGGAGAGTGGGAGAGGAAGAAGCAGGCTCCTAGCGGAGGAGCCTGATGTGGGGCTCGATCCCATAACGCCGGGATCACGCCCTGAGCCGAAGGCAGACGCTTAACTGCTGTGCCACCCAGGCGCCCCGACTTTTCTAGATGTTTTGTATCTAAAATAGAAATTTTATTATTATCTCCCTACTGGGAACTCTAAAATAGCATCCATTTTTTCTCTATCCTCTATAGAAAGTACAAATTCCTTAAAAAATAGACCAGTTTAAGGAAGGACTATTTTTTTTTAATATGGAATACAACTGATTTTGTTGGTCTTCATTCTCGTCTGTGCTAGAATAATAAAATGCAGCATTTCTTTTAGTAGGGGGAGGTGAAAATGGGAACTAGCTTGTTTCAGGTGCTAAGCTGTGGGCTTAATGGGGCACTAGGGTCTGTTGTCAAAAAAGGAGTGGAAGTACAGGGGGAAAAAACCCAAAAAACAAAAAAAAAGTACCTCTTGGCAAATAAAAGAAAGGAAAATAAAAAGAAAGGAAGAAATGACTAAAAAAGATGAAAGGATGATGGGTGGAGTCCCCAAGAACATAGTCAGCAATCTTTAGGAAATTAGCCAAGGACAGACTGGTCCATAGTCATGCAATCACCTGATGGCTGAGCCAGGCAAAGGTAACGTGAAGACTGAGCCCTGAACACTGGGAGAGCACAATGTTGCAGAGAACCTAGGAAGCTGATATTGAGGAAGTGGCATTCCTCATCAGGAACAGAATGATTAAGAAGTGAACCAAACTACTTATGAACCTGAGCTAAGAAACTTGGTAATGACACACTTTTCCAGATCTGGCCCTACTTGCTGTTCCACCCTCATAATATTGCTGAATACTACAGCCATTATAAACCTCTCCAGGATCCTGATAGAGTTATGTCTACACACTATCACCAACACCTGACGCTCCTTCTGGCTGGATCACAGTAAACACCGCTGTACATCTAACTAATTCTACTTGTCTAAACTCACTTACTTCAACCTGGACATCTGAATATCCTTTTCTGAGCTCAATCCTAATTTTTGATAGATCATAATAAATTGTCCCCCAAATCCGTTCACTCTCCAACTAATAGCATTCTTCTCTCCAGTTTTCATACTGAAATTATCTTCCTGTGTCTAATCCATTAGACAGAAAGTCTCCTGAATTTAGATACTGTGCTTCATTCTCTTAATGTGTCTCCAGTGCTTATCACAGCAAATGGCACACAATTAAGGCTTTACATCTATGGAGTTAAAATAAGTGTAAACAACTATAATAATAATCACTATCTTAACATTTTAAAATAATTATAGGTATAAATAATTTAAGAGCATTTTACATAAAATACACAATTAGAGTAATATCTAAAGAAATGCAAACAACAGATTTTAAATCTTTCTCCTCAATATTTATTGCAATTATGTAGTTCTAGTTTTCCTCTATGTAGCAGTAATATACTCCGAATTTTTCTCGGCTTATTAAGGATGTGTCGATTATTCTGAGCTCTTTAACATATTGATCCTTATTAGTCCTCTTTTCTTTAATAGGGTCCTATCTGCCTTGATGAAGAAAAGGCTTGACAGTCTCTCCTACTTCGTGTGGAATTCCAAAATTACTGGTCCTAGTCCTTGTTTGAGGTCCAGCTCCTTAAGTTTATTTCAGTGAAACTTGAATCGTTACTAAAAAGTTTTCTACTGATTCCAGGAATGAACTTAGGCCTTCCCTAAAATTCTAACATCTCTTACACAGTTTTTTGCCATCACTGGAGCAGTTAAAAAAAAAAAAAATCCTAAGCATGATAAACCTACATTTACAAATGAATAACATCAGAAGGAAGTGTCTATCTTCACCTGATCACTTCTCTCACCTCTGATAACTCCAACAGACCGGACACAATGTCATAGGCTACCATCTCTCAAAGACTGAACTTTTTTAGAAGATGACATCTAAGCACATTAAAGTAGATTTTAAAGGAAAAATATGAGCCCATTTCCAGTTGCTTTTCTTAATGAATCCATACATGTGACTAATTCTGAGAGCCGTTTTATAGGTATAAAATAAAGAATTTGTGAGTAGGGATGTGGACTTAAAAAGTGAGCCTGGAGAGAGATGATACTAAGTAAGGATTAAGCTCTAAAGCACTCAGATACTTACAGTTAAGGGAGACCACAAGAGGGAAAGACAGTCAAAAATCCAGAAGGAAATTCAACCACTACAGTACAAGAAAACCAGAAGGGCATGATGTTCCAGAAAACAAAGAATGGATTTCAAAAAGGAGGGAGTGTTCAACTATGCCACTTACTGCTTCATATTCAAATAATACGAGGACTTTGGATACTAACCCTTTATTTGATATATCATTTGCAAAATCTTCTCCCGTCCAGGAGGTTGCCTTTTAATTTTGTTGATTGTTTCCTTCACTGTGCAGAACCTTTTTATTTTAATGTGGTCCCAATAGTTTATTTTTGCTTCTATTTCCCTTGCCTCAGGAGACATTCTAGAAAAACGTTGCTATAGCCAATGTCGGAGGCATTACTGTCTGGCTCTCTTCTAGGATTTTTATGGTTTCGGGTCTCACTTTTAGGTCTTTAATCCATATTAAGTTATTTTTGTATATGCTGTAAGAAAGTGGTCAAGTTTCATTCTTCTGCACGTGGCTGACCAGTTTCCCCAACAACATTTGTTGAAGAGACTGTCTTTTTCTTATTGTCTATTCATTTCTCTTTTGTTGAAGATTAGTTGACCATATAATTGTGGGTTTATTTCCAGGATTTCTATTCTGTTCTATTAATCTATGTGTCTGCTTTTGTGCCAGTACCAAACTGTTTTGATTACTATAGCTTCATAATGTAAGTCTGGAATTGTGATACCTCCAGTTTTGCTTGTCTTTTTCAAGATCGCTCTGGTTATTTGGGGTCATTTGTGGTTCCATACAAATTTTAGAACTGTTTGTTATAGTTCTGTGAAAAATGCTGTTGGTATTTTGACAGGGATTGCATTAAATGTGTAGATTGCTTTGAGTAGTATAGACATTTTAACAATATTTGTTCTTCCCACCCATGAACATAGAATGTCTTCCCATTTCTTTGTGTTGTCTTCAATTACTTTCCTAAGTGTTTTAAAGTTTTCAGAGTACAGGTCTTTCACTTCTTTGGTTAGGTTTATTCCTAGGTATCTAATTGCTTTTTTTTTTTTTTTTTTTTACAAATGTGAATGAGACTGTTTCCTTGATTTCTGCTGCTTCATTATTAGTGTTTAGAAATGTAACAGATTTCTGCATATTGATTTTGCATCCTGCAACTTTACTGAATTTGTTTATCAGTTCTAGTAGTTTTTTGGTGGAGTCTTTCAGGGTTTCTATACACAGTATCATGTCATCTGCAAATAATGAAAGTTTTACTTCTTCTTTACCAATTCAGGTGCCTTTTATTTCTTTTTGTCTGATTGCTGTGGCTAGGACTTCCAGTAGTTTGTTGAATAAAAGGAGTGAGAGTGGACATCCTTGTTTGTTCCTGTCCTTAGGGGAACAGCACTAAGGTTTTTCCCATTGAGTATGATGTTAGCTATGGATTTTTCATATAATTTTTCATATCAATTTCAATTTCAATCATTTTTCATGGCCCTTATTATGTTGAGGTATGTTCCCTCTAAAAGAACTTACACAACTCAACACCCCCCAAAATAAACCGATTAAAAATGGCAGAAGACATGAACATTTTTCCAAAGAAGACATACAGATGGCCAACAGACATATGAAAAGATGCTCAACATCACTTATCAGGGAAATGCAAATCAAAACTACATGGAGATATCTCACACCTGTCAGAATGGCTACAATAAAAAACACAAGAAACAACAAAGTGCTGGTGAGGATGTGGAGGAAAAGGAACCCTCGTGCACTGTTGGTAGAAATGCAAACTGGTGCAGCCACTGTGGAAAACAGTGTGGATGTTCCCCCAAAAATTAAAAATGGAACTACCCTGTGATCCAATAACCACACTACTCGGTGTTTACCCAGAAAATACAAAAATACTAAATCAAAAGGACACATGCATCCCAATGTTTACTGCAGCACTATTGACAATAGCCAAACTATGAAAGCAGCCCAAGTATCCGTTGATAGATAAATGGATAATATATATATATATATATATATATATATATATATATATCACTCAGCCATAAAAAAGAATGAAATCTTGTCATTCGCAATGGCATGGATGGAGCTAGAGCGTATTATGCTAAGCGAAATAAACCAGTCAGAGAAAGACAAATACCATATGATTTCACTCATTCGTGGAATTTAAGAAACAAATCAAATGAGTAAAAGAAAAAAGAGAGAGAGCAACCAAGAAACAGACTCCAAACCATAAGAAACACACTGATGTTACCAGAGGGGAAGTAGGTGGGGGAATGGATGAAACAGGTGATAGGGATTCAGGAATGCACTCAACGTGATGAGCCCTGGGTGATGTCTGGAAGTTGAATCACCATATTGTACACCTGAAACTAATATTGCACTGTATGTTAACTATACTGAAATTAAAAAAAAATAATATGAGGACTAAGGATTGATAACAAAATTTGCCAACAAGGATAGATTACATAACCTTCAGCCTCATTCATCTTATCTGCAAAATAGGGATAATGACAGCACCCATTTCATGAAGCTGTGTGAAAGATTAAATAAGATAATAATACATGTAAGCACCTAGCATAATGCCAGGAACAAAGAAAGAGTTCATGAGCAAGTAGTTTTTTAATTACGGAACACTGAGCAGCTTGAATCATAGACCTTATGGTATTTTATTGAACACAGGATGCCTGTCAACCCTGTGAGAGCAAATTTGGCTCGAGAAGAGTCTAGTGCAAATGGAAAAATACAGAAATGATTACAGCTCAGGGGAGAAGCTAGAACCAGAGACAATGAAGAGGAAAATATCTGGGTAGGGCAATTCCCATCCTTGGATTACATAATTCATATGACCTTGTGTTTTATCCTATTTCACAACTAGTAAGCATGTACTTGTTAAACATTAGTTAAGGTTTGGAAAGGATTTGGAAACAACAAATTTCCATTAAGGACAAATGGCATATAAAGTTTAGTGATCTAAATAAGCTTAACATCACAAGTTAAAACTACGTTCTTATCTCTTACACTAGGAGAATGGATATTTCTTGCTTTTATATATTATTTTACTCCACAATTTTACAATCAGCCCTTTACAATTCTTTGCATAAATATTATTATACAGTTCTTGTGGTCTGTGATATATATATATAAATATATATATATATTTACTCCATTCGGCTAATTTTGTAGTAAATGGCCTTATGATCTTACAGGATTTCCTCTAATGTTTTTCTCTCCTCACCAGATTTTAAATTAGCTATGTGACTGGTTCATGGTAAATATCTTAAACAATGGCATATCTTACAAAATAGCTAAAAGCAACTTGTTCTTTTAGAAGTATATATTGATAATTAAGTACTAGGTAGAGGTTTTCCAAGACATCATGATCATATTGAAGTTAGATTCTGGATGAAGTATGACAAAAAAAATTTTAGTGCTGTAATAGGCTGGCTGAGTCTGTCCTTAAATAATGCATTAGTATGAATCATTTCTTTCTCTTTGAATTTTTAGAGTTTTTATGGACCCTCTACTCTCTTAAATTCTATGTTCATTTTTACTTACTACTCTCCTCTAGTATTGAGGTAAATCTTTTTCTTCTTGAGTTTTCTACTTTTCAAATTTTAAAAAAATACTGATTTTAGGAGGCCTAACCTTATGCATTCTTTCATAGCACTCTTGTGCTCATTTTCTATCTTAACATTTACCCAGGAAATTTGGTTTGGGAAGCAAAACATAAATGTTTTCATTTATACAGGTCTGGAAACACCACCAAAAGATTAAAAGTAATGGTTCACTTATAAGAAACTGTGAGTTGCAGCAAAACATATTTGCTCAAATATATAGCTTATGTCTTATCAATTTATTTCTAGGTAAGGTTTTTATTCTAAAATAAATTCAGAACTGATATAGTAATGGAAAACTCAGATAAATCAGTTTTTGAAACTGCAAAGCCAGCTGGAAAACTGGAAAACTCCTCTAGATTTCTCCACCTACTCTTTAGATTTTTTGAAAATTTAAAAACAACACTAAAGGTAGTGAGCTCAAAGAACAGTATTTAAATATCTAGTGGGCCCACACTCAACTCAATGAATCAATGAATCCCTATAGGGACTATAGGAAGTTGGCAATTCAAATTCCCTTACTTTATACATATTGTGCACTGAGTATTTCAAATCATTGATTCTTCAGTGATAGCTGCTCATTTCTAAACAGGGATTTCCATGTTACAAATGTTTTTAAAAAAATGAAAACTATCCTAATCTTCGTAAAAACCAGAAATCTAATGTGAAATGATTTACTATAAATTTCATTCAATCATTCTGTCAATCCATTGGGATAATAAACAAATTTTTAAATGACTTCTTTTTTGCAGCTAAAAAATAATAACCATTAACACTGAAAATGTGATAATCACATATTTGGTGGTATATTTTAGTTCTTGACTCCACAGATGGGAAAGGGAGGGAAGGAGCAGTATTCACTAATGTTTTTCATCAGTCTTTCCTCACTCCCCTGCTGAGAACGTTGTCAGTTGAAAACTCAAAGAGGGCCACAATTTTGGTTAATTCAAGTATTTCGGAGTAGGAGTACACTTCAGCCTCTGAGGAAGAAAACAGTGTTCTTTGGACATAAACTCTCTAGAAAAAATGAATATTTTATTATTAGTTGAATAACATTCATTTTTTTGGTTGACATTTCCTGAAAATCAAGCCATGTCTCCTTAATGCCTGATTTTAACCCATTTTCTTTTTTCATTTAAAAGTCATTTAAGCCATTCTTTGGCTATCCCGCTAGAAGTATTAATATAGTACATGTTATTCCAGAGGAAACCTTTAAAAGTTCTGTTTACTCTCTCACTTCCAGAAGCACAAAAAGAGTTTACAACTACTCTACATTTCCCATTGGGTACAGAGTTCTGCCTGCAGGGTTTCAACTGGAACTTGAGTTTGGCTGATTTTCAACTCAGCACTTCCTTTATTCGTCCTTTCCCTTCTCCTCCCACCTTTTTTACTTGCTCTTACTATAGTTGGCTGTTTACAGGCTCATGCCTTTAAATTAGGCTACAGATCTTGGGCAACTCAAAACCCTTAACCTTGAGGACAGTTCAAACACCTGCTGAAAATATGCTAAATTTGTCAACTTTTTAAAGGAAGATCATAAGTTCCCTCTTTCTTATTTCTCAGATTTAAAATCCCAATTTTTTAAGTGTGCCCATGTTCTACCATCTTTGCCTTTGGTCTCTGAAGACTGCTAAAACATAACTTTCCCCTATTTACAGGGAAACAGACTTACAGCTTCTACGTTAGACTGAGAATGCATCGCGAGTAGATAGGTATCAATCTTCAGAGGTGCAGAGTTGGTTACAAATCTTAATGTCTTAACACTACATCAGGTTAACAAAAACAAAGCAGAGGATATAATACTATTCTCTAACGATATAGATTTACCCTAGGAGCATGATTTCTTTAACACTTTTCAGCTGGATTCACTGTCACACCGGATTAGAAGTGAGCCTTAGCACCCAGCAGTAGCTGGTAAAGAGTTCTCTCTGCACCTCCCAGAAACTACTGCTTCCCTCTGCCTTTTTCAGCTCTCATCTAATTCTGGTACCGGGTTTGTTTTCTGCTCAAATCACACTACCTTGCCATTACTGCCTCCCTTGCTCTTTGCCTTAATGTCTCCTGTGGGTGTTCTTGTCCGACAGAAATCTAGAAATTCCGGCAGCAAAGTGGACACTTGGGCATTAAATGGCCAAACAGAGTTAGTGAAATGCAAGATTTCTGGTCCCAGGTGCAGTCTCCGAAGGAGTGGAATATCTCATCTTTCAACCAAAGGTTTGTTTTTCTATCTGGTTATAGGCCCTTTCATCGGAATACAGAAGTTACATTTCTCCTATGTGGCACTCAGAAGTCATAGCCATATATATTCATGACAGGCAAAAACCCCAGTGAGTACATGTTCTTTCAAACTATCTGAAACTACTTCTGACATAGGAACTAACCCTCAGGAAAGGAGAGTCTGCCCCACAACATTCCCATTTAGTAAACAATGTTAAGCCCAGCCATTTATTAATAATTTTATAATACTGTTCTCATCTGATTAAGAAACAGAATGCAAAGATCTTAAAGATACTACGTCTACATTGTCATAAGCCCAAAAAGAATGTTGAGGGGTCACTGTACATTCTCATCCCTTTGTTCAGATCCCAACCTTAATTCCCCCTAACAGCTACCACGTTTTCAAAACAACAATAAAGTCCTTCCATGTAAAACTTCCAAGGCCTCGAGATGTGCTGTCATCTCTGGTGATATCTACCCCCCCCCACATCCCTCACCTGCCCCTGTTCATATCCATATTATAATTCTCAAAGTGCTACTATCATCGATCCTTCCTTATTCTAGGCATTGCTCAAGCTAGAGAGCAGCTGCAATTCTACCCTGGAAAACAGTTCTATTTATCCTAGTTCCTATAACCTGTCCTCATATATTCTCAATTTCTAAACTTCTTAGATGAACCTGTAGCGTTCATCACTGGTGATGCATACCTGTACTCTCAGGTAGCACATGCATCCGTCCTGTTGTTTCACAGAGCAAGAAATGATCTAGGAAAAGTAATGACCCACTGGGAAGGCATAAGTAAACTTACATAATGAGGAATCTGATACTCTACATATAGAATAAGGTATTTTAAGGAGTTAAGTGGGTTTGAATATTTAAACTCTGAACAGCCCTTACAAACTGTTCTCTGAATTTAAAGCAATATTCCATATGCAAGTCAAAATCTTAGAGGCTTGTTTTCAATGGCTGCTTCCTGCCTGTGGAGTATAAAAAGTGTTCTAACCAATCACTTCTAAAAGCATACATAGATAGAAGAGCTTTAATGTAGGTATCAGAAGAAACATAAAAGAAATATATGAAAGGATGACACTGTGATGATAAGAAATACTTGGTTGCAAGACTTGTCAAGTAGATTATGCAGAAACTGACAGAGCTTCTGTTTGTATTCCAAAAATGATCCACTAAGCAGATTTCTATCTTCATGGTAAGAAAAAGTGTTGAAAATGAGGTCAGTAGGTCTGAGAACAGGGAAATTATAGCATTCTCTGCCATTTTAAAGTGATTTCAGAGAAAATATAGTTCTTTATCTACCACACTAGCATTAATGAAACTAATTATAAACAAAGAATTATAGACCCTTCTCAATTTGACTGATAAACTTTCAACCGAGTGCAAGTGTCCTGATAACATCACTGACCTAGGGTTTCCTAGCTTCTGCTTTTGTCTTTTAGGGGACAAGAAATCTATTCCCACATATTAACCAAAATTGTCCTCCTTTTGACTCTCAGACAATGTTGTAACAGAAAATAAGAATGCACACTTAGCCATGCTCAGCATGGAATCTGCTTGAAATTCTCTCTCCCCCTCTGCCCCTCCCACTTGTGCGCTCTCTAGCTCTCTTTCTCTGAAATACATAAGTCTTAAAAACATGAAAGAGGAAGAAGTGACACTCAGAAATAGACTAAAGAATCCATGTGGGGTCTGACCAGTGAACAAGCAGTTAGGAATTATTAAGTTGATCTGGAATCCTATACATATGAATTTAGTCAAAGATTGCATTAGTTTTATTTTAGTAACTGTAAGATCCTAGAAAATATATATATTGGTCTCTATCCTTCGTTCTTGATATGGAGTTCCTAAATCCCTTGGAATTTCCCGGGTGGTAGCAATATTTTTTTGTTCTAATGAGGTGACTCTAGTTGGGCTTCTGGATGGGAGCTGGTCATCAGAAAAACCACCCCATAATTTGAAGGTTGGAATTTTCAGCACTCCCCAACTGTCCACTCCAGAATTCTCCAAAGAGGGGAGAGGGACTGGAAATGAAGTTAATAATTGATCATCCCTACGTGAGGAAGCCTCCATAAGAATCCCAAAAGTATAAGATCTGGACAGCTTCCAGGTTAGCAAACATATCCATACGGGTGGAGTATCCCAAATGTACAGGATAGAAGCTCCTGTGTTCAGGACCTTACCAGACCTTGCCCTGCATATCTCTTCCTCTGACTATTCATTCTTTAATAAACTATCATATCCTTTAATAAACTAGTAAACCCAATCTCTGAGTTCTCTGAGCCATGCTAGGGAATTCACTGAACCTGAGGAGGGGCTTGTGGGAACCTCCAATTTGTAGCCTTCTCAGACAGAAGTTGTAGGTAACCTGAGGACCTACCACTTGCAATTAGCATCTGAAGTCAGGGGGGGCAGTCTTGAGGGACTGAGCCCTTAACATATGGAATCTGATGTTATCTCTAGGTAAGTAGTGTCAGAATTGAGTTAAGTTGTAGGACACCCACTTGGTGTCAACAAACTGCTTGGTGTCAGAAACCTTACATACCTGGTATCAGAAGTATTGTGAGTGTGGCAGTTGTGTGAGTAAAGGAGAAACTCAAGAGGGGGTCTGGGAGTTTTTCCAAGTCAGTAACCTAGCGTAACTTGTTTTGTGAGTTTCTCTCCTAATAAAACACTTGGATCATTTTCATATGACATTCTATGAAATGGCATTTTTAAAACTTTTAACCTATTTTTTCAATGCTTTCTTAGTAATTTAGGATTTTCAAATCCTTCCTTTCTGATTGTAATGGACATCTCCAGATCTTCACATACTTCACACTTATCTCTACCATTTGAGACAACTCTTGAGACAATTCCCTTCCCCACCAATCTTGGCTATAGTTGGGGACGCCAATGAATTGATTGAACCAGGTAATGGGCATGTGCTCCAAAGTCCCCTTCTTTTTAAACTGAAAACAAACAAAGAGATGATATTCTTATCAAGTGGTGAGACTAAATGATGCTGGAACCATCATCGTAGTGTTCCTTGTATGAATAAAACTAGTCTGTGAAAATAACTCTGTGATGAAAAGCAAGACCCACTTTGGCCACACTCAAAATCCTGCTTCCAACTGTCCCTGGAGTTTAGCTGTACCCTTAGGTTCTCCATGGGTACATGAGCTAATAAATTCATTAAAAAGAAAAAGAAAAAGAAAGCTACTTTGCCAAAAAAACAAGTTCTAACTTAAATATAGATTTTTCTATGTAAAGTTTTTACTTATTCCTCCTGCTCAACTTCTGTCTTATATTAGGTTTCTACTGCTGCTCTAACATAAAAATGGTGCCTTAAACAAAACAAATGTATTATCTTACAGTTCTGTAAGTCAGAAATCCTACACAAGCCCCATTGGCTAAAATGAAGGTGTTGACAGAACTATGTTCCTTTCTGGAGGCTTTAGGGGAGAATGTTTTCATAACTTTTCTAGCATCTAGAGACCATCTGCATCCCTTGACTCAACCCTCCCTTCCTTCATCTTCAAAGGCAGCAACACTGTCTCTCTGTGACCATTCCATTGAGTCGCACCTCTCTCTGACCCTGACCTCAACTGGGAAATGTTCTTTTAAGGATCTGTGATTGAGTGAAACCTATCTGGTTAATCCAGAATAATCTCCTCATCTCTAAATCCTTAATTTTAAGCACATGTACAGAGTACCTTTTGCCACCTAATGTAACATATTCACGGGTTCTGGAAGTTTAGGCATGAACACCTTGGGACGGCATAAAGGGGGATTATTCCACTAAAAATGAGACCAGCATTCCATCTCTCCCATCATTCCATTCAGCAATAAAAATATATTAAACAGGAGAAGCCAGGCACTTTCCATATTAATAGCAGCTTGTTAATCAACATTATTTGGGAACTATTGTTTAATTTAAAATGACTCCTTCAAGATCATTTTTCTGGAAAGGAAATTTCTGCTGCTTTTATCTTTTTTCTGAAGATGAGCTTGAAGATTCTTACCATATTTATCCAGCATACACTCAGAATGCAATCTTTGAAATGCAGAATTAAAAGTATTTTCATACCCACATACTTGAAGCCGGAGGCTGCTATCATTCCTGAGTACAGAGAGTAAACACAGCATCTCTCTTTGTTTTACTAATTGCTTTGTTTCCCCAAGCTGCTAGCACAACATCTGCCAGGCCAGAATGCACTCCTTCCGCACACCACAGAACCACTGCCGGCCAGATAAACGACCTACACTCCGTGGTGTAAGGGCAGGTGCTTTCCAGGCATTCAGCTGGCAGTTTTCATGAGGAAAAGACTTCAAGTAGAAATGAAGCTGAACCCCATCCCCTCCCCAAATCTTTCCAATGGTTATGGTGTTGTTGATTCTGGTATGATCTCACACTGTCTGCAATTTTATTGATTTTGTTTTTCAATAGAACTGTTAAAGATTACAATCCTCAGATAGGCAGAATGTGGGCAGCTGCTCGTATGCTCACACACAGTTCTGCCAAGATATTTTTACATCTTTCTGCACATAAAACAAAATGAAGACATGTGTTATAGATGCATGCTACTGGTAACCCCCCCGAAGAAGGGAGTTTATTGTATGCTCATTTCCTGGATGAAGTATTAAAACAACTCTACCTAGAAAAAGAACAGCACTTTAAAATAAAAGAGATTTGCTTCTGAGGCACCTTATAAAACATTCCTAATTACCAAAACCCATTGAGATGGCAACTTGGGTCATCATATCCAAATGTCATCCCTGCTATCTCTAATTCAATACAAACTTCCTGTCACATCTACTGGTTAAGCATCAAAATACAAAATGCTGCAACAGCTTATGCTCTGTTGATGTTCATTCATCTACTGTGCATCAGAAAGGCTCACTTCAAATATGGCATGAAAGAAAGAAAAGTAAGCAAAAAACAAACTCAGAGGAGACTTGAAATAAATTGCCTCAAGAAAAATCCTAAAAAGGAAAAACTACAAAATCATAGCCTTACCTTGGGAGACTTAGGCTGACCCACAGCCCTGTTTTCTGCTAAGGTGAGCGGGGTTAACTTTGTTTCCTCCACTGAGGGATGTTTGGGAGGGCGAGGTGGGGGATGGGAGAAAGAGCCTTCATATCTTCGCATCATGTAATATTGTTCTTCGGTGATCTCTTCAACCAGAGTCCTGACTAGAACGGATCCTGCATCCCTAGAAAAACTATTAACTAACTGAACAGTCATATTTGAGCGGCTGACAGGAATTTCCCAGCACTCCCTGGGGTTGGCAAAGTCACTTATGAGTAGATAAGAGTCTGTGATAGCTTCCTCCAACCGCAGTCCTGGTGTAGCAGCCAAAATGTCTTCTTCAATGGAAAGATCTCTCACAGATACCTTCACATTGAAGGGCAAGCGGAACTGCGCACAGAGCTCAGAAATCTGGTACTGTTTCTTATCATGAATCACCTCTACGAAACCTCCTTCCATGTACAAAGGGAGCAGTGTTGCCTCATAGGATTTTTTGAGGATTTTTTCACAGGCCAGAACATTCACCACCTTTTTGATTCCCTCACAAAGGACTTCAGTCGTCTGTGAGTGATGCACTAGAAACTGGTCCCCAACAGATACGGATGACAGCTCGTCATGAGGGGGATGAAAGGCTTTGGTGGCCACCACGTGGAGAGGCTCCTTTTCACTCTTTGCTATCTCAAGGTCATAGGCAGTTGGGAACTCCCGAGGTCGCCGCTTGAATTTGCCTTTATAGCTAGTGGGGATCAAGAAGTGCCTCTTAGGAAAATTGCTCCGAATTTCTGAAGCTAAGATCCTCGATGCCTGGTACTTTTTGTGGATCACAATGGTTTTCCCAGGCTGTAAAATACTTCTGGGCAGCTCGTTTCCTTGAGGTGCCTCTATGACTTCAGCCACTATGGGGAACTCTTTACTGGTCATTTCAAAGAGATCTTGTGTAGATAATAGCTGAAGAAACCAGTTGGCATCATAACTGTCAGTAATGTCTTTGACTTCAACATCTAAACTGGGGAGGATGCGGACTATATCCTTTCGGACTGAAAGAAAAATAAAAAGACTATGACATTTTGTCCATCACAATGTTGCTCTGATACAGTATTAGAATCTCTCCTGGCACCATAGATAAATTCCACTTAAAAAAATCAGATGTTCATGATATAACATTTCTTATGTGTGACTTTCTTTTTTTCACATTTTAAAATGAAGTAGATCATATGTAAAATCGACACCCAAAAGCTCATTACTCAGCTTAAAAAAGAGATATTAACTTGTCCCTTGGAGCCCTGTGAAGCTTATCAAAATTTCAACCTCCTCACTACAACCCAAGAATAACTGTTCTGATTCTAGAGTTAATCATTCTCCTGTTTTTTAAATAGCTTTATCACACATAACATAGATAAACATAATATGTGCATGTTTATAAATGTATATCTGTGTGTATATATCTTTTTCAGAAGGTTTATAATATCATTTGAACTCATGCTCTTGAGGTCCAAACATAACATATGAAATTATCTTAGAAGAAAGTTTCAGTACTCCAAATAAGACCCTTCTCTGCATAAGGCCCAAGACGTATATTCTTTACACAAAATTCTATCCTCTTGCAGAACACCACCACAAGATCATGGCATATAAAGTACTTAAGATTAATATATGGAAGTGAACAAGATGCAATCCTTTTCTAATGTGAAAGTTATTCTTTCTCTGCTGAAGAAAAGGAGTGTTATTCTTTCTCTCCTAGGAAAGGAGTGTCACAGGATGGGTCAGAGTCAGAGGAGCCATTCAGCAGCCTTAGTTATGCTGGTGGGGTGCTTACCAATGTATTATTTGCCTAATGTGGCACTGGGGACTAATAAATCTCAAATTCTTTCTAAGCACCCACTATCCTAGACATCTTTGCTTGACATTACACAGACACTTAAAATAGTTCTAAAATTATTCATCAGCTGTCCATACACTATCCCACATAGATTGTTATAATGGTCTTGAATTAGAAATAAAGTTACTACTAACAGGGTTGTATAATGGTTTATATTTTCTTGACAATTTCCTACCATGTAATGTTTTATAGCATTTTCATGATCCACTGTTGTTTCCCAATATCTCCAGCCACCTTCTGTCAATACACTTTCTTCCTTGCATGCTTTTGAAAACAAATAATTTGGAAGATTTTGAAAACAGAATTTCCTCTTAAGAAGCATTACCTATGTTATTACTTTTTATATTATTAACTTTATGCAGCATCTGGAAACTATAACTTTATAATTTGTGTCATATTACTTGAACATGCTGTGTAACAGAGTTCCTGGAGACATAACATGAAAAAGCATTATTTTATATTCTTGAATAGAGAACAGAAAAAAAAATCAATGGTTGTCTATAGGATGAAGATCGGTAAAAATTCATTTAAAAAAAATAAAAAGAAGGCTAAAAGAATACTTCTTTCCTTCATCGATTCATTGTATAAAGTTTAGCATACCCAAGCTTTTTTTAAAAAAAGATTTTATTTATTTATTTGACAGAGAGAGAGAGCGCAAGCAGGGGGAGCAGTAGGCAGAGGGAGAGGGAGAAGCAGGCTCCCTGCTGAGCAAGGAGCCCGATGCAGGGCTGGATCCCAGAACCTGGGATCATAACCTGTGCTGAAGACAGACCCTTAACCGAATGAGCCACCCAGGTGCCCCACATACCCAAACTTTTAAATTGTTGCTGCAGGCTTACCTGCATCCCAAGGTAATTTTAAAAACTCTAAAATCTCAGCAAGTTGAATAGAAATGAATGAGGTTTAAGAATTGTAGAATTAGCATGAGGTAAGCATCATAGGCTCATGCCATTCCTCAAGTTGAGGGAACAGTTAAACATTGGTAGAACATTAAGGACTTCCTGGGGGCTCTAAATTGATCCATCAGAACATACGGACCCTAATGTAAACTAGATCCCAATCTGTATCTGGTATTGTGGGTACAAGAGTCTTTGATTATTTTGTTGACCAATATATCCCAATGTCTCAAATGGTTTCTGGTACATAGTAGGTACTCAATGAACGAAGTGAACAAATGAATAACTATTGCCAGAACAATGTCCTTGATTGAGCATTAAAGGATGTGATCTGTTAAATAGAGTTCCACATAAAATTTCATTGGGAAAAATAAATATCTACTGCTAATACTCCTGCTATACATCATAGAAGGTATTGTATATATCATTTAAAACATGCCCCTGTAGGTTGTAGTTTATCTTACTCAATGGCTTATTCGGTGCAATAAATATTTTTACTTTTACTGTTTATTTCTGTAAAAGAACAATCTAGACATTTTAAGGTATAAAAATAATCGCAATGAACGTGCCTTAGTAGAAGATTCAATAAGGAAAATAGTACATGCAGTGAAAATCAACAACTCTTCTTTGGTCCATCAGAGAATTGAGGTTACAGGGCAAACCATCACCCCCAAAATGAGAGAAATAGGTGAACAGAGACTTACAGCTTATTGGGAGCAGAAACCACAACTAGTAAGAACACTTTAAGAGTAATTGACTACTTGCTGGAGACAAAGCCTAGACAAGCTTGAGAGATAAAACTTCGGTGTCCAGGTTTAGGGGGCTCCATCCATACTTTCTTGTTTATTCTCAAGAGCCCCACCAGGTTCTCAGGGTGAAGATCAGAGAAAAATCCCCTCATGCTTCTGGCAGCGTAATGGAAAAAATCATAGCATTCAGTTTTCCTTAAAAAAGGTCTGCCCTCAAGGAAAACTATTTTACCACAGCCTAACCAACTTGGGTTTTACCAGAGTTTAACTGACGTAGGGGAAGGGAAATACCCAACAATAACCTCCTCTATCTTTCCACATGCGGGAAGGGAAATACCCAACTCCAGCCCCCACTTGCCATATTCTATCTCACCTAAGGAGGCATGGGAAGACAGCTGAGAAGCACTTGTGAAGGTCACAGGGCACAGGGCCACTAAAAGATGCAGACCTAAACACAGGATTATAGAATACATCTCCTCCCCTACACCTTACTAACCATATCGACAATTCTGTATAATAATGGGGGATTACAACTGAAGCATTTATACTTCTGTTTAAGAAGCGGTCTCTAGGGAAAGACAACAAGGGAGACAAAAAACAAGGACACTGAATAAAATTTTAGCCTCTGACATTTATAGATACAGAAAACAGTAAACATGGACTAACTCACACCTAGATAAATAGAAAACCTCACATTGAAGGCTTATTTGCCTCAGTTTCTTTTATCTGATACATCATGTCTAGCTTTCAACAAAAAATTACAAAGTATATTAAAAGGCAAACAAACAGTGTAGTCCAAAGAGACAAAGCCAAACTCAGATATGCAGAGATTTTGGAATTTTCAGACTGGGAATTTATAATATGATTAATATGCTAAGAGTTCTAATGGAAGAAAATCACAGAAAAGATGGGTAATGTAAGCAGAGAGATGGAAACTTTTGCAAAGAATTAAAAGGAAATGCTAGGTATTAAAAACATAATAACAGATATGAAGAACGACTTTGATGGGTTCATCACTAGACTGGACATGGCTAAGGAAGGAATCAGTGAGCTTGAAGACATACCAAGATATATCAGCAGAAACTTTCCTAACTGAAAAGAAAAAGAAAAAGAATGAAAAAAAAAATGGAACAGAATATCTAAGCACTGTGGGGTAACTACAAAAGGTGTAGCACGCACATCACAGGGACGCCAAAAGGAAGACGAGAAAGGAACAGAAACAGTATTTGAAGTAATAATGGTGGAGAATTTTCCAAAATTGAGGAAGCTTACAGAAGAGCAAGCATGATAAATACCAAAAAACCTACCTATGTAGGCATATCATATTCAAACTGCAGAAAATCAAAGAAAAAGAAAAAACCTGAAGAAGCCAGAAGAAAAAAATATCTTACCTCTAGAGGAAGACGGATAAAAATTGGATTGTCCTTCTCTTCAGAAACCATTCAAGCAAGAGGAGAGTAAGTGGCATACATAAAGTGTTTAAAGAAAAGAAACCCACCAACCCAGTATTCTGTCTCCAGCAAAATTATCCTTCAAAAGTCAAGGGTGGCAGAATATGCCACCCCAAAATAAATCATTTTGGCATCAAGATTATTTTGACTTAAAGGCACTTGAAAAACAGCAGGTGCAAGAAGGGTATTCTAATCTCTCCTTTTCTTCCTGAAAACAGGAGACAAAACTCCCATGTGAAAGATGCCTTCTCTATACCAGGAGAAAAAAACATCCTTCTACAGGGAGTTACAGCCAAGTGAATTCTGTCCAGACAGACCTTGTTAAAATAATTCTCACCTTTCTTTAACCTCCCCACATAGTTAGTTTAGTTACTTCTCCTCAGTTGCCTCTTTTGTTCAAACCAATATAAAAGCATGTAGGTTTTGCCATTTTGGGAGTCTTCATTCCCTTCTGAGGGCACCCCTTTCACATAAAACCTGTAAATCTGTCTGCTTTTCTCTAATCTAAGTCAGTTTGATTCTCAGGCCCAGTCAAAAAGCCCTAAGAGATGATTGTCTCTACATATTTTCTTTTTAACAAGTTTTGTCAATTCTAACCCTGCAGTTTCTCTCAATTGCTAGTTTCTCCTACATTATTATCTAATAATAATAATTATAATATTTGTTAGAAATTTTCACTCTCTAAGTTTGATTTCTTTGTCATTTACTTTGCAAGATTACACTTACATTTTTCTCAAAAGTATTTTCACATCCAATTGCTCAGTGAATTGTTTTGTTTATATTTTTGTATCACATTATACTCTTTATAATGATTATTAGATGCACTAATAATTTGTAAACTTGACTAATTCTAGGCTTTCAAATTAAAATTTTCTTTATAGTTCATCCATTTGGTCTCAATTCTCTTTATGAATATTCTGTGAATTATCTTTTTTTCCCCATTTATTCAACTTCATTTCAACTTAAAAGAAACTATACAATGAATTTTCATTTTCTTAGATAGTATTCCCTGGTTCTACTGTTGTTTGTATTTATAAATAGAGAAAGTGCCTTTTGGGTTGCTCTCTAATATTTGTAGCAGAAAAAAAACCCCATCATGACCTTCACTGAGAAATCAATTCATTTAAAATCAATATACTTACATTTAATATTAGTTTATTTGTAATACTTTTCCTTTTATATTTTTATTTATATTATAATTTTAATTGATAAGAGCTACGAGAAGTGACTAGCCATTTTCTTATACTGGATGATACATGTCAATACGTGTCCTCCATTGATGTTTGTGATGGTTATTTTTATGTTTCAACTTGACTGGGCTACAGTACCCAGTTACTTAATCACACACTGTTCTAGGTGTTTCTGCGGAGGTATTTTGCAGATGTGGTTAACATCTCAATCAGTTACTTTGGGTAAAGGATGTTATCCTCCATAATGTAGGTGAGCCTCATCTAATCATTTGAATCATTTTAAAAGCAAAAACTGGAGTTTCCCAGAGAAGAAAAAATGCTGCCTCAAACTACAGCATCAACTTCTGCCTCAGTTTACAACCTGCCAATCTGTCCTATGGATGTTGAACTTATTAGCCCCCATAATTACATGAGCCAAGTCCTTAAAATTAATTGATTAACTAATTAATGTATAATTTTGTTTATATTATACAATATAATTATATATAATGTTATAAATATCTTCTGTTTCTCTGGAGAACCCTGACAGGTAAAGTATTTACAGTTGGTAGTATAAGAATAAATAAATACATATGTAAACTGTACCTTATACTGCTCGCTGTTTGATATTTCTGTTAGCAATAAGATTACTTGCCTAAAGGAAGAAAATGAAATGGAAGCAGACTATAGTGTTCATTGGTTCTAAATATCATGTTAAGTCTCAATATTTTCATAGGCACATTAGGAAAAGCACTAATAAAAATTGAACCTGTTACACAAATATAAATGATATCAACTTTGGTGCCCTGAAGTGAATATTCATTCTCCCTAGCTATTAAATTCATAAATATGTTATCATAATAAATCAAATCTGGATATGGTGAGTGAGAAAACTTTCTTGTTACCTATAGGAACTTTGTACTATGTAGAATATACATACAGAAACAAATATTTTAGTTGTTTCATTCATTAATTCATGTATTCGATTTATTCAATATTGGACACTTTATCTCATGCATTGAGAAGATAAAAATAAATACATAAGAAACTGACTCTGGTATGTTTAAGAATTACTGAAAATTATGTTTTATTAAAAATATTGTTTATAAATTATACTTATCTTTTAGCAATATTAGCAAACAGTACTTTCAAGATAATGCTAGGTCCAGGAAAAGCTCTGGGCTGGGACTAGCTTAAGTAAGTAGTGAGGTTTATAGGTGAAATATGTGGTCTTCCAACCCTTTATTCTCTCAAATTTACTATGAGGGCAAGGAGAAGAAAGAGAAAGAAAAAAGAGAATAAGATTCTGTGAATCTAAAAGACATCTACAATCCTTACACGGAATGAAGGTAGAACTCAGATGGAAGAATGGTCAAAAATTTGGCAGAATAGAAAAAGGAAAGCCTCTGTGCCTAAGAAGCCATAGTACAATGAAAAGTCAGCCTTTTTTGCCCCATGAGATCTCAAAAAGGGCCCTAAATTGGAGGCATAAGGCCCCTCTGACCTGTGGATGAGAATATAGGGGGTTATCTGAATGTCTGAAGAGTGGTTAACCCCAGATCTCTAACTCTATTCTGGGGAAGATAAGCAGTCACCCCTACTACCTCTCTCTTTGCAGCAAGAGTAGATACAGAGTCACAGAATCTGGAAACTAGGCATACGTGAGCAGGGGAAAAACGGGACTGAAAGCAAAGGAGTAAGTCTAAACCTGTGGGGAAATGGTGAAACCCTCCGCAACTTCCCCATTCAGCTACAATAGTTTCAGAAGCCCCACAACTGATCTGAAAGAAACTGAGCAAGCCCCAGAGGAAAGACTCACAGAGCCTGAATTTAGGGAATGCTCTGATGACAAAGCTGGCAAAATGAAACCTAAAATTCAGAAACAAAGAGCTTGGATGTAAATAGTGCCTCACTTGTAAATTTAAAAAAAAAAAAGTGTCTTACATATAAATATAAACAAATGGCAAATAATCACCAGGCATTTGAAGAAAACAGTTAATGAGAGTGACAGATCAAATCCCCCCCCCTTTTTTTCAGAAAGAGAGAAAGAGAGAATCTTAAGTGGGCTCTATGCTGAGCATGGACCCTGACTCAAGGCTCTGATGACCCTGAGATCATGACCTGAGCTGAAATCAAGAGAGGGACACTTAACCCACTGAGCCACCCAGGCGCCCCAAACCTTTTTTTAAAAAAGCCCAAAAGAGGCCGATAAAATGCAAGGAACACAGAAATCTTTAAGAAATTGTAAAATATTCTCAGAAAGATAAGATATTGCATTCTTAAAACAAGAACACAGTAACATTTAAAAAATGATGTAAGAAATAACTCTTGGAAATTAAAAATATGATAGCTGAAATTAAAAATTCATTAAAACAGTTGGAAATGTAGTTAAGGAATTTTCCCTGAAGGTAAACCAAAGACAAGAAAGATGTAAAATAGGGAAGAAAATAGTCCTAGATCAGTATGGGAGCTTCAACAAAAGATTAGAAGTTACAGAAAGAAAAAAGGGGAAAAAAATAGTTGAAAGGAAATTATCAAAGAAATTATCTCAGAAATGAAATATCTGAGTTTCCAGACTAAAAACTGCCATCACGGTGAAAGAACAGGACCACCCAGATGGTTTTAAATGGAAGTCCCAGAACAACACTATTACAGATTAATGTTTTCATCCCCCAGTATTCACATGTTGAAACCCTACTCCCCAGGGTGATGGTATTAAGAGATGGGACCTTTAGGAGGTGATCAGAATTTGATGAGGTCACCAGGGTGGAGCCTTCATGAAGGAGATTAGTGTTCTTCTAATCCTGTATAAAGTCAATGCTTTGAAAAATAGCACTATCTTCATATTATTTGGAAATTTAAATGTAAATACAAGAAAGCAGGGACAAAATATTTAAAGCAGTTACCTTGAAGTAGCAGAATGTGGGGAAAATTTGGGAATGGTCAAGGGCATAAAGCGTGCTGATCACTTTGTTATAAATCCTTTTACCACTATTTCACCTTTTTGACATTGATAAATATTGGGATTATTTTTAAAAATAAAATGAAAGAAAGAAGAAATCTCGGAATACTAAAAGATCAATGTTTGGGTTTTTGTGTTTTGTTTTGTTTTTTTTTTTTTGCTATTGATTTATCACCTATTATTCAATATTCAGATACTGCTTTCCCTGGGGGCGCCTGGGTGGCTCAGTCCTTAAGCGTCTGCCTTCAGCTCAGGGCGTGATCCCAGAGTTCTGGGATCGAGCCCCACATCAGGCTCTTCTGCTGGGAGCCTGCTTCTTCCTCTCCCACTCCCCCTGCTTGTGTTCCCTTTCTCGCTGGCTGCCTCTCTGTCAAATAAATAAAATGAAATCTTTAAAAAAAAAAAAAAGATACTGCTTTCCTGATACCACCTTTCTGCTTGTGATTTCAACCCTCAACTTATAAATGAGTTGATATTTCACATGTCTAAGCAAAAACTGTACCCCTAAATTTTGGAAGGCATTGAGGTTTTTACCTAAAATGAAATGCAGCTTTTCAACTCTTGAAATTTTCATTAGGGGAGAAGTAATTATCAATCTGTACATCAAAACATAACACAATTAAAAAGTTTTAACAAGCAAGATTTCTGATTTTTAGTAGCAGCTTTAAATAGCTGACTCAATTTTTCATTTGTAAATATTAAGTATTCCATTTGGCACACTAACATGAATTTTTACCTTCCAATGAAAGGCACAAACAGATCTTACTATGACTTATATGAGACTAGTAGTTAGAGGTCTTGGATGGTTAGTTGTATCTATTTTCCAAAGAGATAGAATGTTTTACAAATCATGAACTGTATAGTGAGAGTCAGAGGGGCTTCAGGCCTGTAATGGGGATTATGAGCAAGTTTCCAGGAACTAATATTTCATTTAAAGACATCCTACTACTTCTTTATGATGCCTAAATTTTCACATCAATAACATATTAAAAACGTAACACCAGGAGTAGTTTATGTTATATTCCTTCTTTTCTCTATTTACTTACTATGTTCATTTTTCAGCAAATCAGTATTTCAAAGCTTCCTATAGGTCTCAATCTTTTTCATCTTGCTTTTACCCCTAAGGTTTCTCTAAAATTTTCTATCCCTGCCTCAGACTTATTCTTTTATCACTTGAGAAAGGGAGGACTTGAGACAAGAGGGTGTTCAACTATGCCTGAACTCAAGGTCATCGGAAAGTAACTTAGCAAACCATATGCTGTTGACTTCAAGGCAAGTTTGAATCTTTAATATAAGAAAGAATAATGTAAAACAAGACCACAATTGATTTTTAAAAATAGCCTACATTTTATATTTAGAAGACAAATGCCTACAACAATAATTTTTTAAAACTGGACTTTTTGTGTTGGACACCTGTCCTCTATCTCCAGGGAATATTCTGCAGTCCGTACACATGCAAAGCAATGGCATACGGCATCTGTCCTGAAATTGCTATACAAAAAGAACTAATGTTTAAAATAATCCCCAAGAAATTAAAGATCCAAAATAACAAATCAAAATTCAATTTAAATACCATTAAAGAATGGAAATTAGACTAAAATATTTGGAAAGGACTTTATTTCCACCAAAGGCTTTCTTCTGGGGCCTTGGTTAGCATGAAACCATATATAAGTCCATCTAAACAATTGTGTTAATATGTCCTGTTCATCTATCAATGTTTATATTTAGTAAACTGTATCACTATCCAACTAGTAGATCAAGCCAGAAGCCTGGATTTCAGGTTGACTTCTTTCCTCCTTCCAACAGACCTCCAAATCTTGCTGGTTGTACTTCTTAAATACCTATTAGGAGCATGCGTCCTGCTGATATCACTATTGTACTAACCCCCAATACCCGGCCATATACCCAATGGCCTTCTTACACTCCTCTGACCCTGTCCCTTCCACTGAAACCCTTTATTAATTTGCCCTTTGGACAAACGTTAACCCCTTAACATGTATGTCAAGACTCTCCATGACTGATTCCACTACCTCACTGCATGTTTTGATCTTTGTCTCAACCTGTCCTCTCTTTTCTCACACCAGCTACACTGGAGCTCCAATAGCTTGCTTAACTTACCTGCCTTCCCAGAAACTGCTATCACTTCCTCCAATGTTGTCCCCTCTTTCTCTGTCTTATTATCTCCTATTCATCCTCCAGGCCCTAGTTTAAAATTCCATTTCCTCAAAGAAGCCTTTGTTGACCCCTAATCTAAATTCATTAAATGTAGTAACCACCTTGTTCACATGGCTTAGATTCTGGGTTGGCCTACATTTGCAGCTGTGTGAAAGGAGATGCCAATGGTTTTTAAAAATTCACAAATTTTAAAATGAGAAAATGCTATATCCATAATTTATGAAAAGTGAGAAAAACTCAATTATCAATTTCAATTACACATTTTTGGATCGCTAACAAAACATTAATGAGAGGTCTAAAATTTGCTGCGATTTCCATTTTTTGTCATATTATAAAATGATCATGCTGTGGCCTCAATTTTTTGCAGTGTTAAAATATAATCACTACTTGAGTGGAATTCCTTACTTATACCTTTAATTCAGATGAATTAATTTCTGGTTAAATTACTTAGGTGTAACAAAATTTAACATGTAGTTCTAAAACCTACCCAAAGGTTCACATCAGTTTTTTCATATTTATATAAGTGACCAACAACCAACAATACTTATAGGACAAGAGAGAAATAGAATTTGAGATATCCAAGGGATAGCCTTTGACCAAACATTTTTACATACTGTTATTTTTCCTCAAGTGTATGATATATAGTACCTTAATACAATCTTATTTCATTCTCAAAACAACCGTAAGAGGTAGGCAAAAGAGGTATCATCATCCCCTTTGCAAAGACAGTTTAAATGGCTCACTCAAAGCCATCACCTATTCAGTTACTGACCCAGAGTTAGAATCCAGGACTTTTGACTGCATACACAACTCTTTGCTCCGTGGTTGCTCATTAGTGCCATAATTTTGAAAATTCAAAGTATTAATTCCTTTAGGATAACAATGCTCTCTCCAGCTATTGCTATTTTTAAATGCAAATTATCCTATAAAAATTATATGTTAAAACAAACTTACATGTGAATTAATTTGTCACATCATTTTCCCTTAAGTCAGAGGGACTCCCAGCTAAAAAGATTTATGACCAGTGATGGATAGCAGGAAAAAAAAAAATATCACAAAAATAGCAGTAAGAGACATATTAAGGAAACTTTGTATCACTTTGTTGACCACCTTCATAGAAGAAAGCTTCTTTCTAACCTAATATGCTCTATCCTTAAAAGTAGCTCTTTTTTTTTTTTAATATTTTATTTATTTACTTGAGAGAGAGAGAGACAGCCAGCGAGAGAGGGAACACAAGCAGGGGGAGTGGGAGAGGAAGAAGCAGGCTCCCAGCAGAGGAGCCTGACGTGGGGCTCGATCCCAGAACGCCGGGATCACGCCCTGAGCCGAAGGCAGATGCTTAACGACTGAGCCACCCAGATGCCCCAAAAGTAGCTCTTTTCTAACCATGTTTAACTGGCAGTGATAGAAATGAATTAGTAGTTTAACCTGTGTGCACTTGCCAATTACCACAATTTACATTTGCATAGCACCACACAATGTATAATATGTATTTATATACATTATTCGATTTGATCCTTGCACCAAATATATGGTTTACTTATTTATAGATGAGAATCTAATTCTCAGTGGCCTTAAAGGACAAGTCAGGGACAGGGTCGCTTTCTTCAAACTCTAAAGTCTTCCTCCTTCCCAAACCCCACAGTGCTCACCCTCATAGAGCATCATTCTCAGTGGATACTTACATTTCATCACACCCTGAATCTCATAAACAGGCTTTAGAACCAGAGCACCATAAAAGCCTTTAGGGAATGGATTTGTTAAGTCCCACTTATTTGAAAAACCTGTAAGCTTCACAGTTCGTGTTCTGTTCTTTGGGATCTTCCATTCAACAATCTCCTTTAGGGTATAAATATGTTCATCTTCACACTCATAGAATTCTCCTTCTTGTGACAAAGGCAAAGTAAACGAGTGATTCTGATGATTCCTTACCACTCCACAATTCACCATTACTTCGCCATTGATCTCTTCAACTGAGTTGAGCATGATTTGCTCACCGTGTTTTACAGTGAGATTCTCTAGTTTTAGGTCCTTCTGATGATAGAAGCAAGGATGTCCTAGTCTACTTGATCCAATATGAATGGTTCTTGTTATTTCTTCCATGGTGAGGTATGGCGCTTTATCAGCCACAATCTTAAAAAGACCTAAGAACAGAAGAATTATGTAAATTAAAGAGAGTTCTTACAATGGAAGTTCTCATAAGAAAATCACAGTGAGAGTTATACAACAAGTACAATGTAGCTTTTAAAAAGTAATGTATTTGTTTTAATCCTGAATTCGTCTAGGTCAAATTGTAATGTATCACTTGTAGATACTGGATTATCGGATCCAGGCAACACCAATGGAAACAAGGGGAAAATACCTTGAAATAGAAAAGCCCCTGTTCTTGGAAGTGGGAAATATGAATGAGATACTGACGGGCTATATCCCAACGACCTGTGTAATCTTGAGCAAGGCATTTAACCTCTCAAAATCACATTTTCTATTTTTAATTTTTAAATTGAGAGGATTGGATTAGATCGGTGTTTCCATAACTATATTTTCTGGACATACCAAAATTAAAAGATATTCCAGAAGAAAACAGTTTCATGGTCAAATTAACAAAGTTATATACCTGGAAGGAGACAGTGGTGATGGTTATACAACTTTGTGAATGTGCTTAATGACATTGGATTGTACATTTTTAAATGTAAATTTTATGTTATGTGCATTTTACCACAGTAAGAAATACCTACATATTTCCAACTAAATACTTCTCAGAAACTTTAGATGCATTGCAACTCACAAAAAGAGAATATAGTATGTAGAATGTTGAAAATTTGATTATAAACTCTTGGGGAAACATCCATTGATAAATTACAACATACCATGATATATTGGTGCCCCATGTAACTCTCCTTGGAAAATGCTAGGTTAGGTAGCTGTTCTGGATTGAATACTCTTGGTGATATATCATTCTTCTCATTGCTTCTCTAGTTTTGCCGTATTTCACTCAAATTTTTTCCTCTAATACTATTGGGATAATCACTAATATAATGAATTTTTACTGTTTAAGATACAGCTTTTTAGGTTTGCATGTTTAATTCTCCTCTTTAAATTACTTTTATTTTATGGGCACATCTGCCTTGCTGCATTTTCAGAAATGAATTTATTGAAGAGGTTTTAATAAATTCCAGAGAAAATAAGAACAAAGAATAAAATTAGGTAATTGCTTTCTTAACACAAAAGTAAATGAATGATAATATTATATGCTAGCATGAACTAAGATAATCTTGCTAGATATTCATTAGACAATGAGACAATCTTACTAGAATTCAATATAGCTTGAAAAAATCATTTACTAGTTTACTCAACAAATATATTACAATTAAATTCATCTATTTATCAAATCATTATTAACCAGATTATAATGTCTCATATCTATTATGGGTTACTACACAAAGATTTATGATCAGTTATTGTTGTAGCTGATCTTTGCTCAAACAACAAAAAAAAGGATTTGGGTTATTTTTATTCATAAACATCCTGAGAATGTGCATGTGATGCAATCCTGGCAAAAAGTAAGGTAACATGTGCAATCTGTCCTGAAAAGCTTCAGAAATTGACTAGTGTTCACTCACTGTATGGTGTGTTTGAAGACAATAAGGCAAAGAAACCATTTACTTTGAAGGAACTTCTTATTTTATTAGATTTCGTATCAGGGAAAATCCAATAAAAGAATATTCTTGAGCTCCACACAGTAAATGAATTTGTCTGTATGTGTGTATGTGCATGTGCATACGTATGTTTAATCTCATTTGTCTGTATGTAAAGATTTGTTTCTAGAAGTCCACAGTTATTATCAGGGTATACAAAATTCAGCAATTTTTGTGAAATGTTAAAAAAAAATAGCACTGGTATCCAAGATCTACAAAGAACTTCTCAAACTCAATACACAAGAAACAAATAAACAAATCAAAAGATGGGCAGAAGATATGAACAGACACTTTTCCAATGAAGACATACAAATGGCTAACAGACACATGAAAAAATGTTCAAAATCATTAGCCATCAAGGAAATTCAAATCAAAACCACACTGAGATACCACCTTATGCCAGTTAGAATGGCAAAAATAGACAAGGCAAGAAACAACAATTGTTGGAGAGGATGTGGAGAAAGGGGATCCCTCCTACATTGTTGGTGGGAATGCAAGTTGGTACAGCCACTCTGGAAAACAGTGTGGAGGTCCCTTAAAAAGTTAAAAATTGAGCTACCCTATGATCCAGCCATTGCACTACTGGGTATTTACCCCAAAGATACAGACGTAGTGAAGAGAAGGGCCATATGCACCCCAATGTTCATAGCAGCAATGTCCACAATAGCTAAATTGTGGAAGGAGCCGAGATGACCTTCAACAGATGACTGGATTAAGAAGTTGTGGTCCATATATACAATGGAATATTACTCAGCTATCAGAAAGAACGAGTTCTCAACATTTGCTACAACATGGACAGCACTGGAGGAGATAATGCTAAGTGAAATAAGTCAAACAGAGAAAGACAACTATCATATGATTTCTCTCATCTATGGAACATAAGAACTAGGATGATCGGTAGGGGAAGAAAGGGATAAAGAAAGGGAGGGTAATCAGAAGGGGGAATGAAACATGAGAGACTATGGACTATGAGAAACAAACTGAGGACTTCAGAGGGGAGGGGGGTGGGGGAATGGGATAGACCGGTGATGGGTAGTAAGGAGGGCACGTATTGCATGGTGCACTGGGTGTATACACAACTAATGAATCATCGAGCCTTACATCGGAAACCGGGGATGTACTGTATGGTGACTAACATAATATAATAAAAAATCATTAAAAAAAAATAGCTACCTAGAATCTCATAAATGGTAGAGACACATAGTTTTATTTCTTTTTTTTTTTTTTAAAGATTTTATTTATTTATTCAACAGAGATAGAGACAGCCAGCGAGAGAGGGAACACAAGCAGGGGGAGTGGGAGAGGAAGAAGCAGGCTCATAGCGGAGGAGCCTGATGTGGGGCTCGATCCCGTAATGCCGGGATCACGCCCTGAGCCGAAGGCAGACGCCCAACCGCTGTGCCACCCAGGCACCCCACATAGTTTTATTTCTATTCTAGATATATTGATGACATAAGTCACAGAAGAATTAATTCAGCATCTTCTTTATTGGGGAATTAGGTTCACCTAAGGTAATAACAGACCTAAAATATTATGAAATAGAAAAAGCCTGAAACCCTAAGGGCCACCATTATTTCAAGTTAATCACATACTTCAGAGCTGTCTTGTTGTATGTCTCTATTGCAAGAAAAATCTATCTATGAATCTGTGTGTTTTCCCTTAGAATATGATTACATACACAGTTTAGCATACTAAGTGGTAGACACAGGAAAATATCTTTAACTTATTTCTCCATCTACTACTGCAGCCAATCCAGAGTCCCTCCTTATAAATAGCCACTTGATACTATGCAAACTAGGGTAAGTTCATATATATATGATGCCATATTGAAACTTCAATTTCACAATAAACTAAAGTACCATAAGCCTGATTGGCTTTACATTTCATCAATTTTTCCCCATCTTTTCACAAAGAGCACAATAGTTTTACACTGAAGAAAATATAATTTGCTATTCTTCAAAAAAAAAAAAAAACCACACACATAGAGAGATCATAGGGTGATTATAAAATAAGGCAATATATAAACTTCATAAAGTAAGCTAAGAAGCAGAAAGAAAATGAAGAAAATATACTTCAATTTCCAAATTTGATTGTCACCTATTAAAATGGATATTATTACTTTTAAATTAGGAGAAATTATTCATAGAGCATATGCACTTGAGAAACAAAACTTATAAGGAAATACAATTAATTGATCTATTAAAAATTAACTGATGAGTGAAACTAGTCTTTAAGATCTTATCTCTGAATCTTAAGTTTTTGGAGAGCTTAAAATTTTAACCAATTCTTAGTGATCTGCAATTATTAGTAGCAATAACAACTGAAATTTGTTTGGAAATTTAAAAGTTTGAAAGATTTTTTTTCATGAATCATTTATCCTGACAATAATATTTTAAGGACAATAAAACAAATGTTATTACTGAAGGATATAAAAATGGTCATGATTTTTAGTGTCATGGCTCTAGAATTTCAAATCAGACCTTTGACACCCAAGTCTTACGTTCTTGCGACCATACTAGGCTGTCTTCCCATCCTACATATAATTTACAAGGACATTGTCCAGGAAAACATGTCTATTCTAGTTCACAAAATATGTATATGGGTCTCATTAGCCAGTTCTCCCTTTGCATAAATCAGCCTTTCCAGCCTCCAGTGTAAGAACAAGAGTAATTTCCTGGTTCACTGTGCATAATTTATGCTTATCAGATTTTTTTCTACTTTTTAAAATCTCATCAAACCCACCCAAATAGGGAGTAATTTTAAAAATTAAAATTTCTAATGTATATCACAATATTCTTTTTAAATTATTTTTATTTTTAAAAAGTTTTTTTTAAGTAGTCTCCATGCCCAATGTGGGGCTTGAACTCATGATCCAGAGATCAAGTGTTGCATGCTCCACCAACTGAGCCAGCCAAGCATCCCGACAATATTCTTTAATATATATAATATAAGATCATCATGAAGATTTCACAATCTTTTTCATAGGCTAATCTCTAGCTTGCTTTCCCAGTTTCAACTAAATATATTCCCTCCATCTCTGAGATAAGGAATCTTAGAGTGAATTTTGCCTACTAATTCTTTGGAAGTAATGGTCCAACATAGTGTAAATAATCAGATAGTCTGTTCTGTAAAAGCTTGGATGTGTCCTTAATTGCCACATCACCAATTCCAAATCCTATGGTTCCCTCTTCCCTGGAATATTTAAGAGATAAAAAATTAACATCCAGTAACAGTCATAAATTTTTTTCCCATTCACTCAAAAACAGTATTTATTTTGTTAAAGTTAAGCCAGATGATCTGTTGAGAGGTAAGTGGTAAGTGTCAAGTATGAACTACGTACACATTTTCCACAGTGGATGGCAGGATAAAAGCCACAGGCAATACCACTGACTGAAATCTCGCTATACAGAGCATAACACAACTGAGCTATGACAGAGGGGAGGAATCAGGCACCACCTAAGAATGCCAAGAGCAAAACAGTAGCACCAGATTGTTGTTGTATACAGTAATATAGCTATGTTTTGTACAAAGTTATGTACATTGACTCACTGGAATATTTGGGCCCCCACTAACCAGACATTTAAGAAGCACAAAGGGGAATGCACAGAACAGTGGTGATTATATGTGCTTTGCTGAAAGGATGAAGAGCAATATATATTGCCACATATGAGAAAGTTCTCAAAAGACTGCATACAGACACATAAATTCAATTATTCACATTTTACACATATATCATCAAAATGATCACAACACTGTATTTGAGGGGAAAGAAGGGTAACTAAAGAGGTGAAAGACCTATAGTCCAGAAACTATAAAACACTGATGAAAGAAATTCAAGATGATGCAAAGAAATGAAAAACATTCTATGCTCATGGGTTGGAAGAACAAATATTGTTAAAATCTCTATACTACCCAAAGCAATCTGCACATTTAATGCAATCCCTATCAAAATACCAACAGCATTTTTCACAGAACTGGAACAGACAATCCTAAAATTGGCATGGAACAACAAAAGACCTCAAATAGCCAAAGCAATCTTGAAAAAGAAAAGCAAAACTGGAGGTATCACAATTCCAGACTTCAAGTTACATTAAGAAGCAGTAATAATTAAAACAATATGTTACTGGCATAAAAATAGACACATAGATCAATGGAACAGAATAGAAAACACAGAAATAAAACCACAGTTATATGGTCAATTAATCTTCAACAAAAGAGAAATGAATATACAGTGGGGAAAAGACAGTCTCTTCAATACATGGTTTTGGGAAAACTGGACAGCAACATGCAGAAGAATAAAACTTGACCACTTTCTTACACGATACACAAAAATAAACTCAAAATGGATTAAAGACTTAAAAGTGAGACCTGACACCATAAAAGCCCTTGACAAGTGCACAGGCAGTAATGTCTCTGACATCGGCTGTACCAATGTTTTTCTATCTCTATCTCCTGAGGCAAGGGAAATAAAAGCAAAAATAAACTATTGGGACTACATCAAAATTAGAAGTTTCTGCACAGCAGAGGAAATATTCAACATAACTAAAAGGCAACCTACTGAATGGGAGAAAAATATTTGCAAATGACATATCTGATAAAGGGTTAGTATCTAAAATACATTAAAAAAAAACTTATACAACTCAACACCCAAAAAACAAATAATCCAATTAAAAATAGGCAGAAGACATGAACAGACACTTTTCCAAAGAAGACGTACAGATGGTGAAAACACACATGAAAAGATGCTCAATATCACTCATCATCAGGGAAATGCAAATCAAAACTACAATGAGCTGTCACACCTATCAGAATGGCTAAAATTAAAAACACAAGAAACGAAAGTGTTGGGAGGATATGGAGAAAGAGGAACTTTCTTTCATTGTTGATGGGAATGCAAACTGGTGCGTCCACTGTGGAAGGCAATATGGAGGTTCCTCGAAAATTAAAAATGGAACTACCTTATGATCCAGGAATTGTACTACTGGGTATTTACCTCAAAAATACTCATTCAAAGGGATACATGAATCCCTATGTTTATAGCAGCATTATTTATAATAGCCAAATTATGAAAGCAGCCCAAGTGTCCATTGATAGATGAATAGATAAAGAAGGTATGGTATGATGTTGTGTGTGTGTGTGTGTGTGTGTGTGTGTGTGTGTGTGTGTGTGTAGGAATATTATTTAGCCATAAAAAGAGTGAAATCTTGCCATCTGCAGCAAGATGGATAGAGCTAGAGAGTATAAGGCTAAGCAAAATAAGCCAGTCAGAGAAAGACAAATACCATATGATTTTACTCATATGTGGAATTTAAGAAACAAAACAAAAAGAGCAAAGGAAAAAAGAAAAAGAGAGAGATCATTGAACAGACTCTTAATCATGGAGAACAAACTGATGGTTACCAGAGGGGAGGTCGGTGGAGGGATGGGAGAAACAGGTAATGGGGATTGAATACACTTATCATGATGAAAAAAATAATAAAATAATGAAAAAACAAAAATAAGATTATTAAAATATGCAGCTTAGAATATGCTGGAAATGTACATGTATGATATTTAATTTTCATAATTGCAGTATGAGGTAGCTACAAACAAAACACAAACATTTCACAGATAAAAGGATATGAAAGTTTGAAGATATGCCATAAATCCTCTATCACCCCATAGCTCACAAGATACAGAGTAGGTTTTTGTGTCTCTGAAGTTCAAGGGCTTAATCACAGAGTAACACGTTTCAATCTTTCATTATTATTATAAATCATAAACTGTCCAGCCTTTCATTAGCTAATGAAGAAGGTTCCCTCCTTTCAGGTGCAGAAAGTCTTAGAACTTTTCAAATCAAGCAACATAAGAAAATGAACTTCACTGATAATTAAGATGTTGATTGGCACTAGTCTCATCTGTCCATGTGTCAGATGGCCAGGTGCCTGCAGATGTAGGTGAGGCCTCTGTGGGAGGCTTGGGACTACACAAAGTGAAGGGGTTGACTTTGCTGCCCACACAGGCTCACGTACTCCCAGTGTGCTGCAGGTCACGTGGCCATATATAAGTGGGTTTTCTTAATACATTATCATAGTTTTTAAAGAAAGTAAATCTCACAAAACGGATAAATGCCTTTAAACGTTTCCTGCAAAGAAACCATGTATTGAAAATAAAACTAATATAAACACAGGTGAGCAACAGAGAATGAAAACAAAGAAATGAAAGATTTGACATTTCTACCCTCACTCAAACTTTTCTTCAGCCATATTATGAGGTAAAACAATGATACTCTAGTCTAATGATATACAAAAAGTGGCTGAAACTTCTTTAATATCTCAAAGTTATCAAAATGTGGATTCATTTCCACGATCATTAGAAAGAAATTTGCCTTTAAAATGCAGGTAAAGATATGTCAAAGATGCACACACAATTTTGAATAAATACATAGATATTTGAGATGCATGTTCAAAAATTTCTAAATAACCGAGCCATCTAAAGAAGAAAACCTGAAGATGAATCAGACCTACATATTTTGATTATGTGTCTTGTCTCTCTGCCAATGATGCAAAGTGCATCTCACTTATTTTTGTGGATGTGTGCCTCTGCTTCTTTAAAAATTTTAACTGCACTCTGTTCTGCAGTCAAATTCCTAAACATCCTTGTTATTTTGTACTTGTCTAAATAGATTTCCCATTTCACATGCTTCCTGTGGCTTTTCTATCATTTTGTTATGTTTCCAAGACATTTTTTAGGTCAGCATATCCTACAAAAACTACCTTTTTTCAAGACTACCCCAAATCCAATATTTCCATGAGAAATTCTAGCTCGAGCATCTTCATCCAACTTCAGATTGAAATGGGGTGCATGAAATCTTACCAAAGCAAAAAATCACAATCCTTGAGCAAAGTACTGAGATATATAATAATAATAATAATAATAATAATAATAGTAATAAAATAATAATAATAAATGTCCAAACTGTGAGAAAGTGCTCCAGATTTCTCAGAGTCAATTATAGGATTATTAAACATCATCAACAAAGGAGTGACTCCAAAAATCTTGATAGAAGACAGAAGAGTCTTGATAGAATAGCAGAAACAAGAAATGTTAAGGAAAGTTAAAGTTCATGATAAGAAAATTTTGCATAGTAATTTACTGAGTATTTGGGAGGGCAGGAGCCTTATCAAAGATGGTGACGCGTTTGTTAAACGTTAGATGAGATTCAGTGAGACTATAGAATTCCTGTGTTTGAATGCCTTTACATTTACAATGGGATCAAAACCATCGATAATAGCTATTAGCAGATTTTAATAGTTCTTTTACCTGGAAATAAAAAGAATAAGTCATAAAACCTTTCAATTCATCTTTACCTTTTTGGTTTCAAACTTTGCATTAAAAAAAAAAAAAGCAAGCAAAAAACATCCTTTCCCAATAACATTTAAACTCCTTGAAAGGAGTGACTACGTAATATTTAACACATTTCATTTGGGTTGTTTAACAAATAATTTACATTGGTTAGGTCTCGAAATCAAATGATATAACTTGGTATCTATGCCTAAAGCTCTGTTACAATCTTAGGTTACTAACAAAGGTGTCATAGCTACTTTGCATGTTAAAGCTTTCCCTCCCCCAAGCAGTGGGGATGAGTAACAGACTAGGAGGAGGAGAGAGAATGAGAGAACTTCTCATAAACCTTGGCAAGAGCACAGCTCTCTGGACTATACAGAGCTCTGCCCCTTGTATTCTAGGGAGACACAGAGAGGCATCGGCACTGGAAAGAACCACCACAAACCTCAGTCAGCCCAAAATCTCTCACTAGGCTTTTTTAGGAGTTCTTCAAAAATACTACACATTTATTATTCCTGGCCTGGGGTGACTTTAGGCAACAGAATTTTCAGGACGAGCAATACACAACTATCCCAATAGTAAAATGAAGTGGCTTTAAAAATGTAAATTATTCATTTCAACAGCCTGGGTTTAATTCTGGCTTCAGTCCTTTCATCACTGTGTAAACTCAAGAACTTACACCCCCCAGGGCCACAATTAATTTCCCTTTCTGCGTAATGGAGAAAATTGTATCATCCACCTCATAAAGTCATTGTGATGTTTAAATGAGCTGATACAGGGGCGCCTGGGTGGCACAGCGGTTAAGCGTCTGCCTTCGGCTCAGGGCGTGATCCCGGCGTTCTGGGATCGAGCCCCACGTCAGGCTCCTCCACTATGAGCCTGCTTCTTCCTCTCCCACTCCCCCTGCTTGTGTTCCCTCTCTCACTGGCTGTCTCTATCTCTATCGAATAAATAAAATCTTTAAAAATAAATAAATAAATGAGCTGATACGTGTAATATGCTTAGACAATACTTTACACACACAGCAAGCACCAAAAAAGAAAAATAATAAGTTATTCTTTCTCCTTATTTTCTTTTACTCTGGAATTCTAAACCTTTGTGGAATGGTTATAAGGTCAGAGAGATTAGTATTTACAGGGCCAAAGAGGACAAAGTAAATATTCCAATCTGGATCAAATCAGATGAGACAAAATATATAGAATCTACAATTTAGCATCTGACACAGACTGAGCAAAAAATCCTAGCAACAATTATTTCTACAGATTTTGCCAGGGTGTTAGAATATGGAAATGAGCCTTAGGTGACCTCTTAAGGTGGACTGCCTTTGCTCTGAAGAGTCTGTCTGACCCCATGCTTTGATAAATTGCTTAGAATTTAACCATCATAATTTCATGCCCATAATGAGCAGATTATAGGGAGATGTAAGCACATTTTAAATGCAAATATTGTGCTGCTTGTAGTTATTCACAAGGTATACATTATACACAGTTGTGGAAGTTGCCTTGAACAAAAGAAACAGCAAAATGCCAAGGCATTTTTGAAAATGTGTTTTATTCATGGCCCAGAAAAGGTAGCTGAAGCCAACTGACTGAGGAGTATACCCTCCCTCTATTTTAATGATCTTAATTTTGCTAATGGAATGTTAGTGGAAGGAGTTGGGGAGCCATGTGGCGCTGATTGCGTTTTTCAGTATTGCTGTTGCCTGCAAATTAGATGTACCTAAGTAGCCACCTGTTTATGCTTACAATTATGTAAAGCCCCATATGTTTCCCTCTCTACACATGGGAGGTAAATATTGAAAAAATTATTCTGGTGTGAAGGGTGAAAACAGCGGCAATTCTTCTATAACTGTCAACATATGCTGTGGTATTTCCTTTAATGTTGTGCTTTGTCTAACATATTTGCTGATTTTTACCATGCAGTGTTCAAAAATATCTGTTACTCATGGTTATACGAAACAATTAAAAATCAGTTTACATTAAATTCAAATTAGGAAGAGATATAATTTCCTGATATAACCATAGTTTTAAATGGATTTCAGAGCTTATGATTTAAATAGATTTTGATTTGCATGATAAAGAAAACTGAACTTTTTTTTTCTAAATTCGCCAGCATGTAAAAAGGAACATTTTCTTCCTAGGCACATCCTTTTGCTTCCATATTACTAGGCCACAAAAAGCCAACTTGAATGACGTGAATTTGAAAACTGGCAATGGGTTCTTCAGATGGTTAGCCCACCTCTATGCCCACTGGATCTGCTCTGGAGAGCAGCTTGCTGGATCCCCTACAGAAGATCTGACCTGGTACCTAGTCAGAGTTCCTGAGAAGCTCTGAAATGAGTTTCCCTAGAGTATTGGGAGATCTGGTGCAGGAAATTCCTGTGGAACAGCCTCAGGCTACTCAGAGACTGGCCCAGTCGGTAGCTTGCTGGAAAGACCAGAGAGACTGGACTTGCTATTGTTGATCACTGTAGACAGTGAAGATAAATGAATTAGAGTTTTATATGGTTTATATGGGATCAAGAGGAATTTAAATATCACTCTCTAGCAGCCTAGACATGAAAGTCCCTAACTTCTTTTTCTTTTGCAAAGAGACACAGAATGTGAGAGAAAAAGATGAAAACTACCCACACCATCAAAAACTAAGAATAGACTAAATGCTCCCCAAAGCCAGAAGCATTACTTTCATAATAAGGAAGATAGAGCTGAGTAAGAACCCCATACTGGGTCTCATGAAACAGAGGAGCCCCTCTAAATTTTTAAAAGATAAGAAGATTAACAACAAAAAGAATTAAAATCATAGAGTAGTTTCTATAGACCAATGTTTGTAGTACACACTTAATGATCACCTCATTTCATTTATTTATTTCTTGGGAGAATTTTATGATGTAAAGAACATTGGTATTTCCTAACTTTATAAATAAGGAAATTAACAAACTGATGCACTAAAACACATCAAGGAAATCATCCAGTCTTAAAATTTTGATTTTTTTTCAATCATAATACATACATAATGATAGGTAGAAACAGAACTGTTTTAACAACATTGAAACTATATCATATACATTCATTTGGATTCCACTTGTTTCATTAAACATTGAACTATGATTAAACCTCTGTTTTAAAATATTTTTCATAATATTTCAAAATATTTTTCATAAATATGATTTCCAATGGCTGTAATAATGTCAAGGAATGTATCATACTTATCTTTTTCTGCACTATTGGGCATCTAAATTGATTCCATTATTTCGCTATTACAAATAATTCTAAGATGATTATTACCTTAGAGTTTATTTTAATATGTGGAACCACTGAATAAAAGGCCCTTTTGCAGGCAGACTACTTGTTCCAGGAGACCAGGGATCAAGACATAAGTGTATCTCTGTCATCAATCACTATCTCTGTACATGCACAAAAGAAACATTTGCCAATTGAGTGGCAGATGGCTCTCAAAACAGAACATCAAATTTATGTTCAGAAAGGTTGTAACATTCTATACACCCTTCAGTTGGGTTTGAGAGTTACCATTTGACAGTATCCTTCTCAGTTTTATTATCATAATTATAAGGCTTAGTTAATAAATACATGGAAAGTTGTCACTATTGTTTTAATTTACACTGAATCCAAACTAATTTCTATGCAGTTAAAAGCCACCTGAGTTTCTTCTGTCCTTTCTCCAATCAGTGTTTACCAATTAGTGTTCTACTAGACTATTTGATTTTTTTGTTTTATATTTTAGTGCTAACTAGTCTTAGAAATTGTGTCAGTTTGTTATTAACCTTTTTTTTACTGTTTTTACTTTTCTGATATGCAGAAAGTCACATTTTATATATTGTTTTTTTATGGTTTTCCATTATATTTATAATCTGAAACTTGTTTCAAATAAAATAGTTTTACTTAAAATGTAACTTTTCATCTACTTCAACTTTCTTTTGCTATGTGGTATTAAGATGATGATCCAATTTCATTTATTGTTTTCTAAATTGATAACCACACTGCAATAATTTACTAAATAACTCTTTCCTTAACCTCAGCTGTGCAGTACCAACCTCATCAAACAGAAAGTAATACTCTATGTTAAGGTCTATCTCAGAGCTATAAATGAATGCTTTTCAGAGTCACTGGAGTCAAATTCAAAGCACTGCTTTGATACTTCTGTAACCAGTACCACTGCTATTAATTCATTAATTCAACTTTTGATTTTCTATAAGTAACATTCAGTGTAATTTACTATAACTTCATAATAGGCTTTAATATTGGCAGGAAAAATATCCCCTCATTGTTTTGTTTTTTAAAATATTTTCTTGGATATTTTCACTTGTTCATTCTCCTAAATGAACCTTAGAATTACTTTCTTAAGAGCCAACAAAATAATAATTATGATTATAATAATTATGATTATAATATGGGAATTATGTTTACCATTGTGTTACTCAAATTAATTCATGTACAATTGATACATACACATACACACACACACACACACAATATTCAGTTTTCTGATTCAAGCACCTAAAAATGTCTTTTTATTTTTAATAAATAGGTAAGCTTTTACAATATTTTTAAGTAAATAAGTAAATCATAAGTTTAAGTTTTCTAATATTTCTTACACTAGGTTATAAAGATATTAAGCCTTGTTGTTCTATGCTTTTACCTTGTTATTATAAATACATTATCCTTACAAATTCCAAATGGTTATAATTGGGAAGTTATGACTGTGTTTATATATTCTTCTATATATAAATATATATTGCATATTTTATATATGTTTTCTATACATTTTTACTCTGTCATCCTGCTAAATTCACTTGCACTGCTGACAGTATGACCTTCTGCCACCCTATGTCAGGCCCTCCATTTTCTAGGATTTTAAAGGTTTTTAAACTCATGTTGCTAAAAACAAAAAAGCTGGATACTAAAAACTACTGAATTATACACTTTAAACAGCTGAATTTTATGCTATATAAATTATAGCTCAATAAAGCCATTAATTTTTAAAAATCAGAGGGGGAAGGGATAAATAGTTAAGTTGTAGATTCAAAAAAGCAGTTAGATTGGTCCTTTCATTAGGTCCTGGTGGCATGAAAACTGGCAGAGTATTTACAGAATGTTGGCAATACACATCAAAACCTTTAAAAACATTTTTATTTCTGAAGTCATAATTTCATCTATACAAAATTATTATAATAGGCAGAAGTGCAGACAAAACTTCAGTTAAAAGGCTGCTCATAATAGCATAAATTGCATAAGTGAATATGTTTGGGATGGATTTATTAATTACGGTATATGCATACAAAAAACTATTCTGCAGAAAATTAAAATTATGTTCTAAAGAATATTTAATGACATGGACAAGTCCTCTGAAACAGGCTTATTTCCCACTATATTAGAACATATATCTTTATGTAAATACATATGTACAATGTACTCAAAAACAAAGGATGGAAATGTACCAAATATTACTGCTAGATAGCTCTGGGGATGAGATTATAGGGAGCTTTAATTCACTTCCCTGCATTTTCTTCCATTTCCTAATGTTCTACAAGATGCACGTGGTATTTAATTGTAAAATTGAAAAAAACCAATATAATGTATAATTTTAAAAAGTTATGTTCCTTATGTCGATAAAAAAAACTTGCACATGGATGTTTACAGCAGCTTTATTCAATTGCCAAAACTTAGACATAACCAAGATGTCCTTCAGTGGGTGAATGGATAAATAAACTATAGTACACCCAGACAATGCAATATTATTCAGCACTAACAAGAGGTGGGCTATTAAGCCATGAAAAGACATGGGGGAAACTTGAACGCATAATACTAAGCTCAAGAAGCAATCTGTAAAAGGCTACATACTCCATGATTCCAACTGTATGACATTTCGGAAAAGGCAAAATTATGGAAACTGTTAAAAGATCAATGGTTGCCAGGGGTTGTCAGGGAGGAAGGATGAACAGGAGAGGAACAGAGGGTTGCTAGGACAATGAAAATACTCTGTAATATTTCTGTAATGATGGATATGTGTCATTATACATTTGTCTAAACCCATAGTACGTACAACACCAAGAGTGAACCATAATGTAAACCGTGAACTTTGGGTATGTCTGATGTAACTGAAGGTAGTCTAGTATGGGGTGTTGATAATAAGGGATGTTATGTATACATGGGGGCAATGGCATATGGGAAATCTGTGTACCTTCTATTCAACTTTGCTGTGAACTTAAAGCTGTTCCTCAAAATAAAGTCTATTGTAAAATAGCTTTTGTTCCAATGGCAGAACCTCTAAATCATTAATATGTAATTTTGTATAAAAATAGTCATGTGCTTTATCAGTGTTCAGTTAAGAGAGTTAAGAAACTGAAGACCTGGGTAGACAAAGTTCTGAGGACAACCTGGTTGCTCTCATGAGAGTCCCTCTACGATGATACCATTGAGATAACATCATAAAGACCTTTAGAGGAATTACGCATGTAGAAAAGGGGGACGGTAAGAGCAAAATGTGATAAGACAGATTTTTAGAAGATGTACATAAAACAGTAATACTATAAAAACTTACAGACAGTGCCAGTTGTAGAAAAGCCTATTTTATATATATATATATTTTATTTATTTATTTGACAGAGATAGAGACAGCCAGCGAGAGAGGGAACACAAGCAGGGGGAGTGGGAGAGGAAGAAGCAGGCTCATAGCAGAGGAGCCTGATGCGGGGCTCGATCCCATAACGCCGGGATCACGCCCTGAGCTGAAGGCAGACGCTTAACCGCTGTGCCACCCAGGCGCCCCAGAAAAGCATATTTTAAAATAACCTTTCTGACAAACTCTGGTCTGATGCTAAAGTGTACAAAGATGAGTGAAAAGAATGTTTTAACCTAAAACTGCAAATCTCTATGTCTTCAGATAATATACACTTTAGTTACCCAAAGACCAAGGACTTACAGAAATAATTTGATCACATGCTAAAGAATAAAAGAAAAATAGCCTTCCCCCAAAGGAACTGAAAATTAATGTAAAAGTCTGAATTTCTTGTGTATTTAGATTACTTCAAATTTTCTTGCACAGTATATGCAGAATACCCCGTTTTGTTTAGGAAAATATTTTGTATAAAAGACATAGCTCAATTTATTTTGCCTAACTGAGCACAGTGGGAAGAGATGCCTTAAGAGAAGTTGACCCAGAAAATTTGGAAGAATACTCCATGATTCCCTGAATAGCAAATTATCCAAAAGGCAAGGAGCCCTATTTAGGGCTTCTCTGAATCATATGTCATCATAACATCCAGATGGAAAAATAGGAGCAGTTTGTGCCCTATATCTTGCTTCTTTTAACAAAAGTCCTTCACACACACACACACACACACACACACACACACACACACAAAAGATAACAAAGTTATTCAACTATAAAGCTACTATATTTTAAATATTTTTAAATATATTTAAATATAAAGCTATTAAATATATTTTAAATATTTAAACACTTAAACATTTTAAAACTTTTCCTAGCAGGTCCTTTTAGAAACTGATATTTTAGTCAAATAAAAAAATACCTACAATCATAAGATGGCTAAACATAAAATAGCTAAACATGAAAGATTTAATCATTTCAATGGTACATAAAACACAAAATGAATGACCACTGAATGTATTATATGTTGTCTAGCAATTAAATATACAGTTTCCCAAATGAAACAATGGGAAAATTCATTTTGAAAAAAGTAAATGTATTAAGTACTTTTTGTAAGGCATAAAAGAACCGGTTTCATAAATTTTAGTCATTCAATCTTTATAGATTTCTTGAAGAAATAATTCTATCATTAATCCAATCTTTGCCTCTGATTATTCTTAGTGCTTTTCTGTATTTTTCACATTTATATTTAAAATGATTTTGAAAAGAATCTTACTGTTCAGAAGAGATAGAGATATTTTGGGAGCTAATTCTCTGTGGCATGTCTACCTGCTTCAGAAGCTGGAGATTTTGTTTCCTGACCAGGATAAACATAATAGAGAATATCTCTCTCCTGAGAGACATTCTAAGATAGCAAATTCTTCTTCCTTCTCCCTCAAGGAGAGTTTCTTACATTCCAGGATAATAAAAACAACAAAGATTGGCAGGTTTGCCAACAGCCCCTCACGTCTCTGCTGTGCATTTAGCACCCAGCTGGTCCTACTCTAACATCACTTCCATGAGACATGGGGCTCAAGGGACACTAAGACATGAAGACAATGCCGTCTGTTATGCCATGAGAACTAACCTGCTGCATTCATTCGGGCTCACTGTTTCATCACTGACCGTATTTATAGAAGAGTGGCAATTCAGTATGGCGGCTACATGGCTGCTTAGGAATGGACTGTCCACTTGACCAGATAAAATTCATTTATCCCTTTATCTGACAGAAATTCTTTTAAGTAGGAAGCACTGCCTGAAGCTTGTCTTTAAAACATGATTTAAATCCATTAAACGTATGAGGGAAACTTCATAGTTAATGAATTTTTCTAACAGTCATCTAAAAATTCCTATTTCATATTATTTTAGGACAGTGATTAATTTAGATCATTTTAATATTACAGTGTTTACTGTATACAACAGAAAAATTAGAAAGGATGCCACATATCCAAGGGATCTGTGGATCTTCATCCTAACACTGGCGTTGGTTGACAAAAAGACCATTTCGCGCTTTTTTTTACAATTAAGCAAGAAGTGCTTCAGAGCACAGACTCTGGAGCCACACTGTTTACATCTATACTGGTGCTCTCCAATACAATATCACTGTTAGAGGCATGGCATTGAGCATTTGAAATATGGCTACTTGAAGTTAACATAGATCGAACTGAGACGTACTATGGGGGGAAAACACATCTGGATTTTACAGATTTGGCATGAGAAAAATGCAAAATATCTCAATAATTTTTATATTGATTACACATTAAAAGGATAATATTTTAGTTATATATTTTTAATAAAATATTTTATTAAAACTAATTTCATCTCTCCCTCGCTCTCTCTGTGTTTTTGTCTTGTTTTGCTGTTTTTTTTGCTTATTTAAATATCTGTGCCAGGTAGCCTCCAAGATAGCCCCCAGAGATTCCTGCCTTCTCGTAGTCACACACTTGTGCAGTCCCTTCCTAGAATGTACCAGCATTTGTCTGGGCAATCAAAAGAATATAGCAGATGTGATGGTATGTCATTTCTGAGATTAGGTTTTAGAAGACTATGATTTCCATCTTGGGCTTTCTCTCATTCTCAGATCATTCACTAAGGAGGAATGGGAGTGGGCATGTGTCAAAGAACTGAAGCCTCCTACGATAGCCACATAAATGAACTTAAATGAATGAATATGAATGTAGAGTCTCACATTATATTTTATATTATACTAGACAGTGCTAGCATAGATTCAATACAACCACTTACCCACTATTTGGTCTTGGGCAAGTTCCTTATTTTCTCATATGTAAATGTGAATTCAGCTCATTATCTATAATATATATATATATACACACACATATATATACACGTACTATGAATAACATATACATAAACATGTTTAGATCAGTTTTATATGTAAAAGTATTTAGAACAGTGTTCAGCATATCATCAGGATTCTAATTTGAGTGTGTGTAGGATAGTAGAGAATCTTCCATCTCTAAGCATTACATCCCATTTCTTACATGCTTCCTCTCTCCAGCAATATTATTCTTATACAGTAATAAAGTTCACAGGATTTTAAAATTCAAACAGAAAACTTCTATGTGGCTCTGTAATTTTAACAGTGGTTTTATGGATGCAACCGCAACCTTTCTTGGACATGGTTTAGAGACACTTAGGTAAACTTACTGTTGGTGGGAGGGGATGGGGATTCTTATTATCAGAAAAATGTATATCTTCTTTGTAACACTTACTACCAGGAAATGTATTATGTCTAAAGACAAGGCAGTTAGTATTCATGCTTCATAAGGATCCTTCCACGAAGTAATCCATGAATTTGGAACTTCACTACAACCCAAACATTACATGAATTACCAATCTATGGGGATAATGTAATCCACTACCAAATATCAGAATGTATTTTTATTGTACTTGGCAAAAATGGCAGATTTTCTAGCTCAGAAAAAGACTCAGTCAAAAGGGCTGTCTTCTAAAAGAACGAATTATACTTCTAAAGTAGTATGTTTATGTCCATAAAAAACTTAAATAATTGCTTTTTATTTTTTTAATATACTAAACAGTTATTCAGTGACAAAACAGAGACATATGGAAATATAACATTAACATAGAATGCAATCAGCGATATATATTGCAAGTTTAGTATCCCATTCACATTTTGGCAAAAATCGACTTCCATTTTGTCCCCTACAAGTATCCTCACCAAATCTCTACAAAGCTTTCCTTTCTTGACTGTTGCTTGAGCTTCCACTTGCTGGAGCTGCATCTATAAAGCCCTATTTACTGACCAAAGTCTGGGTATCTTTTTTCAGTAGAGCATCTTTATTTGCAAAGAAATCATTATGGGCACCCTTGCCAAGGTTATAACCATCTTCCTTAAAACTTCTAAATTACAGTGAGAAATTAAGGATCTCTGTTAATATACTTCACTTTAACATAATAAGGCGGATGATTCAGCAAATATGATAGAATGGTAGAACAAGGACCTCTGAAAATTATCACCTCCTTTATGAAAGCAATGGAGAAACTGGTTAAAAATAAACGATCAGAATTAATTTTTTCAGAACTCTGGAAATTAGCCAAAAGATTGCAGTAATCTAGGGAGCACTTATTAAAGAAAAAATGGCTAAATCTTGGTAAGATGAGCAAATTTTTTGACATTTTAACTTTCAGTATTCCACTTCTCCTACCCTCTTCAACTGCATACTAAAAACTAACAGCTTGCGATTATGGCAAAACCAAGACTGCTGCAGTCATAGAGGGGGCAGAAAGGAGCTGGAATTCTTTCAAAGTTCATTCTCAGAGAACTCTTGTTTTTTGACATGTCTGGTGACTCCCTCGAAGATTCCACTTGCAACATTGTCTTTATCTGATCTCACTTGGAGCTCACGCAGTAGGAAAAGACTTTTCCTAGGGAGTATTTGTCAAAAACAATAAGAGATAATTATTTAATTTTTGTGCCTGCCTGAAATCATGTGTAACAGTTGGGGGAAAAAATAGGCTAACCAAAACAGTTTAAAAAGAAAAACTGAGAATTGAGATATCCATAGAATATTGAAAAGTTTCAATATATTCCTGGTAATCTACAAGACCACATACATGTGTAGGACTGTGCATATGCCTCTGACTGTGTGTATGTTCAGGAAAGACCTGAGAAGGTTGTAAACTCTCAATTTTGGCTGATTTTGAGGCTTCACATGAGCAAACAAGTAAGAAAGTTTACCTGCTTGATTGAGTGTTGAAGGCATGCCCCCAAATGAACATTGAGTCCCTCAACAAAGACTGGGAGACCTCCTGGTTCCAGCTGTTCAAGGAAATCTGTGTCCAGGCATTACTTGCCCACTAAGCTAACTGAGCAGAGACTTCAATGGCCCCACATGACAAAGAACACAGATTTTACAGATACAGTTCAGAAAAGTCACTCAACAACTAGCAATAACAACAAGCCCAGAGGAGGGGAGAAAATTAAATTTCTAGAGTTGCCACATTATATTGTTTAAAATATCCAGCTTTCAACAACAAATTATGAGACAGGCAAAGGAACAAGAAAGTGTGATCTGTCCACCAGGGGGTCGGGGGTTAGGGGAAGAAACAATCAATAAAAACTGTTCCTGAGGGAAAGCCCAGGTATTAGATTTCCTAGAGAAAAGAATTAAAATAAGTTATTTTAAGTGTGTTCAAAAAACTAAAGAAAATGATGTTTAAAAAACTAAAAAGAGAGTATGAAAATGAAGTCTTACCTAATAGGGAATATAAATCAAGTTTAAAGATAAACCAGTTGAGATGATAAAAAGTATAAAGAGAAATGAACAGAGTCCCAAAAATGTATGTGACACTATCAAGCATAATCAATATGTGAATAATATGTGTTCCAGAAGGAGAAGAAAGGCGTAGAAAGAATAAAGAAATGATGACCAAAGCTTCCAAAATTTGATGAAAAACATTAATCTACACATTCAAAAAGCTCAACATATTCCACGTAGGATAAATTTGGAGATTCATGTCATTCTGATCAAGCTATTGAAAACCAAACACAAATAGGGAATTTTAAAAACAGCAAAAGAGAAGAGATTCAAATACAAGCATTTCTCAATAAGATTAAAAGCTAATTTCTACTCTGAAACCATGAAAGCCAGAAATCACAGGGATGACATATTTAAAGTATTGAAATAAAAGAATTGTGAACTAATTCTCTATCCAGGAAATTTATCCTTTAAAAATGAAAGCTTCTCAAAAAATTAAAAATAGAAATACCATATGACCCAATAATTTCACTATTTATTCAAAGAAAATGAAAACACTAATTCAAAAAGATGTATGCACCCTTATGTTTATCGCAGCATTATTTACAATAGCCAAGATATGGAAGTATCCTAAGAGTTCATCAACAGATGAATGGATAAGGCAGATGTGGGATGGATCTACCTATATATATAGCTATATCTGTATTCTACATATATGTCTGAATATTATGCAGCCATATGAGATTGTGCCATTTGCAACAACATGTATGGACCTAGAGGGTATTATGCTAAGTGAAATAAATCAGATTGAGAAAGACAGATACCATATGATATTGCTCATATGTGGAATCTAAAAAACAAACAAACAAAAAGCAGAATCAGACCTGTAAATACAGAGAACAAATGGATGGTTGCCAGAGGGGAGGAGTGTGTGGGCGGGAGGGTGGGTAAAATGAGCGAAGGGGAGTGGGAAATACAGGCTTGCAGTTATGGAATGAATAAGTCACAGAAATAAAAGGAACAGCATAAAGAAAATAGTCAATGATACTGATAGCTATAGTTGTAAGTACAGCATAATGTGTGAAATTGTGGAGTTACTATGTTGTACACCTGAAACTAATGTAACATTGTGAGTTAAATACACTCAAATAAATAAATAAATAATAAAATGGTGGAGAAATTAAGACATCTCCATACAAAAACTGAGAGAGTTTATTACTATCAAACCTGCCACATAAGAAATCTTAAAGGGAATCCTTTGGACTGAAGGACATAAGACAGTAACTTTATTCTGTGTCAAGAAATAAAAATAACAGCAAAAGGAACTATAGAGGTACATATAAAAGAAAGTTTACATGTACTTTTTTTATTTTCAAATATTTTTTCCTATCTAATTTAGAAGAATTGCATAAAGAATAATCATAGGGTGCCTGGGTGGCTCAGTCAGTTAAGCGTCTGCCTTCGTCTGGGGTCATGATCCCAGGGTCCTGGGATCGAGTCCCACATCGGACTCCCTGCTCGGCGGGCAGCCTTCTTCTCCTCCCTCTCCCTCTGCCTGCTGCTCCCCCTGCTTGTGCGCGCGCTCTCTCTCTCTCTTTGTGCTAAATAAATAGATAAAATCTTCATAAAAAAATTATAAATCTATGTTGATGGGCACATAATGTATAAACACATAATTTTTATGATAGTAACAACTAGAAAGATAGGATAGGGAATAGAACTACAAAGAAACCAAATTTGATACACTATTGAAATTAAAATTAGGTAATCCAAACTAGATTGTTATAAATTAAGACAGTAATTGTAATTCCCAGACAACCACTTAAAAAAACCCAAAAAAATGTATATGCTAAAAACAAAACAAAACAAAAAAGCATTAGACTTCTAATTTCTGACCTAGCATATAAAAAATTTGGAAGTTGTCACTCTGTCCTACAAAATGTAAAAAGCCGAAACAAACTGAAAATTCAACAACTATTCTTAGATCCATTAGAGAAGTGAGATCAGAGGATAAACCGATGCCTCCAAAATTGGAGACACATATAGGCAAGTACAGAGAACCACAACTTACCAGAGAAGAAACCTCTACAGGAACCAGTACCAGGCTATGAAAACCTAAATTATAATTGCTGAATTGCTAGAAGCTCAGAATGGACAAGTCTGAGGGGAAAAAGATCCAGGGTCCCAGTCATAATGGAGCTCCCATAATTTTGTTAAGTTTTACCTCTAGGTCTTGACCAGGCTCTCACAGTAAATATCATAGAAAAATCTCCTCATACTTCTGTCAGGGGGGAGGGTAAAAAAAAAGTTTCAAAATATTTTCTATTAGAACATTCTATTATTCTAAATAAGGCCTGCCCTTAGAAGAAACTATTGGTGTTTTATTAGGACTAACTGACCTGGGGGATAAAAATATATAATTAACACCCACTCTAACCTTCCACTCAGAGAAAATGGGCAACTAAAGCCCACTCTAGTCTTTCCATTTAAAGAAATGGAAATACCCAAATCTGGCCTGCTCTAGTCTTCCACATGTGAGAAGGGAAATTCTCAACCCACTATAGCCACACTTTCCCACCTAAGGGTGGGGAACAAGACTGAGAACCACTTGTGAAGTTCATGGTTCAGTGGCACAGGCCTGTAAAAATACTGACACCTAATCAAGAGCTATAGAATGCTTCCCTCCCCCACCACAACTTACTGTTAGATTACTAAAGTCCTATTAACTATACTGTCTTTCTAACCAGTACATCCTGCCTGGCTATCGGGAAAAAATTACAAGACATACTAAAACGCAAAAAAAAAAAGACAATTGATGAGACAGAGCAAGCATCAGAAGCAGGCTCAGATACGGCAGGGATGTTGGGATAATCAGACCAGGAACTTAAAACAATCATGATTAAGAAGCTAGGGTCCAAATGGATAAAGCAGAAAAGGTGAGCAATGTAAGGAGAGTTAGAGACACCTAAGAAAGAACCAAGAAGAAATGCTGAAGTTAAAAAACACAATAACAGAAATAAAGAATGCCTTTATTTGATGGGCTCATTAGTAGACTGCACATAGCTGAAGAAAGAATTCCTGAGCTTTAGAATATATCAACAGAAATTTCCAAAACAGAAAAGAGAAAGCAAAAACAAAAATACAGAACAGAATATTCAAATACTGTGGAACAAAAACAAAAGGTGTAACTTATGCATAATGGGAATACCAGAAGGAAAAGAAAGAGAAATGAGGATGGAAGAAATAGCTGAAGCAATGCCTGAGAATTTCCCCAAATTAATCTCAGATGACAAATGACAGTTCCAGGAAGCTTGGGAAACACTACACTAGATAAATGAAAACAAACAAAAAAATGCCAGCTATACAGGAATACCATATTTAAACTGCAAAAACCAAAGATAAAGAAAAAAAAATCATGAAAGAAGCCAGAAGAATAAAACCCCATATCTAAAAAGGAACAAAGAATTACACCCCACTACTCAGAAACCATGCAAACAAGAAAATGGAGCGAAATATTCAAAGTGTTAAGAGAAAAAAAAAAGTCAACCTAGAATTCTGTACCCTGAGAAATAATCCATCAAACATGAAGGAGAATTTAAGACTTTCTCAGACAAACAACAACTAGGAATTTGTTGCCAGTAGACCTGCTTTGCAAGAAATTCTGTGGAGCACAGAGAAATTATACAGGTCAGAAACCTGGATCTACATAAAGAAAAGAAGAACATCAGAGAAGGAATAAGTGAGGGTAAAATAAAAACTTTTATTTTCTCATTATTAATTGATCTAACAGATAAAAGCTTGTTTGTAATGATAATATCAACAATGTATTTAATTATGTATGCTTAAGTATAGGTATATGCTTGTGTGTGTTTATGTGTAAGTGAAATAAATGACAGGGTTGATACAAGAGATAGGAGGAATGACTTAGGAATATTTTGTTATGTTAAAGTACTTAGACTACCTGTGAAAGAATATGGTGTTATTCGAAACCAGACTTGGCTTAATTGTAAATGGTATTGCAAACCCTATGGCAACCACTAAAAAAAGTTAATTTAAGTATAATATGTATAATGGATATGCTAAGAAAAGAGAGAAAATGGAATCACACGAAATGCTCAATTAAATTCACAAAAGGCAGAAAATGAATGGAAGACAAAAACAAGAACAAAGAACAAAGGCAACAAATACTGTAGACATTAATGCAACTATAGCTGACCCTAGAACAACATGGGTGTGAACTATGTAGGTCTATTTATACACAGATTTTTAATAACAATTTATTTTAGCTTACTTTATTGTAAGAATGCAGTACATAATACATATAACCTACAAAATATGTGTTAATTAACTATCTATGTTAATGGTAAGACTTCCAGTCAACTATAGGCTATTAGCAGTTAAGTTTTTAGGGAGTCAAAAGTTATATGCAGATTTTCAACTGTGTGGAGGAAATCACTGCTCCTAACCTCTGTATTGTTCAAGGGTCGACTATATAGCAATAATGACTTTAAATGTCAGTGGTCTAAATACAACAACTAAGAGACAGAGATTATCAGAATCAATCAAATAACAAGACCTAACTATATATTTTCTATAGGAAATCCATTTTAAATGTAAAGACACAGGGACGCCTTGGTGGCTCAGTTGGTTAGGCATCCAACTCTGGGTTTCAGCTCAGATCATGATCTCAGGGTCATGAGATTGAGCCCCACATCAGCTCCAGGCTCAACACAGAGTCTGCTTGAGATTCTCTCTCCCTTTCCCTCTCATTCTATGAGAGGAGCATTACTCTAATACCAAAACCAGACAAAGATATTATAAAAAAAAACTACACACCAATATTTCTCATAAATGTAGATGCAAAATCTTTACAAAATATTAATAAATCAAACCCAACAATGTATAAAAACAATTAGACACCACAACCAGTGTCTAATCCCATAACACAAGGATGGTTCAACATCTGAGAGACAACTAATGTAATCCATCACATTAATAGGGCTAAGAAGAATATATGATCATATCAGTAGACACAGGGAAAAAATGACAAAATCCAACATCCATTCAGTTTAAAAACAAACAACAACAACAAACTTCTCAGTAAATTAGGAATAGAGCAAAACTACCTCAGCTCAATAAAGAAAATCTTTAGAAAACCTATAGATAACATCATACATAATGTTAAAAATTAGTTTTCCCACTAGGATCAGGAACAAGGCTGTGATGTCCCCTCTCTCTACTCCTTTTCAACATTGTACCAGAAGTTCTAGCTAATGTGATAAGGCAAGAAAGGAAATAAAAGGTGTACTGTGTGGGAAGAACAAAATAAAACTATGTTCACAGACAACATGGTTGTCTATGTATAAAATCTGAAAGAACTGACAAAAAAACTCCTCAAATTAATAACTGAGTATAGCAAGATTATAGGATAAAAGGTTAATATGCAAAAGCAATCACTTTCCTATATACTAGCAATGAACAAGAGGATTTTAAAATTAAAAACATAATACCATCTACATTAGCACCCCAAAAATGAAATACTTAGGTATAGATGTAACAAAATATGTACAAGGTCTATGTGAGGAAGCTTATAAAATTATGATGAAAGAAATCAAAGAACTGAATAGATGGATATTACATGTTCATAAATAGGAAAATTTAATATTATTAAGATGTCAGTTTTTCCCAACTGAATCTACAGATTCAATGCAATGCCAATCAAAATCACAGCAAGTAATTTTGTGGATATTGAAATTGATGCTGTAATTTATACGAAGAGGCAAAAGACCCAGAATAGCCAACACAATATTGAAGAAGAACAAAATCAGAGAACTGACACTACTCTATATCAAAACTTAAAATAAAGCTACAGTAATCAAGATAGTGTGGTATTGGTGAAAGAATAAACGAACAGATCAACAGAACAGAATACAGAACGCAGAAATAGAGCCATATAAATACAATCAAATGATCCTTGACTAAGGAGTAAAGGCAGTACAATGGAGCAAAGAAAGGTTTTCATTAAATGATGTTAGAAAAACTGGACATCTAAAGAAAATAAGTGAATATGCACACAGATCTTACACCCTTCACAAAAATTAATTCAACATGGATCACAGACCTAAATGTAAAATGCAAATCTATAAAACTTGGAGAAAATTACAGGAGAAAATCTAGGTGACTTTGGGTTTGATGATGACTTTTTAGTTATGACACCAAAGGCACAATCTATGAAAGAAATAATTGATAAGCTAGATCAAATTGAAAAAAAAGTTGTGTTCTGTAATTAATACTGAATGAAAGGACAAGCCACAGGATGGGAGAAAATATTTGCAAAAGACATATTTGAAAAAGGACTTATATCCAAAATATACAAAGAACTCTTAAAATTCAACCATAAGGAAACAAACAATCTGATTAAAAAGTGGGCAAAACCCCGAACAACCATTTCACCCAAGAATATATACAGTTGGCAAATAAGCACATGAAAAGATGCTCAACATCAGATGTCATTAAGGAATTGAAAATTAAAACAATAATGAGATACCATAGGTATATATGTATTCGAATAGACAAAATACAAAACACTGACCACACAAAATACTAATGAGGATGTGGAACACGAGAAACTCCCATTCACTGTTAGTGTGAATGCAAAATGGCACAGCCATTTTGGAAGACAGTTTGGCAGTTTTTTTAAACTAAATATATTCTGGGGTGCCTGGGTGGCGCAGTTGTTAAACGTCTGCCTTCAGCTCAGGGCGTGATCCCGGAGTTCTGGGATTGAGCCCCACATCAGGCTCTTCCGCTGGGAGCCTGCTTCTTCCTCTCCCACTCCCCCTGCTTGTGTGCCCTCTCTCACTGGCTGTCTCTCTCTCTCTGTCAAATAAATAAAATCTTTAAAAAAAAAAACAACAACTAAATATATTCTTACCATATGGTCTAGTAACTATGTTCGTTTGTACTTAGCCAAATGAGTTGAAAACTTATATCCATACAACCACCTGCACATGAATGCTTATAGTATCTCTATTTATAATTGCCGAAATGTAAAAGCAACCAACTTGTTCTTCAGCAGGTGAATGGCTAAATGAACCGTGGCAATGAAATATTATTTAGCACTAAAAAGAAATGGCTATAAAGCCATAAGAAGACATTATGGTATTTTGATATTGGGGAAGCATATTTGGGGGCAGAAAATCTCTGTACTGTCTGCTTGATTATGCCGAATCTAAATTGCTCTATAAAACGGAGTTTTAAGTTTTAAAAAGGCAAGGAAGGGGATTAAAATGGTACACTAGAAACTATTGATTTAACAAAAAACACCAAAAAGCCTAAGACATATGGAAAATAAATAGCAAAATGGTAGATGTAAATCTTACTTTAGCAGTAATTACATTAAGTATAAGTGGATTAAACACTCCAATTGAAAGGCAGAGATTGGCAGAACAGATTAAAAACATCATCTGTTTGCTGCCCACAAGAGATATACTTTAAATTCAAAGATACAAATAGTCTGAAAGTAAAAGAATGTAAGAATATAGATCAGGGGTTAGGCAAGATGGCAGAAGAGGAGGGGACTTTGTTTCATCTGGTCCCTTGGATTTAGCTGGATATCTATCAAACCATTCTGAAAAACCATAAATTCAGCCTGAGATGTAAGAAAATGTATCTGGAACACTACAAGTAGAAAAGCGACTGCTTTTTGCAAGACAGGGGGTGCAAAGTCATGAATCTGTGGGGAGATGCTGGAAGATAAATGGTGAGGGGGAGGAGCCTCCATAAGCTGGCTACTGGAAAGTTATATAACACCGGAGCGCAAAATCAGAACCCTTAGAAATCTGCTCCAGTGAGAGACATCCCTTTCTGAAAGGTGCTCAGGGGATGAAAAGGGCAGAATTCTAGGTTGGTCATTGTATTCTCAGGATCCCAGGAGACATAGAATTAACAGGCGTGCCTGAACTGGTAGAGTGCCCAAGAAGTGCAGCGGGGAAAGTGGTTATGGTCAGTGAGTCCGGGAAGGACTCTAAGCTCAGGTCACCATAAACCAAGAGCCAGGCTGATCGGGTGACCACTCTTAGCATGAGCACCCTGAAAAGGACTGGAATGTGCAGGCTGTTTACCATACCCTGGGAAGGGTGAAGTGGCTGCACCCATGACCAGGCAATAGTTCTCAAGGCAGTGGCAGCCCTTGGAACGGACAGTAGGGCAGCACCCAGCTGTAACCCAGGAGCAGTGGAACAGGGTGTGTGCACAAGCCCACAATTACTTACAGTCCAAGGACACAAAGGGCAGTGGCACTCAGGGATCCCTGTGACTCCCCTGAGGAGGACTGCAATGGGCTTGCACTGAATTTTGTACATACAAAAGTGAAAACTGTTTGTCCCAGAGGGTTTATTGAAGAGGGATGACCACAGTCTTTTAGTTCTGGGCCAGATATCCGGCACAGCCATTTTTGCTCTGATCCTCTGAAGACGTGCAGAAAGCCTCCAGGGAACAAGAGCCACACAGACAACTAGCTTACACTGAGCCCAGACCCCTGACAGGGGGTGGGGCAACTCCACCCAGCAATTCACACACCAGGCCCCTCCCCCAGAAGACAGACTGGAAGAACAGGTGGATTACAACTTTATGGATCCTACAAGACTGTAAAACTACAGCGCCAGGGGAAAATAGTATATTGAGCTCCAGGTGTTCCCTCATGACTCATTTATCTTTCAATCTAAAATTTTCCTTTTTCTTTTTTCTACCTTATTCCCATTTCAACTAGATTCTTATTTTACCAACTTACGTTTTTAAGTCACTTTTTAACTTTTATTTTTTACATCTATGTTTTATAGATATATGCTTCATTTTGGTCCTTTATTCACTCTATTCCAATATATATATACATATATATATGTATATGTATAATACATATAAAATATACATATAAAACATACATATAAAATATATATGTATATATATATTTTTTTCCTTTTTTTTGCAATTTTGGGATGTTGTGTCTTCTAACACACAGACCAAAATTCGATCAGGAACAAGTGGATCACACTGATTTATCCACCCTGCAAGATTATAGTCTCTCTTCCCCCTACCCCTTTTTTGTTTTGTTTTGGTTTGGTTTGCTTTTCTGTGGTGGCTTCTGACCACTTTGGATTTGTCAAAGGTGTATTTTGCTTGGGTCGTGGTTGATATTTTGGACTCTGCTCATTCGCTCACCCAAGCTTCTCTAGGCAAAATGACTAGATGGAGGAATTTACAACAAAAGAAAGAACCAGAGGTAATGTTCTCTGCCACAGAGCTAATCGATAGGGATACAGATAAGATGTCAGCGATGGAATTCAGATAGCAATTATAAAATAAATAGTGAGGCTTGAAAAAAGCATAAATGACAGTACAGAATCTCTAAGGGTGGAAATGAGATTTAATTAAGTCAAACTTAAAAATGCTATGAATAAGATGCATTCTAAATTGTATGCTCTAACAACTGGATAAATGAGGCAGAAGAGAGAATACGTGATCTAGAGGACAGGCTGCTGGAAAGGAAGGCAGTTGAGGAAAAGAGAGAAAGGTAACAGCCCATAAAGAAAGGCTTGAGAAATTAATTATGCCCAGAAATGAAATAATGTCAGAATTATTGAGGTGCCCAAGGGAGTGGGAAGAGAGAGAGGATGAGGAGTTATATTTGAGCAAATCATAGTGGAGAACTTTCCTAATCTGGGGAAGGAAACAAGCATTCATGTCCAATAGGCAGAGAAGGGCCCTCCCAAAATCAACAAAAATAAATCAACACCCCTACATATAATAGTGAAGCCTGCAAATCTTAAGAGAAAAAGAAGCTATCCTGAGAGTAGCTAGGGAGAGGAGGTTCCTTACCTACAGAGGGAGGAATATCAGAATAACATCAGACCTATCCACAGAAACCTGGCAGGCCAAAAAAGGCTGGCAAGATATATTCAGGCTGCTAACTGAGAAGAACATGCAGCCAAGAATACTTCATCCAGCAAGGCTGTCATTCAGAATGAAAGGAGAGATAAAGAGCTTCCAGGACAGACAGAAACTGAAAGAATTTGTGACAACTAACCCAGCCCTGCAAGAAATATTCAGGGGAATACTGTAAGCGAAAAGAGACCCCAAAATTAACACAGACGAGAAAGAAACAGAGACAATCTCCAGAAACAGGGACTTTACAGGCAATATAATGGCACTAAATGCATATCTTTCAATAGTTACGCTGAATGTAAATGGGCTAAATGCTCCAACCAAAAGACCCAGGGTATCAGAATGGATAAAAAGGCAAGACCCATCTATATGCTGTCTACAAGAGACTCATTTTAGATCTAAAGACACCTCCAGACTGAAAATAAGGGGGTGGAGAACAATTTACCACACTAATGGACCTCAAAAGAAAGCTGGGGTAGCAATCCTCATATCAGACAAATTAGACTTTAAACCAAAGACTGTAGTAAGAGATGTAGAGAGACACTATATAATACTTAAAGGGTCTATCCAGCAAGAAGATCTAACAATTGTAAATATTTATGCCCCCAACATGGGAGTAGCCAATTATATAAACCAATTAATAACCAAAGTAAAGAAACAGAGTGATAATAATAAATTAATAGTAGGGGACTTTAACATCCCACTCACAAAAATGGACAGATCATCTAAGCAGAAGATCAACAAAGAAACAAGGGCTTTGAATGACACACTGGACCAGATGTACTTCACAGAACTGTACAGAACATTCCATCCTAAAACAACAGAATACTCATTCTTCTCAAGTGCACATGGAACATTCTCTAGAATAGAGCACATACTGGGTCACAAATCAGGTCTCAACTGATATCAAAAGACTGAGATTATTCCCTGCATATTTTCAGACCACAATGCTTTGAAACTTGAACACGATCACATGAGGAAATTTGGTATGAACTCAAACACTTGGAGGTTAAAGAGTATCCTGCTAAAGAATGAATGGGTCAACCAGTAAATTAAAGAAGAAATTAAAAATTCCTGGAAACTAATGAGAATGAAAACACATTCGTTCAAAACCTCTGGGATACAGCAAAGGTGGTTCTAAGAGGGAAGTACATAGCAGTACAACCCTCACTTGAAAAATTAGAAAAAATCCCAAATACACAAGCTAACCTTACTCCTAAAGGAGCTGGAGAAAGAACAGCAAGTGAAGCCTAAGCCAAGCAGGAGAAGAGAAATAATAAAAATTAGAACAGAAAACAATGAAATAGAAATCAGAAGAACAGTAGAACAGATCAATGAAACTAGAAGTGGTTCTTTGAAAGAATTAATAAGATCAATAAACCTCTGGCCAGACTTATCCAAAAGAAAAGAGAAAGGACCCAAATTAATAAAATCATGAATGAAAGGGAAAAGATCAAAACCAATACCAAGGAAATACAGACAATTTTTAAAACATATTATGAGCAGCTATATGCCAACAAATTAGGCAATCTGGAAGAAATGGATGCATTCCTGGAAACTTATTAACTACCAAGACTGAAACAGGAAGAGGTAGAAAATCTGAACAGACCCATAACCAGTTAGGAAATTGAAGCAGTAATCAAAAACCTCCCAAAAAACAAGAGTCCAGGGCCATATGGGTTCTCAGGGGAATTCTACCAAACATTTAAAGAAGAAATCATACCCTTTCTACAGAAGCTATTCCAAAAAAATAGAAATGGAAGAAAAACTTCCAAACTTGTTCTATGAGGCCAGCCTTACCTTGATCCCATAACCAGACAAAGACCCCATCAAAAAGGAGAAAGACAGACTAATATCCCTGATGAACATGGATGCCAAAATACTCACCAAGATACTAGCCTATAGGATCTAACAGTACATTAAAAAGATTATTCACCATGACCAGGTGGGATTTATTCCTGGAATGAAAGGGTGGTTCAATACTCTCAAATCAATCAATGTGATAGATCACATTAATAAAAGACAAGAATCATATGATCCTCTCAATTGATGCAGAAAAAGTATTTGACAAAATACAGTATCTTTTCTTGATTAAAACTCTCCAAAGTATAGGGATAGAAGGAACATACCTCAATATAATAAAAGCCATCTATGAAAAGCCCACAGCATCATTCTCAATGGGGGAAAATGGAGAGCTTTTCCTTAAAGTCAGGAATATGACAGGGATGGCCACTCTCACCACTTCAACATAGTACTAGAAGTCCTAGCCTCAGGAATCAGATAGCAGAAAGAAATAAAAGGCATTCAAATTGGCAAAGACGAAGTCAAACTCTCTCTCTCAGCAGATGACATGATACTTTATGTGGAAAACCCAAAAGACTCCACCCCAAAATTGCCAGAACTCATACAGGAATTCAGCAGTGTGGCAGGATACAAAATCAATGTACAGAAATCAGTTGCATTTCTATACACCAATGAGACAGAAGAAAGAAAAATTAAGGAGTTGATCCCATTTACAACTGCACCAAAAACATAAGATACCTAGGAATAAATCTAACCAAAGAGGCAAAGGATCTGTACTCTAGAAACTACAGAACACTTATGAAAGAAATTGAGGAAGACACAAAGAAATGGAAAAACATTCCATGCTCATGGATTGGAATAATAAACATTGATAAAATGTCTATACTACCCAGAGCAATCTACACATTCATTGCAATCCTTATCAAAATACCATAGACATTCTTCACAGAGCTGGAACAAATAACCCTAAAATTTGTATGGAACCAGAAAGGACCCTGAATAGCCAAAGGAATGTTGAAAAAGAAAACCAAAGCTGGGGGCATAGCAATGATTTCGGATTTGCCAATCTCCATAATTATGTGAGCTAATTCTCTATAATAAATGTATGATAGATATTCCAAAAAAAGCTAAGTGTTTTCACTACTCTCATAAGAAGCACTCCTACTAGAAGATTCTAATCATTTTAACTTACTAAATATTTATGATACACATCTTCTCTTAAACACTGTGGGGATTATAGCAGTAAAATAGATTCAGATTCTGTTGTCCGCAATGTTGTAATCTGTTAAGCAGTTGGTCCTCATAAGAGAAGCACACAAATAACTTCAATTACATTCAAAATGTGATAAATGCAATGATTAGGGCATGAAAGACTATAGTTATTCAAAAAGGGAATTGTTACATTCAATTAGAATACTCAGGGAAAGCTTCTCATAAAGCAATGGTTTGTAACCTTGACTGCTCATCAGCATTACCCTAGTCGCTTCAGGAAACTTTGGTAACCAGACTTCATTCCAGACTAAATCAATCAAAATATCTCAGGAAAGTGGCCTGAGCATCAGGATATTTTAAATCTCCCTAGGTGATTTCCAGTGTGCAGCCAAGTTTGAGAATCATTGCTGTAAAGGATGGTGGTAATCAAGAAGTAAATAGAATTGAAAAACAGATAAGATACCAGTTGAACGGAAGAAGATATTAGAAAACTTGGAAGAATCCTCTCCTCATATAGCTAATTTATCTTCATTCTCCAAATCTGAGCTCAAGTATAACATTCTTTCAAAAGCTTTGAAAAACTTGACTCCAATTGATAATAATGGTATTAAAACCTGACACTGTTTTACAGCCCTTACTATATGACAAGTACCATTCTGAACACTTTAAATATATTTCAATATTCAATCCTCCCCAAAACACTAGGAGATAGATAGTATTATTATTCTCATTTAACATAAGAGTAAGTAAGTTGGCAAGGTTATACAACTAACAAGTGGCACAGCTGGAATTCAAATAACGACTCCAAAATCCATGCTCTGAAATATGACCAACTGGAGTTAGATATTCCTTATCAAGACTCTCATGGAACTCCCCATGCATATCTCTTCTTTTTTTTGTGAACCCATGGATATTTCAATTGTACCATGAATCACATCATATTGGAAGTGTTTACTAGATTTTTCTCCTCCACTAATCATTTATTCACTCATTCATCCATTCAATAAATGACTACTGAAAAAGGGCTTGGTATTAGATATAAAGTCATATATGTCATACTTTATTTGTCATGAAGTTTTAGTTGAGAGGTCAGCAAACTACAGTTCAGAGGCCAAATTCTGCTGGCCACCTATTTTTGTAAATACATTTTTATTGAACCATAGCCACGTCCGTTGGTTTATGTATCATCTATAGCTTCCCTCATGTTACAGCATCAGAGTGGAATGGTTGTGACAGAGATCATCTGGTGGCAAAGTCTAAAATATTTACTATCTAGTTCTTTATTAAAAAAAAACAAAAAAAAACATCTGCAAGCCCCTGGTCTGGAGAATAAGACAAATAAGAAAATCATCCATGATTACCCAATACTATCGGTGAACAAGATATTGTGGGAATATAAAAGAGAGATACCTAGAATAGGTTAGGGCATCAGCAAAAGTATTCCAGAAGATATGATATTTGAGCTAATTTTGGAAGGGTGAGTAGAGTTAACTAGAAAAAGAAGAGCAACCAGATGTGTCAGTAGGATCAGACTGGGAAGTTTAGCAATGATCCAGGGAGCTAGATTCTACTTACAATAGGAATAAAGAGAGTAAATATATTTAAGGGATATTAGTCCTACATAACTTTGTAAAATATCTTGATTTCCTCATTCTTACTAGCATAGCAAGTAATACATATAGTTAGAACTCATGAAGTATTTAACAGAAAATATTAAGTCCTAAGTGAAGAATATTTATTAAAAAAGGAGAAATAATTTGCCTTCTATTAGTCCTTAAAAAGCACTGATGTGGAGAAAAATGAACCCTCATGCACTATTGCTGGGAATGCAAATTGGTGCAGCTACTGTGGAAAATAGTATGGAGATCCCTCAAAAAATTAAAAATAGAACTTCTGTATGATCCAGTAATTCCACTGCTGGATATTTATCCAAAGAATACAAAAATACTAATTCAAAAAGATACATGCACCCCTATGTTTACTGAAGCATTATTTATAATAGCCAGACTATGGGAACGAGGGAATCAGCCCAAGTGTCCATTGACAGATGAACGGAGAAAGAAGATGTGGTGTATATATATATATAGGGATATTATTCAGCCATAAAAAAGGATGAAATCTTATCATTTGCAACAACATGGATGGATCTAGAAAGTATAATGCTAAGTCAGTCAAAGAAAAACAAATACCATATGATTTCACTTATATGTGGAATTTAAAAAACAAAACAAATGAAACAAAGAAAAAAGAGACAAACCAAAAACAGACGCTTAACTATAGAGAATAAACTGATAGTTACCAGAGGGGAGGTAGAGGTGGGGGGATGGGTGAAACAGGTGAAGGGGATTAAGAGTATACTTACCAAGATGAGCACCGAGTAATGTATGGAACTGCTGAATCACTATATTGTACACCTGAAACTCATATAACACTGTATATATAAAAAAAAAAAAAGAATTCTAATTTTTTCACCCATGGCCCTAGAATGAAAAAAAGCTACCACTTGTTTTCAACTGCATAGATGTATATTAACAATAGTTTTATAAATGTGAAATGGTTGCAATACACTGTACCTGGAAAGTTCATAGGCAGCTCAAATGGTTGTAGAGACTCGCAACCCTCAATGTGCTCACAAATTTCAGCTATGATCTTCTTAATTTTGAGACCAGTAATTTTAATCACTTCTCCTGTTGACAAACAGCATTCATTTCCAAACATTTCATAAATGGAACCTAAAAAAAAAAGAGTTAAAACAGCTTTTAAAAAAAGAATTAAATAAGGATGAACAAAGTAGGAGTCTAAAGATTCATATAAAGTGTCTTAATTCAGTTCCTTTTCTAGCTACTTACTAAACAGGAATTTAATCAAGCTTGACAAAATGTACAGCATGTACCAAGAAAAATATTAGATTTTCACTTCATCCACTGGGCAACGTATAAACAACCTTATTTTTGTTATTATTGTAAATTAGATTTATGGTTTCCTCAGCACCTTTGGCTCATCATTCCAAGGTCAAACTACAAACATGTCTTCAATTGCTGGGACTTATGATCTATTTTTGCTGGGTCACAAAATTAGGCTCATATGAGTCAACAGTGATCTAAGTATGTATTGCAAACAAGGTTGTAATACAATCCAAGATTCAAAGACAGAGTCTGTACACCAAAGCCTTATATTAAGAGCATCATATCTATTTATTAAACCTGTTTCTCTTCATCATCATGAATATAAGACTTTCTGTCCATTTTATCTCTTGTTTTTTGACAAGTTGGAAATACCTCTTGGTATACTTATGGCAACAGGGGGCAGACCAGCCCAGATAAACTGAAAAACTTCATTTTAGTTCAGAATTTCCTAACAAACCTCTTATCATAGATACTAAAGCTAAGCTTTTCATCCATTTATTTTCCTCTTATATCTCCTGGTGGAAGTAGAGTGAGCACTGAAATAACCAGAAAATGAGCAACAGAAAAGAGGAGAGGCAAAAATTCTGGATAATCTACCCCAAGTAAAAAGGTAACAACCCAAAAATTACATCTCTAAGATATTATTACTTTACAACTGAACAGTAAATGAAAGGTTGATGTAAAAAAAACTACAGAACTGTGGGGATTTTAAACATATCAATTCTTCCCTACTTCCAATATGATTTATATTCTCTTTACCACACTAAAATGTGAACAATAGAAGTATAAGATTTCAGGGGCGCCTGGGTGGCACAGCGGTTAAGCGTCTGCCTTCGGCTCAGGGAGTGATCCCGGCGTTACAGGATCGAGCCCCACGTCAGGCTCCTCCGCTGGGAGCCTGCTTCTTCCTCTCCCACTCCCCTTGCTTGTGTTCCCTCTCTCGCTGGCTGTCTCTATCTCTGTCAAATAAATAAATAAAATCTTTAAAAAAAAAAAAAAGAAGTATAAGATTTCAGGTTGGTTTACTCTCCGAATTCTTCTCTATTGAACCCCCTCCTCATAGAATCTTACCTGATATACAGCACCTAAAACATTTTTGTAGCATTAACGGTTATCATAAAAGTTATTAAGCCTGGCATCCAATCTAGAATTAAACAACTCCATGATTGTATCAGAGTGTCAACAGGGAACAGGGGGCACACTCAAATTAGAGTAATTTAAGATTTTAACAAAGGGACAATTTACACAGAGGCACAGTCAGTTCTAGGTAACACAAGAAAATAAATATCCTGACCTCACTCTTCTCCCTCCATTTGATCTACTGCCAGGGTACCCTCCTTTGGCCAAATTCAGCCAGAAGCCAGAGGACAAGGGAGCTACTGATGGCACCACAAAAGTCAGCCTCCAAGGTAGAGAGTGGAAATAGAAGTCCAGCACACCACCCTTACTGCCCATTATTGAACGAGGACCATTTTTGCCAATATGCTAGTATATCTGCTCCTCAAGTTCTGAGTATGTACTTCCATAACTCCCTCCTTTTCTAATACTATTCCCTTAACTATGTATGTGTTCATACCTCTCATTAACTCCCATACATAGTGTTGTCAGCTACCTCAAATCTTTTGTGGAACAACTGTGATATTAAAGACATAACAATAAATCTATAGTGACATTTTCCTCCAATGAACTTAGAACAGTTATTTTCTATGATCCTCATTTGGCAATTAATTACATACTAACATTTTATATCTTCAGTATTATCTCATTCTATACTTCACTTTTTATGACTTTAGTTTTTATTACTCCCAATTCAAGTTAAACTTCATGAAAGAAAATATTGCATTATATTATTGCATAACTACAACACATCAATTGCCCTTCCTCATTCATTCAGCAAACCTTAATGGAAACCTACTATGTGTCAGGCATTGTGATGGGCAGTAGGTAACAGATAAAATGCATAATCTCTTCCTCACAAGAAGTGTTGTCTTGACAAGCAGACAAGTAAGCAGACACCACGATAGATTACGAGAAAGTCATAACATAGGAAATATGGGACACTGTGGGAGAATACTGGAAGCATTTAATTAAACGATTACGACGTAAAGAGATCAGGGAAGGATTCCTGGAGGAGACTACAGCTGAGCTGAGGTTTTTTTTTTCCTTTTTTTAAGATTTATTTATTTATTTGAGAAAGAGAGAGAACATGGGGGGGGGGAGGACAGAGGGAGACGGAGAGAGAATCTCAAGCAGACTACGTGCCAAGCATGGAGCCCACCATGGGGCTTGATTCCATGACCCTGAGATCACAACCTGAGCTGAAACCAAGAGTCAGACACTTAACCGACTATGCCACCCAGATGCTCCTAGCTGAGCTGAATTTTAAAGGAAGCAACACAAGATGTTGGGACAGGCAGAGGAAACAGTATCTGCAAAGGTACCGAGATGTGAAAGAGCTTGACACATTCTGGAAATTTCAAGTAGTCTCTTATGGCTCAAATGTAAAGTAAGAACGGGATAAGAAAGGAGATGAGAGAACAAAAAGAAGTCCAGATCACACAGCATCTTTATGAGAGTACCAATAAACAAAAAGGTCAAAGTCTGAGCAACCTCAAAGTCAGAAACTCTAAATTTTCAGTTATCATGGTCCAGGAACTAATACCAATTTAATAAGAGATTGTATGTATCTAGGTGCATGCTATCCAAAGTGTGGTCTACTGTATCATCTGGGAGCTTGTTAGACTCTTGGCCAGACCCCAGACCTGCTGAATCAGAACCTGCATTTTTAATGAGATCTCCAGATGATACATAAATACATTAACGTTTGGAAAGCAGTGATCTGGGCTATAACTGTATAACTGAAAAAGTCGCTGTCCCAAGACTTGTAAAACTAACCAGAAAAAGAAGGACATGCCATACAAAAGCATTCAGTGTCATTAAGGTGGAAGATGTTGTAAGTGGGGACAGGGAAAAAGAAAGATTTTAAGTAGGGAAGTGACATGGTAAGATTTTTCTTTGTCACATGAAATAGAATATTTCTTGAAGTCCATTGGGCTTAATTTCAATGCAATGAGTGTCTAATGGTAGATGTAATGTATATCAAACTGACTGACTTGGAATGCCGTCCTTCTCGCAAAGGTTCCACTGGAATTCAAAATTAAAACTTTGAATTTACGTGAGATTACACATCAATTTATAAGATATAGAATCAATTATAAGAATAGAAGCCAGAGAATTCTATGAAGAGAAAACTCTGTGAGTTTTAGTCACCACACAAGCTTTTGACTCTTCAGGTCTCTTTCCAAGAATCTCTCTTTTAAAAAAAAAAGTCACTTCTTTCAGACATCAGGAAAAGAACATGATGCAAATACTAATCTTTTACATTTTTAAAAATTATTTGTGACTCTCAATTTTCTCTACCCAAGAATGGTGTTTATTCATTTTTAATAAAGAAAGTGGTCACTGACACACAACACTAGAAAGTTATGTCCATGAAAGGAGACAAGAACATACAGGAAATTTCAAATCCCTGAAACTTGAAGGGTTCCTGTCCTTTGTTATCACCAATATAATGTCTTCTACAATATATTTTTTCCTCAGTGGGAATATAAAATGGTTAATTTTTAAAACAGCCAACTTTTATAATCTCAGAACGAGCAAATATAACATATGTAATTGCCTTTTAAAGATTTGCTGAGATATGCCTGAACTACGTTTATGTATAATACAGATATAGATATTAAAATAGTTTTCATTTCATTTTAACCATGACATGTATTTTGAATATGCAAATCTCAAATCTATTAAATCTTTATAGACTGATTCTTTCCAAGCCAGAGCATATGTATTCAGGAGAATGCCAAACATCAGAGAAAGCTGGAACAAAGCAGGCTGTTTTCAGTGATCAAACATCGCCCCTGAAGGCTGTAATGAAAGAGCCATGTGCCTTTGAAATCACCTCTTCTGTAATGCTACTTTGCTCAATAAAAACGACACATTAATATCCTTTTATGAGCTCATCCCTTATTTGACGATCCATACAAGCAATGCTATGATCACACTGGAACAGCCAAAACAGTTGGTTCAATAGATTTTCTTCCATTTCCTATAGAAAGTTAAAAACTTACATTGTTTAGAGGCTATTTTTCCCTTTACTCAAGATTTACCCATTCCCTCCATTCCCCACTTCCTTCCCCTGCCCTATCAGGCCACTCGTTCAACCTCTTACCTCCTCACCTTTCAAAGTTCCACCAATCCTGAAGATTCAGCTCCTATCCACCATCTTCTTCAAAGTCTTTCTTGATTCCTACACCTAGGTGATAATTAATTCTCTCCTCTGTACTGTAAAGCAGTTTGCATGTATTTTCATTATAGCCCCTATGTGATTATTATCCCAGCCTGCTATTGGGATACCATTTTCTACCCACTGATACTATGTATATTTTAGAATTTATCATGAGTTCCTAGAGATATCTCTTAACTATATTATACCTATCCTCACATTACACACAACTAGTAATACAGTTTTTAACACTTAGTTTTTGATCCTTTGTGAATGTTGAATTATACATACCTTAGCTTTACCGTAAAATGACAATAAATTATTGTGAATGTAGTAGAAAGCATGGTCAACCAAAGCTTTGGCATGGGTTATATTTTCATTTGCTATGTTTAATAGCAAATGTACAAGCATATATGAGATTAGCTAGACAAGGCATACTAGAATGGATAATTCTATAATATGAATCTCTTACTTGTTAAGTTTCTTACTTTACCATTAGGTTTACCATTTTTATATTGCTGAACTTGAGGGTGGTGCTCATGAAATAATCTGAGATAGGTTTAGAAGAATTAAGAAATTACACGTGCAAAGTTTGATTGATATTGTATGATAGTGTATATAGAGGCATGTCAGATTGGGATTGCCAGTGAAGATGGGTCTTTGCTCCTCATAAACAGGTGTGACTATTCTTTCTTTGCCTAAGGATTGTGCAAATTACCAAGAAGAAGCATTCCCACAAAGGAAAGTAAGTGTGAAATAATTTTATTAGCAATGCTGTCCCTAGACTTTGGTTGATAAGGCATTCAGAGACCATTAGAGTAATAAGTTCAATTTTCCAAATGAATCTCTAGATAATTTACCATAGGCATAAAGCTTGAAGTGGCCTATGGTTGTACAGACATTTACATAGCCAGCCAGTCTTCCATAAAAAGACTTTCTCTATCCCCTGTAGAGCAAAGTTATTCCCACTGTATGAAGAATATGCCTAAAAATAGATGAGCATGATATTGGAATGCAGTGTGGAAATAAGTAGGCATGAACAACAAGCTTGCAGTTTTACTAGGGCTGGATTCTACCAGCTGACACTGGATATACCACAGAGAGGTATATAAATCTGAACACTGACAGGAAATGATCTTGCAAGGTTATACGGACTCTTTTAAATTTGAAACTTGCCATTGCCAAAATACCAATATAAAGAGGGTAAAACGTTAGCATCAGGTAGTAAGAAAAATGATGGTCACATTAAGAAAAATTAAGGTATAATACTCTCTCACCGGTAAGAATATGGGGTTCTTCTTGTGAGGTGGAAATTTAGGTGTTATGCAGGAAGTCAAGTTTAAAGACAGAAATATGCTAGAAACTTTAGTGAATGCTGGTGAGTCTTAAAAAGTATAAACATGGAGGGACACCTGGCTGGGGCAGCAGGTTAAGTATCCAACTCTTGGTTTCAGCTAAGGTTGTGATCTCAGGGTCCTGAGACAGAGCCCCACTTTGTGCTCCCACTCAGTGGGGAGTCCGCTTGAGATTCTCTCTCTCCCCCTCTACCCCTGCCACCCCCCATGCTCTCTCTCTCTAAAAATAAATAAATAATTTTTTTAAAAAAGTACAAACATTGAAAAGCAATGAAAACCACAACAGGTTGGAAAGGCTGAGGCCTGAGAGCCAATATAGCAGATTAAAATAGTAGTGAAGCCAGAAACTGGAAAATGTCCACTTTTCAACAGTCTGTGTGATATGTGTGGCATTTAAATGACTCAGTTTTAGTGGCTGAGAAACAAAAATGCATAGTTTCATATGCTAGCTAAAAACATGATGTTTGTTTAATGGCAGAATCAATTCAATAGATTCAGTAAAACTGTAATGGGAGTTTGCAAGTTGGGTATTAGGATAGAAGTCATCATTGTGTCTCTTTGTGTTTACAATTATCAGAGCAAAGGGATTTGGGATGTGTATATATGAAAATGACTATTCCCCCCTCACATCGATGAAACATTTCCCTATAATGATGAAACAAATCAGTGGTTCTACATCTCCTGACACTACTACTGACCAAATATTCCCCACATTTTACCCAAGTTTCAACCCTCAAAATGATATCATAAATAGCATTATAATTTTTTTATATGAACAATGTTGCATTGGGAACTGTCTTATTATTTTAGGAAGAACTTGGTTTCAAATACATTTTATGTACTTTAGTATAATTGCCTATGCTTTATATCCTAAATATTAAATATAGCTACTACAGACCTCTATAGCCATTTAAAATAATAAACCTGTTCTCTTCATCTCATTTAATGAATATAAATACACTGATTGAAATGATTATACATGGGCTCCAATGCACTGTAATGTGTTCATCCAATGCATAAAAATTAAGCTCCACTGTATTATAAATTATCCTTAAGTTCATTAGCATTGAATACCTCATTAAGTATTCTGCTTATGAAATATGGTTTAGACATTGAGAATAAGGGTTTCGAAACTTTTATAAGAACTTTGAAGTTATTTTATGCCCACTGACTTAAATAATAAAAAACATGCCTGTATTTTGTATGTTTTTCATTTTTTAATTTTATTTTTATAATAACTCATTTATATTGCATTTTATTAAGTTACCAATCCATAATGGGTTGGGAAAACAAAAGAAATTGAACCTTCACCACAGTAGTTTGACCCTAAGCCAGTAAGTACAAATGTATGCCCACAGTCAGTGCAGGGAACCAGGATGTAGTCTGAGGAAGTTAGAAAGTTAGACTGAAATTTGAACACACTGGAAAAAGAAAGTTATAAACTAATACACTAAGTCTTAAGCAGTATTATTAACTCATCTATCTCAATGTCACCAGCAGCCTGAGTGCCCTGACTAAAAAACACAGGAATTTTAATCAACTTGACAGTAATAGTTCTAATTGAATATTATTACATTGGCATTCTAATTTGTACATTATAATCTTCTGATTGTATGAGGCAGTGCTTGAACCTAATTGACCCTGGATGCTTTTGAGTTTTTGGACCTACACAGCTAAGGTCCAAAACCTGGAGCAGGTGAAATTCCCTAAGAGATGAATTCCATGAATTCTATGTGAGTGCCAAGTATTCTGCATGAGAGAGATAGCAAATATCTAGACTATATTCTACCATTTTCCCTTCCCAGCACTAATTACCCATGGCACATTTCCAGCTGAATCCAGATGAGGCCTAATCCTCTTCATCATGAAGTCCCAGGTGACTATCCATCAATTGAAGATGGCATGCCAGGTATGAATTACTTCCAGCCCAGTCCTGCACTATGACTTATCTTGCCTTAAGCCCCATTGGCTGCTATTTATTTATTTATTTATTTATCCATCCATCTACTTTTATTTTTAAAGATTTTTAATCCTCAGATTGAGCTAATTTTTAAAAGGATTTTATTTCTTTATTTGTCGGGGGTGGGGGGAGAGAGAGAGAGAGAGAGAGAGAGAGAGAGAGAGAGAGAATGAGCACAACCAGGGGGAGCGGCAGGCAGAGGGAGAAGGAGGCTTCCCTCTGAGCAGGGAGGCTTATGTGGGACTCGATCCCAGGACTTTGGGATCATGACCTGAGCCGAAGCAGACACTTAACCAACTGAGCCACCCAGACTGAGCTAATTTACTCCCACAGGTTTAGTTATAAGAAATCTGGCAGAAGAATGCAGATTCCCTGAATCCATCTTTTTTTTTTTTTTCCCAGGGCACGTGTCTGAATTGAGGCATAAAACACTTGGTAACAATCACAACTTCGGATAGCCTGATGGCAGCCATAAGATGAGTTTCAGTTTCATTTACATCTCTAAGCACAGTGCTGCTAATTCTAATGATCTCTTGAATCACTGAGTTTCAGTGTCAGTACAATGACTGAGTGAGTCTCTGTACAGTATCTCTACCAAGTATTTGTCCAAACTATATTTGAACACTTCACTGATTGAATTCCAATTATTTCAAGGTAAACTACTCTACTTTTGAGCAATTCTGACTGTAAAAAAATCTCTGCATTTTATTAAGTGCAATATGTGCTCCTATAGGATATACACATTAGAACTCTTTTTAGCCATCGGAATCATACAGAAAACATTTTTTTAAGATTTTATTAGTTAATTAATTAATTTATTTATTTGAAAGAGAGAGAGAGAACAAGAGAGAACATGAGCAGGGGCAGAGGGAGAAGAGGACTCCCCTTGGAGCAGGGAGCCCGATGTGGGGCTTGATCCCAGGACCTGAGATCATGACCTGAGCCAAAGGCAGATGCTTAACCGACTGAGCCACCCAGGTGCCCCTTAATTCTTTTTTTTAAGTTTTATTTATTTAAGTAATCTCTACACTCAATGGGACTCAAACTCATGACTCAGAGATCAAGAGTCACACGCTCTTCGGATTGAGTCAGCCAGGCATCTCCCATTTAATTCTTCTACAAAGCAGCCTTAAATGTTTGAAGATAGCTTTCACGGTTGTCCTTTCTAACAAATTAATCTGTCAAACAACTGAAGTATGTTCAGGACCACTCCCTAAAGCATAGGTTGCCCCATTATAAAACTACTTATAGTACAACTTACATGGATGTAAATAGCGTTCTCAGAGTTGTGTAACATGGTATCATGCCTCTCAAAAATCATGCCCTTGAGTGTTCCAGGGGAGGGTCAATAGTGCCTATCGAGGATGAAACTTGCCACGAAACTAAAAATCTTTGTATGAGCAATAAGGCAGCCATTTCACACTAGCAACATTTGGCTTTGCCAACCACTGAGTCAAAGTAATTTCTATAAAAGAAAAAGTAGAAATGTCCTAAAGCTGAGTAGTAAATTTAAGGAAATAATACATCATCAGTAACTGGATTCTTCTCTGCATTTCTTTCACCATTAAAGCCAAGACATGAAGTTATTTCCCCCGGTCAAGAGGAGAGATTTAGTCATTATTTAGTTCTGAGATGCAAAGAATTTTTCAATGCTTGGGGAGATTATAATCCTGAAAAGATAGATTTTACTGGAAGGGGACAATGTTTTTTTTCACTATTGCCAAAATCTTTTTATGTGAATATAAGAATCAAATAATAAGATTATCATATCATAGACTATAGACAAGGGAGACTCAGTGTATGACATAAAGGAATTGTCTGTCTGGCTGCAAAAAAATTAGGATTTTTTTTTAATTGCAAAGATGAAAAAAAATCCAATACTCTATTTTTTATTTCCAAAATTTGCTCTTTGTGCCATACCAGGAAAAATATTAGTTTTGTAAATCAAAGCTTTTGATTTACAAGGTGTTTCTTATTGAGAGGAGTAAAAGCCAGGTCCTAAAGAAGAAGGTCATAGAATTTATACTTTGAAGTTAGTTTATAAAGAGAAGAGAGGAATCCCAGGCTATCTTTTGGGAGGCCAGCTGGGAAGGAGAAAGGTGAGTTCAATGGAGAGTCATCTTGGAGAAGATTAATTGGGGAGAGGTACAGAGATGGCCATAAACAGCCTACCCAATGTCCTCTATGATCAACTCCAGGAATCTGTGACTGCAGTCTCAGACAAATGGCCATTCTAATAAATATTACATTAACATGAAAAACAAGCCCAGTTTCTCAGCTTCTCACTTCTATCTTTTAAAGGCCTCCAACAATGAGGCCTGACTACCCAGTAAAAATGAAGTCTATCCATATTTATCAGAGTTCCTTATGTCACCTTCAGGTCTGATGGCTTACTAGGACTCATGGAATTCAGAAAAGCTGTTATACTTACACTTACAGTTTATTATAGACAAACGTTACAGATTAAAATTAGCGAAGGAAAAAGGCACAGGGCAGAGTCCAGGAGACAAGTTTCAGACGCTCTGCCAATGGAGTCACATGAACAGAATTTAATTCTACCAGCAATGGTGGATGACAGCATTTACAAATTACTGCCAACCAAGGAAGTTCACCTGAGCCTTGGTGTCCAGTTAAATAGGCATGGAGTGTCCATATGACTGACCTTAACTACTCGGTGTTCAACAACCCAGAGGTCAAAGAAATACAGCATGGCCCAGGACCCCAGTCAAACAAGAACTGGCATTTACCATAAGTCATATCACTAATATGAGCTATCTAGAATAGCCCAAGTTCCAAAGTATGCACTCTTATCAGGCAGGATATTCCAAAGGAACCAGTCAAAGGCCAACCCTTTCTTTGGATTGTGCAGAGTTTGAACATCCAAAGGCTGCTGAGTTAACCCTTTACTATATACCATGTATCAAGATTTTGTTAAAGCTTGTCAGAAAAAAGCTGTCCTGGGTGCCTGGGTGGCTTAGTTGTTAAGCATCTGCCTTCGGCTCAGGTCATGATCCCAGGGTCCTGGGATTGAGCCCTGCATCGGCTCCTTGCTCAGAGGGAAGCCTGCTTCTCCCTCCCCTCTCCCACTAGCCCTGCTTGTGTTCCCTCTGTCACTGTGTCTCTGTCAAATAAATAAAATCTTAAAAAAAAAAAAAAAAGAAAGAAAGAAAAGAAAAGAAAAGAAAGAAGCTGTCCAAGACTTGTATAGAGTAAAAAAGAATAACAGCCATCCTTTTAGTGGAGAGCTGAATATCATCTAGCAGACCTTTTAGAAATTGTCTGATTCTATAGATACATGCAGCTCTGAATGACATTAAATTGACTTACAGAAAACTGATAGAAATGTAAATGATATTTAGCCAAGCAATGCAAGTGATTATTTTCCACTGAAATAAAAATAAAATTTTCCACTACACATACAATTGACCTATGCCTCATAGAAAAGATAACCCTAAAATTACATAGTCAAGGACGATAATCAGGTTTGAATACCAGAAAATCCATTTCAGCATTTTTGACTATATTTTTGCATGTGTGTATGTGTGTGTTTGAACTGGTTTGAACTGGTTCTCTCATTTAGTGAGCTTAATAAAATTTTTCATGTGTTCATTTTATATTTATATGGGAGTAATGTTTTTATCTTTGTGAAAAAAATTTATTTTATCAACCTCACATTAGCTGCACAGTGTTTGCATTCTCTTTTCAGTATGTCTAGTCATTTGTAACAGAGAGTGGGATCCTTGATTCCCAAAAATGCATTGATAATCTGATAAGAAGAACAGTCAATGTCTGTATTTGGGTGGAAATTCAGCATTGAAACTCATCCCCCCTGACATATGTAAAGTGTTGTATATGACTTATACTGCAAATTTCCTTTCCTTTTCTTTTTTTCTTTCTTTCTTTCTTTCTTTTTCTTTCTTTCTTTTGTTTGCCCTGCTTTCCCTTCCCATTTTCTGATTTACTAAGGAATTTTTTTTTAAGATTTTATTTATTTATTTGACAGAGAGACAGCCAGCAAGAGAGGGAACCCAAGCAGGGGGAGTGGGAGAGGAAGAAGCAGGCTCCCCAGCAGAGGAGCCAGATGCGGGGCTCGATTCCAGAACGCCGGGATCACGCCCTGAGCTGAAGGCAGACGCTTAACGACTGAGCCACCCAGGTGCCCCGTATTAAAGAATTTTAAAAATATAATTGATAGGTGAAGAGAGAAGATTAAAGATCTATATTGTCTTCAAAATATATTAAACATACTCTAACCCTTCCATAAAGTACAATATTCATTATAAGGTACCTACCCAAAATGTCTGTAGTTTTATTCAATGAATAAAAGTTTTTTTATTTTAATTCCAGTTAGTTAACATACAGTGTTATATTAATTTCACATGTACAAACAGTAGTTCAATACTTCCGTACATCACCCTGGGCTCATCTGAACAAGTGTACTCCTTAATCCCCATCACCTATTTGACCCATCCCCCACCCACCTCCCCTCTGGTAACCAAGGGTTTGTTCTATATAATTAAGAGTCTGTTTCTTGATTTGTTTCTCTCTCTTATTTTTTTCCCTGTGTTTATTTGTAGAAATTTTAAAATAAACACTGATTAACATTATTATAGTTATGTGACTTAATAATATAATTCATTTTTGCAGATCAAATTATTTTTCTTATAAGTCTTTTCTCATTAAAACAAGTCTGCAACAGATAAAATTTCAATATCATTTTTAAGAATGATGTTTTTTAATTTTATGTTCAAAAGAGTCAGATTGAGAAATTTTAAAACACAACAAAATTCTTAAGTGCATTCTAAATATTAAGTTGCCCTATGTTAAAGAGCTCAATATCCTCATAATCCCATGAAGTTTTGAAAACAATGAGGAAGTTTTCATACTTAATTGATATGACAGGCATAATATTTAAAGAATTTCCAGTATTCAATCTTACTAATCAGTAACTATCATCCACTGAGATCCTACACAATTCAGAGCACAATACCAGAAACTAAAAAAACAAAAGCCAACCAACCAACCAACCAAATAAACAAAAACAAAAGATTCCTTTTCTTTGAGAAGTTTGTGCTCTAGGTAACTAGAAATGGAAGGCACACAGAAATGGTTAAGAATGAAAACAAGTAAGCTAGCAGACACTAGTGCTAGGCTCAAAGAACTGTGGCTAAGCTTACTGAAGTTTTTTGATATTTAATAGAACGGATAGCAGCCAAGAAAAGAAAAAGGGGGGGGGGGGTTCTGTACTGTAGAAAAGGAAATGTGACTACTCTCTTTCTGAAGACTGTTCCTTTCTTCTGGGTGGAAAAAAAAACGAAGAGCTCCTTTGCTTATATAAACCATTATTGTTCGAAAAACTCTGAGGCAACCACTGACTTCCATGCAGCTGTGCTTAGCCAAATGAATTCTCTGTAATATTAATTGATATGTTTGAGCCAAAAGTCTTTCTCTACACTGAGTAACAAAATAATGAATGGTTGTGAACCCACTGCAAGAAGCTCAATTCAGCTACTGAAACGAACTGCAAACAGTTGCTTAAACAAACAAACAAAAAATGTATCTATTTCTCTCTTAAGTAACAATTCAGTGGTAACTGGTCAGGATTTACATGAAGTCTTTATTGGTTCCAGCTTTTCTCTATGTTGCTATTCTCACCTCTTCAACATGAGACTTCCCTGTGAGGTTCTAACGTGGCTGCTCTTGCTCCTACTAACATGTCTAAATTTTCAGTTAGTGAGAAATAAATGAGAAAGTGATGGAGAAGAGGAGGAAACATTTCCTTTGTTTTACTGGCTTGCAATAGAAATTTCACACATCAAATACTTTCACTACCCATTGGCCAAAACTTAATCAAATGGCCAAAATAAGTTTCAGGAGAGCTGTGCAATGCCATCTTTAACTGGGCAGTTGTGTTCAGAGCTGAAACCTTTGTTACTACAACAGAAGGAGAGAATGGATATAGTTAGGAGGACAGTTAACAGACTCTCTCATCCAAAGGTGAGGGAAAGGTATGTATATTTCATGCTTTAAATTGAGCTGCGCTGTGCCTGTAAATCTTACATTGCAGGGGTGGAGAGACATATATTTTTCTTTGAAACACCAAAGCCAGGAGGTCTGTTGCTGAGGTGAGAGTGCAGGTTGGAATTTCAGGGCTGATCTTTATCTCTGCAGAAGAGATACAACTATCAAACACCCCCCCACACACACACACAGACACCAACACATGCATAAAATTCCTCTCTCCATTCATTCCCTGGCATTTAACTAGGTAAAAATCACAGATAAGAATGCCTCTCTAGAGTTAAGCTCAAATCCAGGATCTATATTTAATAGATATATGACCTCCAGCAATATCTTCATCTGTAAAATGGAGATAGTATCTCAATTTCCTTATCTTTAACATGGAAATAGTAACATTACTTTAAATAGTTACTTCGAGGATCAAAGAAGGTAATTTTTAAATGCATATGGATCAGCACCTCTCATCTATATAGGGCTTAACAAATATTAGCTATCACTGACGTCATCATTATTATTCCCTATGATGTTGAAATCAAACAAATCAGTATAATGTTATATTATTATAAACTGGTGATATTCTTTTTTTTTTTAAAGATTTTATTTATTTGACAGAGATAGAGACAGCCAGAGAGAGAGGGAACACAAGCAGGGGGAGTGGGAGAGGAAGAAGCAGGCTCCCAGCGGAGGAGCCCGATGTGGGACTTGATCCCGGAACGCCGGGATCACGCCCTGAGCCGAAGGCAGACGCTTTAACGACTGCGCTACCCAGGCGCCCCTAAACTGGTGATATTCTTGGCCAAGATGAAAGATAAGTGTGCTCTTATGGATGAGTGTAGGGCTTTCCCTGAATAAAAAATTGATATTTCCTTTGTCAATCATCCTAGGAAAAAGAAGATCATGGAAGAGAAAATAGAAACTTGAGAATGGCAATGAACTTTATTTCCAATTTGTACCAGTGAAACTTGGTATGCCACAAATGGGTTACAAGGGTACCAACATACTGAACTTCTCATTCCTTGACGTGACCAACGGAGGTGGGTTTAAGATGACTAGTGGCTTTGGCTGGTAACTCTGGCTGTAAGTTGCCTTATCTATTTACCCTATATTCCTATTGTGTCCCAAATAAATATTCCTATTATGTATATGTGTCTGACAGAATTTAAAGAGTTGGGAGGAATGGTCAAAGAGCACTCCTAATGGAAAAGATTAAGTGCCTTCTTTCATATGGAAGTTGGCTGAGAAGTAACTGCTATGCCAGGGAAGGTTACAGCTCTAGAGCCATTCAGAAAAGTACCTTGAAAGACACTTTATTTGCGTATTTATCAAATTTATTCATTTTTTTCATTTTTTAATCTATTCAACAAATTAATTGAATACATGCTATGTGCCAAACAAAAGAATTATGATAAATTTTACTGATATGGTGAGCAAATGACATGTGGACTCAACCTTCATGAAATTTTTAATATATTGAAATAAAAGATGTTAATCAAAAAAATCATACAAATACATGATTACAAAATGATAATTACTATGAAAGAAAATTGCATAATACTAGGAGAAAGGGCCTGGGCTTCTGGGTTCCATGAATAGTACATCTGTATTACATTTATTTATTAAACCATTCAACAAATATTTATTGAGTATCAAGCATACCAATCTCAAGGTTACAGTAAAGGTTTATTAAAAGATTGCTACTGGGACTTCTGTTTCTGGGAAGATGAAGTAGACATAAATTTTCCTAACCTCATATATTCCAGTCTTGAAGGTGAAGAAGCTGTCAACCTAGAAATGCCAATGGGCACAGACAAAAACAAAACAAAACAAAACCTCCAACCAATCCTCTTCTCTCTAGCTAAAGAAATCAGGAAAGGAACAGCCTAGGAAGAAAGAAAATCTTTTGACAATTACCATTACACCACAGAAAAGAATTTGGTTCCACACCAGGAAAGGATGAGTGGAGATCTTAGAATCCCACCCCTGATGAGTGTAATTAGACACTCACCCACCCATTGCTGGGATGGTATAAAAAAAGGCAGAGTTGAGATGGGAATTACATATTTGTGAGTCATTAAAAAGCCCCTAATGCCTGTCAGGTAGAAAGAGTCGGGACTTTCACTGTCACCCAGGAGTACTGAGGTGCCCTATCCCCTCACCACTGGGGTGATGTCAAAAGATGTCTAGTGAAAGATCAGGACTTTCACTACTTATCTGATGCAATGAGGCACCTCCCAAGCATAAAGCCCGTGAGTAATAATAATAAGGCACTACCATCCCTCCCATCAAGAGTGGTCCAGTGAAGGCCAAATGAGGAGCCAGTACTTCCACTCTGGCCAGCAGTAAGGAGGATCCCTTCCCCTTCACGTGTCAGTAGATGATAAAGGGGGAGCATGAACTTATAAGCCCACCTGACAATAATGAAGCAGTGCACCCCATCCCCTGCTGGAGAAATGAAAATCAGAAACCAAATGGAAAACGAGAGATATAATGGTAGATTTGGGCCTTGATATATCAATAGTTACATTAAATGTAAATGGTCTCAATATATCAATAAAAAGATAGAGACCAACAGAGTAGATTTAGAAACATGACCTGATTATATGCTATCTACAAAAGACTCACTTCAAATATAACAATATAGACAGGTTGAAAGAAAATAGATGGAAAAAAAAAGATAGATAATGCAAACATTTATCAAAGGAAAGCAGGAATAGCTATACTAACAAAAGGTACAGTAACCTTCAGAGCAAAGAAAATGACTAGGAATAGAAAGAGACATTACATAATGATAAAACAACACAGAGCTCAATCCCAGGATCCTGAGATCATGACCTGAGCCAAAATCAAGAATCTGATGCTAAAGCTACTGAGCCACCCAGACGCCCTGACACATTGTTCTCAAGTGCCCACCAGAACATATACTGAGATATCCTGTGCCATAAAACAAATCCCAATAAATTTAAAGAACTAAATCATAATATTCCCTAACAACAATGAATCAAATTAAAAATCAATACCAGAAAGATAACAGGAAATTCTCCAAAGACTTGAAAACTAAATGCCATACCTCCAAATTATCTGTAGACCAAAAAATATCTCTTTCAAGAGAAATTTTAATTTTATATATAATAAATTTTAAACTGTGTATATGTGTATATATGTGTATGTGTGTATATATGTATATACATAGACTGAACTGAATGAAATGAAAATGAAAATACAACACATCAAAGTTTGTGGAACACAGATAAGGAAGTACTAAGCAGGAAATATACAATACCAAATGCTTATATATTAAAAAGGGGCACCTGGCTGGCTGAGTCAGAACACATGCCACTCTTGATATCGGGGTTGTGAGTTCAAGCTCCATGTTGGGTGTAGAGATACTAAAAAGTAAGTAGACTTTAAATAAATGAATGAATAAATAAAATAAATAAAAATTTAAAAGGGCAAACAGTCTCAAATCAATAACATAAGCTCTTTAGGAACTTGTTAAGAAAAACAACAACAAAAAAAAGAGAAAAATCAATTAACCAAAGAGAAGATTCTTTGAAAAGATCAATAAAATTGACAAATTAACAGTTCTGAAAAAGAAAGAGACAAGATACAAATTACCAATAAGAACACTAAAACAGAGGAGATAGCTACATACCCTCCATCAATGTGCAGAAATCTGTTGTGTTTCTATACACCAATAACAGCAGCAGAAAAAGAAATCAAGGAATCGATCCCATTTGCAACTGCACCAAAAACAGTAAGATATCTAGGAATAAACCTAACTAAAGAGATAAAAGATCTGTACTCTGAAAACTATGGAACACTTATGAAAGAAATGGAAGAGGACACAAAGAAATGGAAAAGCATTCCATGTTCATGGATTGGAAGAACAAACTTTATTAAAATGTTTATACTACCAAAGCAATCTACACATTTAATGCAATCCCTATCAAAATACCACCACCATTTTTCACAGAGCTAGAACAAACAATCCCAAAATTTGAATGGAACCACAAAAGACCCCAAATAGCCAAAGCATTCTGAAAAAGAAAAACAAAACTGGAGGCATCACGATTCTTTCAAGCTCTATTATGAAGCTGTAACCATCAAGACAGTATGGTACTGGTGCAAAAACAGACACACATAGATCACTGGAACAGAACAGAGAAATGAGACATGGACCCACAACTATATGGTCAACTAATCTTTGACAAAGCAGGAAAGAAGACCCAGTGGAAAAAAGACAGTCTCTTCAACAAATGGTGTTGGGAAAACTGGGCACCAACATGCAGAAGAATGAAACTAGACCATTTTCTTACACCATACACAAAAACAAATCCAAAATGGATGAAAGACCTACATGTGAGCAGGAAACCATTAAAATCCTAGAGAACACAGACAGCAATCTCTTTGACCTTGGCCATAGCAACTTCTTACTAGACACATCACCATAGGCAAGGGAAACAAAAGCAAAAATGAACTACTGTGGCATCAAGATAAAAAGCTTCTGCACATCAAAGGAAACACTCAACAAAACTAAAAGGCAGCCTATGGAATGGGAAAAGATACTTGCAAATGACATAGCTGATGAAGGGTTAGTATCCAAAATCTATAAAGAACTTACCAAACTCATCACCCAAGAAACAAACAATCCAGTTAAGAAATGGGCAGAAGACTTAAATAGACATTTTTCCAAAGAAGACATACAAATGGCCAACAGACACATGAAAAGTTGCTCACCATCACTCATCATCAGGGAAATACAAATCAAAACCATGATGAGATACCACCTCACACCTGGCAGGCTGGCTAAAATTAACAACTCCGGAAACAACAGATATTGGTAAGCATGCGGAGATAGGGAACCCTCTTGCGCTGTGGTGGGAATGCAAAGTGATGCAGCCATTCTGGAAAACAGTATGGAGGTTCCTCAAAAAGTTAAAAAGAGAACTACCCTGCAATCCAGCAATTGTACTACTAGGTATTTACCCAAAGGATACAAAAATACAGATTTGAAGGGGTACATGAATCCCAATGTTTACAGTAGCATTATCAACAATAGCCAAACTATTGAAAGACCCCAAATATCTACTGACTGATGAATAAAGAAGAAGTGGTACAGACACACACACACACACACACAGAGAGAGAGAGAGAGAGAGAGAGAGAGAGAGAGAGAGAAGAATATTACTCAGCCATCAAAAAGAATGAAATCTTGCCATTTGCAATGATGTGGATGGAGCTAGAGTGTATTATGCTAAGCAAAATAAGTCAGTCAGAGAAAGACAAATCCCATATGGTTTCACTCATATGTGGAATTTAAGAAACAAAACAGGTACATATGGGAAACAAACCATAAGAGACTCTTAATGATAGAGAACAAACTGAGGGTTGCTGGAGGGGAGGAGGGGAGGTGGGGGGTGGGATGATGGGTGATGGGTATAAAGGAGGACACTTGTTCTGATGAACACTGAGCATTGTATGTAAGTGATGAACCACTGAATGCTACTCCCGAAACCAATATTACACTGTATTTTAACGAATTAGACTTCAAATAAAAATGTGAAAAAGAAAAAAATTTGAAATGACAAAACTATAAAAATGCTTAACAGATTAATGGTTGAAAGGGGTTAAGGAGGGGATGGGGGAAGTAGGAAGGAAGTAGGTGTGGCTATAAAAGGGCAACATGAGTGATGATAGAAATGTTCTGTATATTGAAGAGATCAATATCAATATCCCCAATGTGACAGTGTACAATCATTTTGTAAGATATTACAATTGAGGGAAACTGTGAAGGGTACATGGGATCTCTGTATCATAGTTCTAGTTGCATATGAATCCACAATGATCTCAAAATAAAGAGTTTAATTTAGTGTGTGTGTATCTGCAATCATCTCAAAATAGTTCAATTTAAGTGTGTGTGTGTGTGTGTGTGTGTGTGTGTACTACGCATGTGCTGCAATGCAACTTTCCACCTTAGTGACAGACTGGGAAAGCCTGAGTCAAACACAAACAAATTCAGACAACGTGAAGTAGTAGAAGCTGCCAAGAAAATCTGTAACCACAAAACTGTGTTAAGTCCTTAGGAGAGTGATAGCAGAGGTAGTGGCAGTGGGTTATATTAATATAGAAAACATGTGAGCCTCTTTCACCTTTGGGCCTCCCTGAGAAACTCCAGAGCAGCAACGTCCACTAGAACTTGATGCAATGATGGACATAGTATAATGTAAGCTATCCAACACTGCAGCTAATAGCCACATGAAGTTCATGAGCACCTGAAATGAAACTAATATGACTAAGAGACTTAATTTTTAAATTTATTTACTTTATTTTAAATGTAAATAGCACCAAATGGCTAGTGGCTACAAAACAGAATTTTCTTTTTCTACTAAAAAAAGGGGGGGGGGCTTAGATGAGAGCCTAGGTTTTGTCATGGGTAAAGTGCTTCAGAGCTTTGGTAATTTGGGCATCTTTATAGCGCCTTGATTGTCCTCTCGTGTTAATGAAGTCAGCAACAAAGTACAATCTCTTATATATGTAAGTAGTTAGCATATGATTATGGCCAAAATGAGTCAATCTGGATGGCTGGTTATTAATAATGATGGAAAGGGCATTCCGGAAAAAAATAAATATCACTTTTCAGCTTTAAATTAACATGTGTTAAAGGATTATCTGACATCAAATATCTTTCCAAGATGATCTGATTACAAAATAAAAAGTCAGTGGTTGGAGAAAACTTGACAGTAGATTTGAACTTCAGGCAACACTGTCCTATGCCTCTAAGGTAGTTCTCTGAAGAGATGCTTGCAGAGTCACAAAAGACAGGGGCAATGAGATGTGTTACCAGGTACCACTGAACCAGAGCCTGAATAGAACGGCAGCTGCAAACCTGAAATGGCCCTCCAAGAACTGGTAAAAGTAGAAAAATGAGCCAAAATGACTTCCAGACTAAGAAGCTGGGACACTGAGTGAATGATGACTAACAGAAAGAAAAAAACTGGGAAGAGACCAAGGAGCTCAATTCTTGATATATTGTTTCTATTGTCAAATGCTCTTCCTCAAACAAAGATGGTCCCATCTAGTTCCTCTTACACAACTAATTACCAACAGGCTGCACAAAAATTAATTGGGAAAAAATTTTAAATCCAGATTCTTGTGCTATAATTAGGAAATTCTAAATCTGATTCTCCAGGGTGGAACCCAGGAATATGTAATTTTTTTTTTAAGCTCCCGAGTAGATTCCAAAGTTTACTTAGGTTTGAGAAACACTCTTACAAATCAGTAACTAGGTAAACAGAAATCTGGACTACATATGTCAGCCTGAGAAATCCTACAAATTTAGGACTTAGATAAAACTCTAAGAACAAAAACAAAACAAAAGCAACTCTAAGGATAAATCTCCACTGAGGGCTAGAAAAATAGAGTATCTGGGACATGTATGAAGATAAGTTTTAAGATTACTATCACGTGCATGTAATTGATTTCAAATACTTCAGCACAGACAGTGAGATACATATGTGTATGCTCATTAGTTTTAACCTATAGCCCCCCTAGTGAAGAGATGAGGAACATGTTAACATTTAAAGTACAATAATCAGAAATATAAACCCAAGGTGACTAGTTAATACACAAAAGATTAATCCAAAGTCCATATTCTTTAAACAACTGCCACAGGTCTCACCTACATTTATCGCCAATTAACACAGAAGTTTCTTAATTAGAATAATGAATATTAGTAAGACTACTTCATTGGCAAAATAAGTGATGTTCAAACTATGTTGATTAATTCTAAAGGTAACATGGACATGCCTGCCTTGCAAAGGGGTATAAGAATCTAGTAAATTCAACATAGGCTCTATGTCTCACAGCCCTGATTCAGTGGCTGATTCAAAGCAGTTTTGACATTAATTAGAAAGGTAGCTAGATTCTACTTCTGGAATATTGCTGACACCTCTAATGAACCATTCCTGCAAGGTGCTATCAGATCTTTTATAAAAAGACAAACAACCAGGACTACATCAAGCTGACACCCAGGTCATATAACTGTTTTTATGCCTGGCTGCAAATAAGAGTTTCACATTTCACAAAATTTGATCTAAGGTTTTATTTTACAGTATGCAACCATGTGTTTCCAAGGATTGAGGGCGATACACATCTATCAAAAATAACCTAATAATGGTGAATGACCAAATCAGTTCTGGTCAGTTTGCAGCAAAAGTCATATTCTCCAGCAGGTTTGGCATGCTTTTTTAAATTCTTATTACATAGCATGAAATTAATATTCATCACTGGGTTACTTTAATAAATAAGAGCTGCTGAATTTTAACTGAGCAGTGAGCCTGTATTTTTTTTTTCAAGCATGATGTTTTCTTAATAATTCTCCTTTTTTTTATTCAAAGGAACATAAATTAGAAAAGCAGCGAGCATGAAGCACAACAGTAAAAACACAATGCCGCAGGTCACTTGTTAGATGAATGGCATCTATCAGTAGTTAATTTCACTGTCAAATATTTAATGAGAATTTGCAAATGAATGGCTTAGCATTCCAAGTAAGAAGAAAATGTTCTTAGTAGCAGAAATTAAAATTTCCATTCTTCTCTCTTTAGGTTACTTCTATCACTCATTTAAGTTTTAAAGCATATGTTACATTAAGAAGTAGTTTATTAAATGTCAACTTAAAAAAGTCTACTTCAAGATAATGTTATTTCTATACTGAAAAAAGAAACTTCCCTTGGGCATATTATCTGAAAGTTCAGATGGTCTAATAGTTGACAAAAACTGTATCAATCCTGGAGCGATCACAAAACCTGTTGAGCATATGTTACAACAGAGCATGTCATGACATGGAAAAACTGCACAAAAACGTAACGTTGGATAGGTCTCTGCCTCTATAAAACAAGGGTAATTCCGTTGCTCTAGAATGCTGTCTCATTCTAAAAGGAGTAGATTTACTAGAAATGTAGAAAATTACTTTTTAAAAAATGCTCACATTATTTGGGGGCAGGGTGTAGGGGGAAAAAAAGAAAATGGATCCTTAGGGCTATTAGGGAAGGAGGGTGAGTAAGAGGCCTCAGTCCGGTGTTGCGGCTCTGCTTGCGGCACCAGAAGAGGCCTGGCAGGTGGGAGCAGAGCGACAGGGGCGGGGGCATCCGCATCACTTTCGCACACCCTACGGCTAGTATTTCAGGAGCTGGAGCTGCCTGCTCGGTGCTCCGTTTCCGACCTGACATGTCTCGCTGAGCTGGTCTTCCAGGATTTACAATCTGCCCTCCCCCATCCTCTGTTTCAGATTTTCCCCGCGGGGCCACGGTGGTACACCTCCATTAACCCTCCCCCAGAGGCCCTAATTTATGACCCCTGACCCACTCCTGTCCCAACTCCTGGCCGGGTCTAATTCATTCACTAGGGTCAGAGCCACCTTGTTCTCCTGATCTTTTAAAGAACGCAATGCCTGTATAGTTGATCTGGAATATATATATTGGATACATTTACAGATGCTCTTTGACAGTAAGGTACCTTGAGTACATGTTATGTACTGTAGTAAAACACAAGGTGGGGGGAGGCGTATAAAATAAAACCCAGTGCCATCAAGTTTTTCATTCAAAGAAAGGACAAATTAAGAGAATAATAATGGAGATGATACTTAATATATATATATATATCATACAATACAAAATCAGTACATTACTGTTAAAGAGCATCTGTAAATGTGTCCAGTCTCATTTGACTAAGGTACAAAGGGGAATGGAAGGAAGAGAGAACAGGAAGAGTAAGGGTCAGCCTGTTTCTGACCTAAGACAAGTTCAAATTTCCATTATTTTCAGGATTCTGTAAATTCTTTTCACATGCTAAATCGCTGCAGATTTTTTTAACTTCTGTAATAAATATATACACTATATTTAAATAGAAATATGTTTCAATTACTATGTTATTAATGTTCAAAAGCAGAGTGGTCTCTGACAATGAACAGTTAATCCAAAACGCACATGATTTGATTTCAGGAGTTCTGGGAAAAAAAATGTTTAAGTATGTTTTAAGCTTTTCTTGATGTCAATTGAAATGTCAAAAAAAATGTACTTGAGTTTGTGGTTAGAATTCACACATTGTTTATGGGTCAGGTGTTCTTTTCCTAACTGACACAAATGCTGAATCACTAAAACCAACTCTTCTAACCTAGAGTAAAACTCTTTAAATCTAATTACCATTTATAAGAATCAGAAAATTGGATAGCCAATTTCATTACATAGATTGGTAGAAAACTTGCTCCATTTTCCAAAAAGTTATTTTTCTTTAAAATAACAAAATCTTGCTAAATAATGGCTGTTCATTACCATTTAAAAAGCATTATTTCATTTAAAAAAGGTGTGTTTCTTATTTAAGTAAACTTCATCTCATGGCTTTTGCTAAAATCTTAGTTTTAAAAAAGTGCAGTGGTTCCAAACATTAGGAGTAAACAAAGTAGATGTCCCAATTAAAATGTAAAGTTTTTAAATTCAAGAATTTTGATATTGCATCAAAGACACTTCTAAAAATAATTTTTCAGATGTTTTTTACACATTACTTGAAGTTACTTTCTCAATACTTACTTACTAGTCATTTTAGCAGTGCCTAAAAAAATTAATCAGTATCATAATATACGAAAACATAAACTACTACACGTAAGGCAAAGTTTGATATTATTTTCCTTTTGTAAATCTTGTTCAGTGTGAAATAACTGACCAATAATTTGTATCTATTAAAATGAATTTAGGTAATTACTATCCCAAACCAAAATGCCCATTTCACAGCATTTGAAAATCTAGCAGACACACCACTTTTACTTAACCTCTTGCTCAGTCATTTTTTTATACTTATAAAATGAAGCATATAAATAATCTATATTTATATGATTATATGCAAAACATATGCCAGCATTCCATTTTTTAACTTTGTATTGCATAGTCCAGGTTGGTACTTATCAATAAATAGGTTAGAAACGTTTAAGTGTGAACACTCCACTACAGATGTGAAGAATGCACTCCATTGTACAAAAATGTCCACACTTTGGAACATCTCCACTTAAGTAAACAACACAAAAAAAATTCTGGCAGTTATTTTGCTCTACAGCTTTTGTATATAATACAACCAAAATTACTCTTTTCTGAGTTGCTTTTGTTTGTTGTTAATGTACCTATTTTAGGACTTTTTCCTAAAATAAGGCCTGTTTGAACTAAATTTGGGGGAAAAAAGTATTCCATTCAAGCACACAAAAAAGCACTGAACTTTAAAAATTCTTTTACATTTTTAAACTTCAAATATTTTGATTCTTATTTTTTAAATGTAATGCTTAATTTACACTGAAAGGGTAACTTCTCATTGATCCATTGTGCCTGGCCTGAAGGCATTCTAGGAGCCAAATTATACAGCAACTGAAGTGTCAAGTCTGAGATAACAAAACATGGTTCCAAAGTTTTCATAGAAAAAAGAAAACTGAACATAATTTCAAACAATATTATACCCTAAAAGAATGTAGCCACAAATGTAATTTTTGCATATTATCAATATAATTTCAATATATATTTTTAAATGAATTAGAATATTTAAGTTTTCTGAATTCTATTCTGATAGTCATTTTAGTGTCTAACCATATGCTGCTGGCAGAAACAGAGAAAATTTCTATTTATTTAATAAATTATCAATTTTAAATTTGGAGATATAACAAGATTTACTTTATTTTAAAGCTCAGATATAGGGGCTCCTGAGTGGCTCAGGTTGGTTAAGCTGCTGCCTTTAGCTCAGGTCATGATCCCAGGGTCCTGGGATTGAGCCCCATGTCAGGCTCTCTGCTCAGCAGGGAGCCTGCTTCTCCCTCTCCTCCCTACTAATGCTCTGTCTCACTACGTCTGTCTCTCTCTCTCAAATAAATAAAATCTTAAAAAAAAAGCTCAGATATAAAAAGTTTTCAATTTTCAACATCTGTGAACTTAGGCTGTCCTAAATCTCAACAGCAGTTTCATAACTGTGAAGCTCAACAGAACATGTTACAAACATGCAGAAAAATCCTACTTTAAAAATACAATTCTTGTCTTTAATAAATATTTATAAATATACTGGGATGCCCAGGTGGCTCAGTCTGTTAAGCGTCCGACTCAGTTTCAGCTCAGGTTATGGTCTTAGGGTCATGAGATCATGAGATTGACCCCCACATTGGGCTCCTGGTCAGCGGGGAGTTTGCTTGAAATTCTTTCACTCTCTCTTTCCCCCAGCCCCTCCCCTTGCTCTGGCGTGCACGTGCGCGCTCTCTCTCTAAAATAAACAAATAAATCTTTTTAAGATATACAAATAAATAAATATATAAATAAGTATAAGTTCATGTAGATAAATACTGGTATTCTGTTTTCATTTAGCTAAAATTCTTTTTTATAAATGTGGCAGGCCATATTTCATTAGATTTTTACATCATTCCATTCCTCTTAAGTCCACATGAACCACTATCAATGTTGTGAATACATATTAAAAAGAGAAAAAAAATAAAATAAAAATAAAAAGAGAAAAAAAGGTTTTTCTTGTCTGAATACGTAAAGCCTATGAAATATGAATAAATGCAAGTTGAAGGCAATGCTATAATTTTCAAATTTGCCCTGATTTTACTACCATGTCCTCAGCTGAGTAAGCCTGAAGAAAATTAAGTTCAATTAGCCATAAAATAATTATGTTGGCATTAAGACAGGTGTAATTTTTTGCCATGTGAACTCTCATATATGCATCAAATCCATAAAAGTCATGTTCATATAATGCACAATTCAGTAAGTATCATTATTCAGTGTACGTATTCAACCATTTTTAGAGTTAATTATTTAATGTCATACTTACCAAATTACAATCACAGTCATTAATCAGTAATAAGTTATTAAAAACATGAGTGATCTATAATGATAGGATTTACTACAGAATTTCATAAACTCTTCAGATGGGCAGAGCAAGAAAAAACTCTTAAGTTTTATCCTTGGGCGAGAGGTAGGTCATATGGCAAATAGGTGACCTTGAAAATGGAAATAATAATACTGATCTCACAAAATACCTCCAGGGATTAAATGTCTTTGTAAATATAATGAATTAAATCATTTGAATAGGATTATATGTGTACATTTATACAGATGAACACTAAATTTGTGTACAGATGAGCATATATAAAGTTTCACTTATCTATGTTGTGTTAGATATATTTATGTATAGACATACACATATATAAAATATATTTATATATGAATTATATACAATTACACACCCAAATCTATATACAAAGGGCATAGCACAGTATCTGGCCCATAATAAGCCTTCAGTATATAGGGCTACAATTATTAATAACCTACCATAAACCACATGCTGAAAGCAAACATTTATCCCTGACACTCTTTTAATCTAGTGTTTTATGTCATTTTTTTTCATCAATGAACTACCTTACTTTTTCCTGTTTCTCCAGGAAGATTTGAGGGTTTGGGGGTTTTTGTTGTTGTTTGGCTCGACAGGCTCCTCCTCTGTCCACACCTCCAATGCTGGTGTTCACTGAGACCCACATATTCCTTTGGACCTGACGTATGAACTATAGGACAATCCCTGAAAAAAACAAGTCTTCTTTCATCCACTTACAAATTTGTAATGATAAACCTGACAAGTCTACTACTCCCTTTAAGTCAGACATACGTTTTTGATGGTCCAATGTTCATTTGCATCCGAATTTTCTGTACGAGCTTTAAACTCACTGGACTATAACTGAATCATGCCTCCATCTCCAAAACCACTGCTGCTCTTGTAATAACTCTTTAAAGTAATAATTTTTAATCATCTACTACATTTACTCAGTCCAGGAACCTCAGGTCTGTCATCAACTCCTCCCACTTGCTCACTACTTCTCATATACTTTGAAGTTCAGAAGATTTTACCCAAAAAGGCCATGGATTCTATCTAGTCCATATATCTATAGCTGCTTTTAACTTTTGGTGTTTGTCTCACATCTAGACAAACTAGCATGGATGTGAGGTTTGGGGGGGGGTTGCCTTTCTGACTTTTTTTAAATCAGAAAAACACACTATAAAGGAACATCTTTTTATAGATTCCTATTGATTACAGAATAAATTCAATATCCTTATTACAGTTCAGAAGCCATTCAAAATACATCCACAAATTACCTGATTACCTACTATTCCCTGAGCTATTCTTGGACCATATTTTGAATGTTTAAACTTGTATAACATTCTAAGTACTTTTCTTTTCTCTCATTCTGAGAACTTCTTATTTACCTGCTCATCTTCCATATAGGCTGCAGGGCCGAGCAAAAAATACCACCACCTCTTATCGAGCTTTCTCTGACTTCTTGGGTGGAAAGTTGTGCTCTCCCCAGTGTTCTCAAAACAGTACTTGTCTCATAGAGCACCTTTTGCGTTGTTTCATAAATACCGATTTTAAAAAATCAATCTCCTTTTACTGACCTATGGAGTTCTTTTTTTTTTTTTATTTTATTTAAAATATTTTATTTATTTATTTGACAGAGACAGAGACAGCCAGCGAGAGAGGGAACACAAGCAGGGGGAGTGGGAGAGGAAGAAGCAGGCTCATAGCGGAGGAGCCTGATGTGGGACTCGATCCCATAACGCCAGGATCACACCCGGAGCTGAAGGCAGACGCTTAACCGCTGTGCCACCCAGGCGCCCCTGACCTATGGAGTTCTTAAGGACAAGAACCATACTTTACTTATAGAAGGAAGAAAGGAAGAAAGAACAGACGAAGAAATGAAGGGAGATAGATATGTAATTTTAAGAAACAATTTCCATGATTTAACACATTTTGGAAGGAGAAAGAAATATAATATTTAATATATTCAAAATACAGTACTTAAAATTTTTATCTCCCAAAAGGGGAGAAACATCTTCATAGTATTTAAAATTTGCCATAAGAAACACTTTTGAGCACTATATTTATGGACTCATTGAAGCAAAACTATGCTGACTTCTGCAAATGTGTGGTTTCATTAGCATTGTCCTTCTTGATAAACAGTGGGAAAAAATGAGTGATGGTGTCTAAATTAATTGTGAAGAGGAGAATTCTAGCATTGTTTTAGTTGTTTTTCTAATTTAGACTGGTATCTCCACGTTCCCAATTCTTTCAAGAGTAAATTGCAATGTCCAAAAGGCCCTTATATGGTTCTGCACGATTTCCTCTCTGACATGATTTCTGATCACTCTCCCCTTCCTTCCAGTCTCGCTGGTTTCTCACTTTTTCTGAAATATGCAAATACATCATTGCTATAACACTTTGCTGAAGATGTTCCCTCAGCCTGGAAAGTCATTCACCCAGATATCTGTTTGAATAACTCTTTTCCCTCTCTCAACTAGAGAGAGCCTTTTTTACCTGAGTTGTTCCTGTGTAGAAATTTGGTTAGTTTTTCCATTACTTGAACTTAAGGCTTTAGAAAATTCTGGCTAACTCAACTGGATCTTAGATGCAAAGAGATAAAACTCTTCTAAAAGAAAACTATGCAGTAAAGGGCTGAAATGATCAAGCCCTGCAGATGCCAAAGAAGGGACTAGCCCTTCGACAAGCTTCTAAGAGATAAAATCTAGGCCCTTGGAATATCCTGCCAGAAAATAATATTTCTGTATATCTGGGTTCTTGGACTACACCAGATAGTATATGATAACACTGTGATTTATGATGAATGCCTGTTTTTACTCACATGGGTCCTGGATCATTCTGTATCACTTGACCGCTGGAGAGGCTAGAGACTCAGTAGCTAGGGTCTGTTACAAAATACTCCATGCCTACGTGACTGCTCCAATAAAAACCCTGGACATGAAGGCACAGATGAACTTCCCTAAATTGGAAATACTTCGTGTTGTGACACATTAGTGCTAAGAGAATTAAGTACTTTCCATATATCTCCACTAGGAAAGGACAACTGGCAGCTTGTGCCTGTTTTCTCATGAACTCTGCCTTATATTATTCCTTTTTCCTTTGCAGACTTTAATCTGTATCCCTTCCCTGCAATATACCATAACTCTGAGTATAACAGCTTTACTGAGTTCTGTATTTCTAAAAAAAAAAAATCATCAAAACAGGGGGTCATCTGGGGAACTCCCTCAACACAAAGCATAGGAAGAAGCTTTTGTGATCTTGGGTTAGTAAAATGAGAATAAAAGCATGAGCCCTAAAGAAAAAAAAATTGACAAATTAGACTTCATCAAAAAAATATAGGGCCTTATCTTTTTGTTTCAAAAGATAACATTAAGAAAATGAGAAGACAAGCCACAGAAAGGAAGAAAATATTTGCAATTGTATACCCAGAATACAGAATTAATTTTTATGCAAAATTTATATAAAAAATAATTTTGCATACAGAAATAACTCAATAACAAGAAGACAAACAAAGATGGCAAACAATTTGAAGAGATATTTCATTTAAAAAAGGACAAATTGCTATTAAGCACGGGAAAAAAACTGTTCAACACCACTTGTCATTGGAAAATTCAAATTAAAACTACAATGAGATACTATTGAGCAAAATATAAAAGATAATACCAAGCTTTGGTAAGGATTTGGAGAAACTGAAATCCTAAAACACTGTAAATGTATTGTATTGAAATGTAAAATGATACATTATTTATACTATCTCCAAAAGGGAATAAAACAAGTGTCCTTTAACTGGGTGTTAGATAAACAAAGTGGTATATCCGTACAATAAAATAGTATTTAGCAGTAACAAGGAACAAAATACCTATGCATGCTACAACATTAAGCTAAGTAAAAAGAGCTAAATGCAACATTAAGCTAAGTAAAAAGAGCTAAATGCAAAAGACTATATATTTTATATGAAATGTTAAGGAAAGGCAAATTTAGAGACAGAAAGCAGATCAGTGATCGCCTGGGGCTGGAAATGCAAGTGACCATTATTGGCAAAGAGTCCAAGAAACTTCTTTGAGGAGATGGAAATAGTCTACAATCGATGGTTGCACAACTCTATAAATTTTACTAAAAATCATTTAATTGTACACTTACAATGGATTAAATTTATAGTTTAGAAAATTATACCTCAATTAAACCGTAAGAAAAATCTTGTAGGAAAAGACAGAAAAATAAACAACAAATAACTTACATGGGTTGTAAGAAAAGAATAGGTGCTTTGCTACAAACAAAATGAAGGACAGGGAATATAGGGAGGAAGGTGGAGAATTTGCAGTATCAAATAGTGTGCTCAGGGTAACCCTCATAGATAAAGGAATTAGCCAAGGTGACATCTGGTAGAAGAGCTTGCCAAGCCAAGGGAAGAGCATGAGCAAAGCTTTAAGTCAGGAGCACATCCCCAAGTTTGGGGAACACTGCAGAGGCTGGCATGGCTGGAAGGAGATTGGTAAACAAGGAATTCATATAACTAATGGGAGCAAGGAGAAAAAAATATAGGGCCTTACTACCCATTGTGAAGTTTTTATTTAAAAATAAATGGAAAGCGACTGGAGGATTTTTAACAGGAGTGGTATAATCAGATATACAGTTTCAAAAAGTGTGACTCTGGATGCTATGTTGAGAATAAATTTTAGGTATGAATGAGTTGAAGCAGGGAGACCAATTCAGCGTATATTTTGATAATCCTGGCAATAAATTATGGTGGCCTGAACCAAGGAGCTTGTGGGGAAAAAAACAAAACATGGGGAAAGGAATTTTGGCATCAATTTTCCTCTTTTTAAAAGTTAACTCAGAATTTCATAAAAATTAGAAGTGAATACATCAAAATATTAATAGTATTTCTGTTTGATGAATTTATTGATAAGTTTGTGTTTCTGCATTTTCCAATTTGCCAGTCATGTGTGTGAACTATTTCTATAAAGCAGAAAAAAGAAATTGTCTCAATATCTAGTTCACTGAATATGATCATAATGCAAACAGACTTACTTTTTTTTTTTTTTTAAGATTTTATTTATTTAACAGAGAGAGACAGCCAGCAAGAGAGGGAACCCAAGCAGGGGGAGTGGGAGAGGAAGAAGCAGGCTCCTAGCAGAGAAGCCTGATGTGGGGCTCGATCCCAGAACGCCGGGATCACGCCCTGAACCGAAGGCAGACGCTTAACAATTGCACCACCCAGGCGCTCCCAAACAGACTTTCTTTTTTGCCAAATTTTCAAGTCAAAATGGTTACATACATGAACCAAATAGTGATAAACGGTAATATTAGCAATATGGAAAGTAGTTAAAGAAGCAACAGATAATGTTTCCTGACCACAGAGTGGTGAACTCACTTTCCCATGAACATGCAGTAGCATTATTACCAAGTAACTTTCCTGGCATTACGAGCTCTCTTCCAGTGTATGTCTGATGTGTAATTTTTTAAATTGATAAGAAGTACAGTTCCAATCATAATAAATATAACCTGTATCAATCAGGAAAGCTAAGGTTATGCTCATATAACAAATAATCTCAAAGTCTTAGAGATTTAAACAATAAAGGCATATTTCTTATTCCACTACATGTCCACTACATGGATGAGGGCAAGCTACCTAATAATTGTAGTCATTTAGGGATCCAAAATGTCAAAGGCTCCATTGTGTCATGGTCTACCACAATGAAATATGTAAAATTATGAACTGGTTTGTAAAGCATCTCCCTCCAAATGATACACATTACTTCTGCTCTCATTCCATTGGCCAATGCAAGGCCTATGGCTACAAAAGTCAGGAATTGCAATCCTATGATGTACTCCAAAGGGAAAATTGGAATAAATGAACACCAATTTTTTTTTATTCTTCAAATTTGTTCCTTGGTGATAAACTATTCTTTCAAAGAATTGAACATGATAGAATGACACAAGTCAAGTAATCTACAATTATAATTATTCATGAACTAATTTACCCAGTGCTTTAATCTGGGATTTGTGATGGCAATTATGTTATCTCCTAAAGGAGGCTACATACTCCATAGAGTATTAAAGATGTGAGGTAAGAGAAGAAAATATGAGCTTCAATTCATGTTCATTTCTACATAAAACAAATAAGAAAATTAAGCTATACTAGTCGTTCATATAAATGTTTTCTAATATTTAACTTTATTTTTCTTAAGTTTTATTTATTTAAGTAATCTCTGCATCCAATGTGGGGCTCAAACTCACACACCCGAGATCAAGAGCTACACGCTTTTCTGACTGAGCCAGGCAGACACCCCTCTAATATTTAATTTTTAACTTTACTAATATTTACTATTAAAAAATCCTAGTTTACTCCTACATCAAATGGTCACATGACATATATAGCCTACTTTATACTAAGTAAGATTGAGAATTCCAAAAAATGAGAGTTAAAAGAATTGTCCTAATCAAGAAAAAGGAATCTTTGTGCACTGTTCGCGGGAATGCAAACTGGTGCAGCCACTGTGGAAAACAGTATGGAAGTTCCTCAAAATGTTAAAAATAGAACTACCCTATGATCCAGTAATTGCACTACTGGGTATTAACCCAAAGAATACAAAAACACTAATTCGAAGGGTTATATATGCACACCTATGTTTATGGCAGCATTATTTACAATGACGAAGATATGGAAGCAGCCCAAGTGTCCATCAATAGGTGAATGTGGTATAAAGAAGATGTGGTATATGTACAATGGAATACTATTCAGATTTCAAGGATGAACTCTTGCCATTTGCAACAACATGGATGGATCTAGAGAGTAAAATAAGCCAGTCAGAGAAAGACAAATACCATATGAGTTCACTTATGTGGAATTTAAGAAACTAAACAAATGAACAAAGGGGGGGGCGGGTGGAGAGAGAGAAACCCAAAAACAGACTCTTAACTCTAAAGAACAAACTGATGGTTATCAGACGGGAGGTGGGTGGGGACTGGGTGAAATAGCTGATAGGGATTAAGAGTACACTTATCTTGATGGACACTGAGTAATACATGAAACTGCTGAATCACTATATTGTACTCTGAAACTAATGTAACATTGTATGTTAACTACACTGGAACTAAAGTAAAAATAATAATTGTCCTAATCATTCATTTACTTGCACTACTTCCATATGATGGATTTTATATGCATCAAGGTGATTTAAGAATTGTTATAATCTAATTTTAACTATACTAACTTTCAGAAAAGAGACAATGACTTTGCAAGATGCTCACAAAGACACTTGAGAATTGAAGACTGCAGAGCCTATCAAGAAGAAAATGGCAGAGTGACACATCTATTCCTAGTACAAACTTGTCATCAGCTGCATACAATTGCTGTCTAAAGAAACTGCCAAAATCAGATTTATGAAGATTATTTCACATATAGATTGACAGCCACCAACATTAATGAAAATCTGTTCTAAGTATATATCATATATAGTGCATATTGTTAATTTTATCTTTACTTTATTCTCTTACAATTTTTATTACTGTGTATGTTTTAGAATGATCACAAATATCAATAAAGAAATACATATAATAAGGGTACATGCTCAGTTTTTTTAACTGATGAAGTTTGTGATCAAATAAAGTCCTGATCAATTAAGTCGCAGGTGGGGGCATTCCAGTCATGAGCTCACTCTGTGGCCAAAACTGGCTTTTCAATTGTCTACTTGAAATTTCTACTTGGATAAATAACAGATATTTATATGTCACATGACCAATACAGAACTTTTGCATTCTCCACTGAAGCTCTCTTGCCCTGGTCTCCACAAGCACTCTGTCGAATGCACAAACATCTATCTTCTCTTGTGACTTTCCTTTCTGCTTTCTTCCATATGTTCGAGGTGACAGGAATATTTTTCTCTTCCTCAGACTAAGCTTTTTGGTCTCCAGATGTTTACACTAGCTTTTCTTTTCTTTTCTTTTCTTTTCTTTTCTTTTCTTTTCTTTTCTTTTTTTTAAGATTTTATTTATTCATTTGACAGAGATAGAGACAGCCAGTGAGAGAGGGAACACAAGCAGGGGGAGTGGGAGAGGAAGAAGCAGGCTCATAGCAGAGGAGCCTGATGCGGGTCTCGATCCCACAATGCTGGGATCACGCCCTGAGCCGAAGGCAGACGCTTAACCGCTGTGCCACCCAGGCGCCCCTACACTAGCTTTTCACTCTGTCTGGAACACTCAACTCCTAGATCTTTTTTTGGCTAATTGCTTCTTAACACTCAGGCCTCTGCTCCTAAATCAGTTCTTTAGAGTGGCTTTTCCTGATCACCTTATGTTACAGGCCCCCTACCAGCTTCCCCACCCAGCAGTAGATTATGTACAGCTAGAGCCTTCAAGGCCTACAAAATCTATGTCTCCCCACGTCCTAAGCCTCATCTCACATCATCCTCAGCTGTTCTGCTTCTTTCTCACTGGCTTGCTCCGAGTTGCCCAATTAGATGAAGAAAGCCGTTATGTGGTTTCCACTTGCTCTGTCCTTTGCAGGAATGTTCTTCCAGATATGTGCAAGGGCTTATTTCTTCAGTTTATTCTGGCCCCCGCTCAAATTTCATTTCATCAGAGATACCTGCCTTAATCATCCTATCAAAAATTCATCCCTCTGTCTGCCTCAGTTTACTTTCTATCTACTTAGTTTTTCACAGCACTCGTAAATATTTTAAATCAATCATTTGTTTGTCATTTGTCCCATTCGCTGGAATATAGGCTCCAATAGGATAGGGGCTTTGTGTTTTTCCCCCACTGTAATTCTAGCATGTTGAACAATGCCTGATCAATATCATTATAACTTATGTATGCTATTTCATGCTGAGTCTCACTTGATGTTTCTCTGTAAAACATGCTGTTATGATCATTGTAGTAGAATCATTATTCTTGCTTTTTGTAATTATATTTTAAGTTAATTTCCAGAAGTCAGATGTTTGTACGTGTTATATGTTGACACATATTGCTCAATTGATTCCTAGAAAGTCTATAATGGTTTACATGCCCACTGATCATGCCTTCTCTCATTTCTGTATATTCATGCCTACAAGTTTTGTGAATCGTTTTAATATCTGTGATCTAAGAGGTGATTGAGAATGATTTATTACTTATTTGCACTTTATGGTTAATAAATTTGAAACATTTTTATATGATTTCTGGCATGTGAATTGCCTTTTACATATTTTTCCATTTTAAAATTTTTATTCATTTTTGTTTATTGTTATTTAATGATTTTTATACATATTTATGTATTTTTTTAATAAGGAAGTTTCCTATTTCACAAGTCAAACTTTTCATTTTTTAAATCCTTAGTTTAATACATTCTTCTATGGTTTCTCTGAGTGTTTTTACTGTTAATGTTTTAACTTCTAATGTTTTTTCCCAATATTTAATTTATGTGGTACGTGTAAGAGCAGTGGAATTCAAATTAATTTTACTTTACTTTTTAGAAATTGTTGACCAGTTTTCCTCATTATATACCAACATTATGGTAATTATAATAATAGTTAAGATTTCCTGTAAGATTTCTATGGGCCAGTCATTTGCTAAATATTTTACATACAATAGCCCAATTAATCTCCATATCAATCTTCAGGGTTATGATGAAGCTTATTTTTCTTGAGAGAGGGACAAAGCAAATGTCGAACGTTGTTAAGTTGACTATGAAATCATCTCTCATTTGTAACAACCAGGAGACAGAGTCTTGAGTTTTTAACCCAGTTTTATGCTTCAAATCAATAGGCAATTTAATATAAGCAACATGTTATTAGAGTATCATCCTGCCTATTATTACTGTGGTTAAGTCGGGAGCATTCAAACCAGTACCACAGAACTTCATGTCAGCCTTTCTCAAGTTCCCTCAAACTTCCCTTCCCCCAAAATCTCCTGTCATAGAGTCATAACCATAGGATGGGCAAAACATGGTTCCACTTTCTATGCTATTAGAAGAAGCAAAAAGAAGATAAAGAATATGTTTCCTTGCACTAAAAAGAAGAGACACCAAAATATTGAAAGTATATGCTTAGAAAAAGATATTCCAAAAGAAAACTGGAGAAGTAATATTATTACCTAACAAAACAAAATAGAACTTAATAAAAAAATCATATAGGAAAAAGAATGATAAAAATAGAGTAAGAAGATATAAACCCTCATTAACATAAGCACATGCAACAACTCAACTTTAAAAATAAAAGACAGAAATGAGGAACGAACTAGATAAATGAACAACAAAAGGATTTATTTTATATAATCCTTTCAGAAAATGATAGATAAAGCAGGTGAAAAATATGCAGTGAGAGCAAGATCCAAACAAAACAATTAAAAACTCAAACCTACTTGGTATATATGGAGAAATGCTATACCAAACAACAAAACATATGCTTTCTTTGAGCACTACTTCCAAAGTAGGATGTGATTCATACCATAAAGTAATGGAAGCCTTAATCAACTTCAAAGAAACAATATAATACAGGCTATTGTTTTCTAACAACATACAACAAAATTATTAATTAAAAGCAAAAGAAAAGCTAAGAATAGCTAAATAGCCAAAGAAATCCCATATTATGAGTAAATGAATAGAACAGTCATTGGAATAAACCGTGAACTACATAATAGAGAAAATACTTCCTGACAAAATTCACAAGAAATATTTAAAGAAGTACTTAGAGGAAAAATTACAGTTTTAAACTATAATCAAGAGAATCATGAAATGTCTTTAAAATTCAACCTAGGAGATTAGAGAATAAGCAAGGGAGCAAAAAGAAACGAAAGAAAATTATGAAAATCATGTCAGAAATCAATGAAAGAAGCAAAAGAAGAGGGCATATTAACAAAACCAAATTCTGCTTTTCCTCCAAAAATTCTGTCATCGGTCAATAGTTCTTATAGGAGAATTCTACCAAATTTTAAGGAAAAATTCAAAAGCTTTTTTTTTTTAAATTACCCAGAAAATAGAAAACAACAAAAATCTCTATAGCTAATTTTAGGAAGCTAGTGTTGCCTTGAACTGAAAACAGATGAATTTATTGGCTCATTTCAAATATAATTAAATGCAAAAATCTTAACTATCAAACTTCTACAATTGTATTTAAAAATGTATATATAATATGAAAGGATTCTTCAACTCAAAAAAAAATTTTTTTTGAAGATTTTATTTATTTATTTGTTAGAGAGAGAGAGAGAAAGAGCATGAGTGCAGGGAGGGGCAGAAGGAGAAGCAGGCTCCCGGATGAGATAGAAGCCTGATGGGGAACTCAATTTCAGGACACCGGGATCATGACCTGAGCCAAAGGCAGATGCTTAACCAACTGAGCCACCCAGGCATCCCAAAAATTCTTTTTTTTTTAAAGATTTATTTTATTTATTTATTTTTAGATTATATGTATTTATTTGACAGAGAGAGAGCACATGCATAAGCAGGCAGAGTGGCAGGTGGAGGGAGAGGGAGAAGCAGGCTCCCCACTGAGCAGAGCCCACTGTGGGGCAGAGCTCAATCCCAGGACCCTGAAATCATGACCTGAGCCAAAAGCAGATGCTTAACCCGCTGAGCCACCCAGGGGCTTCAGATTTATCTTACTTTTTAGAGAGAGAGATAGCGTATGCTCCTGAATGGGCGTACAAGTGGGAGGGGGGCAGAGAGAGAGAGAATCTTCAAGCAGACTCCCTGCTGAGCATGCAGCCCCATGCAGGGCTTGATCCCAGGACCCTGAGCTCATGACTTGAGTAGAAACCAAGAGTCGGACACTTAACTGACTGAGCTGCCCAAGCATCTCTCAACTCAAAAATTCTTTAAAGGTAATGTACATTAACAGACTAAAGAAACTAAAGTACATTATTATCTTAATCAATGAAGAAAAAATACTCATTGGGTTCAATATCTATTTTTTGTGTAAATACCTAGAAAGCAAGGAATAGATGAAAACTTCCTTAACTTAGTGAAGATTAAATACCAATTTTAGAACATTACGCTTGAAGAAAGAATTTTTGATGTATTTCCTTTATGATTAGTAATTAGACAAGGATTTCCATTATTGCTTATATAGTACTGGAGGCTCTGGCCTACACTATAAAGGTAAGGGGGGGAAAAGGTTGTAAAACATAGTAGGAAAGAGATGCAACTCTTGATACTATCTAATGATACCAATATCTATTAGTTTTAGGAAAACCAATGAAATAAAAAAGATAAACTATTAGAATTAATCAGAGAGTTCATCAGTACTACTGATATTTACTTGATTCCTCTATGTCAGTGATAGTCAATGAGAAAACAAGAAATATGATTATCAGTCAATATAGCAATACAAATACATGTTTATATGTGTGCATTCTAGGAACTAGTCTAGGAGACATTTTATTGAACACTAATACCTTATCTAGATGGGTTTTGTTTTTGTTTTAATAAGAGAGAAACTATGCTCATAGATAGGAAGAACTTACTATTTAAAAATCTGAAGTCATAATTAGAAGATCTCTATATTAGAAATCCCAGCTCAGAACTGCTTCATTTGGAAGTCTACTAAATATTTAAATGGGAAGTAACACTAAATTTGCATATTTTTAGAAGACTAGAAAAAGACTCTATCCAAGAAGTTCTATTAAGTTCAGCATAACTCAGCACAAAAACATGGCTAGGACATTATAAGAAATAAAAATTATAAGCTAATTTCATTCTCTAAAAGAGATACAAAAATCCTAAAAGAAAAAAAAATAAAGCAAATTTAGTGTTATAGGACCAAATTGGTTTTATTCCACAGGGAAAAGGCTTATTCAACATTTTAAAAATCAATCAGTACAAAAAACACATAGTCATCGCAAAAGTCAAAGAAAGAATATGTGATAAATTAAGCATACATTCATGATTTTAAAAAATTATCAGAAAATTAGAAACATATTTAACTTAAAACAAACATACTTCAAGATGAATTACTGAAATCTCTCTGTGGTTGTGAATGTGATAGGGAGGTTTTTTTTATCACTACTCCTATTCAGTATTATAGTTGAAGCACTAGTCAGTTCTTTGAAGAAAAAAATACAATAATTGGAAGGAAGAAATGAGATCCACCAATATTCATATAATACATAAATGTGTATATAAATCCAAAATAATCTAAAGATATTATTTTTAGAATTCAACAAACATAACAGAGAAAATGAAGGTTTCAAAAGATATTATTTATAACAGAATGAAAAAAATCAAATTAAGAATAAAAGGAAGCACAAGAACTCCACACACAAAAAAAAGCTATAAAATGAAAAGAGATCTATTAACTAGATAGCTACACCAGGTTTATGGGTCAGAAGACTTAATTTAAAATGATGCCAATTCTCTCTAAACCAAGGCATTGCTAGAAAAATGCCAAGAAGACTTTTGTGAAAGTTGATAAGTTAATTCTAAAATGTATATGAAAATTCAAACTGCCCAATTTCAAGGAGAATAATAAATTGGAAGAACTTATTCTACAGTATAACTCTCAAATTTGGCTACATATTATAATCATCAGGGAGATTTTTCAAAACCTGATGGTGATACCTTATCTCACACATAATTAAATACTTATCTTTGAGGAGAGACCCAGCATCGGTATTTTTTATATTTCCAGGTGTTTCATGTTCATACAAGTTTGAAAACCACAGCTTTTGCAGCATATTATCATATATAATATAATATAAATTATGTATTGTTCCAAACCTGCATTAATTAAGACAGGGTGAAATTAATGTGAGCATTGCAATTAGTTGAATGGGACAAAATAGAAGGTATAGAAAGAGACCATGTATGGACACTGTTTATAACTCATGTAGCAGTAAGGCAGTAGGAAAAAGGCAGTTTTTCAATCAAAGTCACTGCATCAATTGGCTCTATAAAAGAAAAAAATAAACACTGATCTCAACCTCAAATCATATACAAAAAAATCAATTCTAGTAGATTGCAGATCTAAAGGAGGGAGTAAACAAATGGAATAGATGCTAAGAGAATATCTTCATGAACTTAAGGTAAAGAAAATCTTTGACAACACACAAAAGGAAAATAATTATAAACTGACTATACTAACACTAAAATTTAAAACTTCTATTCATCAAAAGCTGCCATTTAAAAAATGAAATGTCAATCTATAGACTAAGATAGGACATTTGCAACACAAGTAGCTGACAAAAGATCAGCACCCTCTATATAATACATATATATATATAAGTGTGTGTGTGTATATATATAAAACATATAAATAATATATATAACATATATGTGTATATAACATATATATTTTGTGTGTATATATATATACATATATATAATATCAGTAATAAGAACTTATAAAATCCAATAAAGAAATGAACAAGAGACATGAACAATGTCTTCATAAAATAGCATTTCTGGGGGCACCTGGCTCAGTCAGTGGAGCATGCAACTCTTCATCTCGGATTTGTGAGTTTGAGCCCCACGCTGGATGTGGAGATTACACAAAAATAAAATCCTTAAAAAAATAAAATAGCATTTCCAAAAGGCCAATAAACATATGAAAAGGTGCCCAATCTCATTAGTTACCAGGGAGATGCATACTCAAACCATGGGCTACCATTATACTCTTACCAGAATAACTGCAATTATGAAGACTGATAACATCAAGTACTGCCAAAGATGTGGATTAATTGGGACTCCCACACATACAGTGCTGGTGGGAATGCAAATTAGTGTAACTTCTCTGAAAACTTGTTTTACATGATCTATCAAGGCTGAACATATACAGACCATATGACATGGCAATTCCACTTATTTATATACCCAACTAAATGCATAGACATGTGAACACACTTGTACAAGAATGTTCATGACAACATTACTGGTAACAGCGCCAAACTGGAAATAATCCAAATGCCCATTAACAATAGAATGGATAAGTAAATTGTGGTATAGTTAACCAAGAGAATATTATACACACTGAAATGAATAAGCTACATAGAACATCATGGATTGATTTTACAAAGATAATGTTGAACATATATGGCAACCAAGAAAGAATACATACTATAATTTTTCACTTACATAAAGTTCAAAAATGGCCAAAAGTCAGGATAATGGTTACTTTTGGGGAAGATGGTGGATAATGATTGAGAAAGGGCACAAACTGCCCTTTTAGAATATTTGTAATTTTCTATTTCTTAACTTGAGTGTTGGTTATATAAATGTGTTTACTTTGTGAAAACTCATCAAACTGTACATTCTTTTCTCTTAAAGTATAACACAGTAGTAAAGTATTAAAGAATGAAGATGGCCAGAACACATGGAGAGACAAGCTATCTTCTTTTGTAAGACCCAACACAAAAACGTCAATTGTTCTCAAGTTAATCTATAAACTCAATACAATATGATGCAAATTCTAGTAGGATTTCTTAAGTAACTAATTAATTTCTTCAAAAACACAATTAAAAGGTCTATGAATAGCTAAGTCAATTTAGAAAAAAAAGAGTAAAAACAAGGGACTGGTCTATACATGAAATATACTTTAACACTTAGCCTGGAACCATTGTTATACATATAGGGTGATAAGGGCACAAGTGAAAAAATAGACTGGTGGAACAGAAGAAATATTTCAGAGACAGATTAATCCAGATGTGAGCACATAATATCATTTAAAGTAGCAACACAAATCAACTGGGAAAGGATGACTAGCTTAGTAAATGGTACTGGGAAATTAGGTTTATTATATGGAAAAATCTAAAATTGGATCCCTCTACACTGCATCACAAAGTGTCTTCCAAGTGGATTAAGAACTAAATGAGAAATATAAAACTGTAAAGTTGATATACAATAATAAAGAAAAATATCTTTGTAACTTCTTATGCAAAGCTTCAAAAGCACAAACCATGAGACCAAAAAAAGATTTGGGGCTGGCTTAGGAGCAAAGAAACATTTCATTACATTGTATACATGGAAAAATATGGTCTGGTTCCATACAATCAATTTACAAGTGAATTAAACAAAACCTTATGTTAAGCTGATGATGACAGCAGGTGAGTATGTGTATGTGTGTATGAACTAGATCTGACATTTGTCAATTTTTATTTCATACTAAATAACTAAAACATTATTTTGTCTATAAATGGGAAAGATTTGCCTACCAACAGTTACTTAATTTTCCAGTAGTTCTTCTAGATCTAATTCTACAACTCTTGCGACCAGAAATATATATTTTCCTAGAAAATAACTCTTTGTCTTGTATGTATTCAAACTCACTCCTTAAAGATTCTACGGTATATTTTGTAGGCTTTAACATTCTTTTACTGAATTAACATAGTAAGTCACCTCAAAACACACTAACTTATTATTCAAGAATCTTAGTTGAACTCTGGCTTTTCAACATAGCTTCTTAAAGATCATCTTGTGATTAGTAGATATTAATTTCTATACCTTCAAATAAGAATGTCATTATTTAAGGAATTAGAGGAGTTAGGATACTACAGAAAAAGTGAGAGAAACGTTGGCATAAGCAACATTGCGAAGTGGTTAAGAGTTTGGTTAGTTTTTCTTTCAAAACACTGTGCTTTTAATAGTTGTTTTTGTTTAAAAAAAACCAAAACACTAAATTTTATTTTTTATATTCTAGAAACATAACTTTTTCACTCCTGGAGCATAACCCATTTCAAAGAAGAGACAGAAATAATTCACCATTCATGTTGGACGGTTCGAAGGCCTACAAAAATGCTCAAAAAGCTTCATTCAATTCCTTTTCCCTACCTAGCCCAGAGTCCTATCTAGTTTCTTCTCTCTAGCACTCTTGGATTATAACCATTTGTCAGTTAACTACTTTCTCTCTTTTGTAATTACCCTTCTTTCAATGGAACTCCTATATTTTCTATTAAAATTTCCCCTCCAAATCCCAAGAGTGCATACCTTATAAGCACTTTCTAGCCAGCCAAGAGATAGGAAGGTGCTTACCTTCAAAATAGATGCCTGACTGGACTTCTAGGACCCTGGGAAGGGTCCTGAGGTCAAGGGAGTGAACGAATTCTTCCAGTGACAATGCCATTGCTCTGGCTTGGGTCTTGTGCAGTCCAGGCAATTTACAGAAGCTCCCGCCTTCTGGCTGTCACTTGTTTGCAGTTGTTGTCCCTGCTGATCATTCCTCCTTCAGGCAGGCGAGGATGTCACATTAGCGTCCCACTAGGGTGGAGTAGCTCTATGTGGGGAGGACTGTGAAGAGGGAAGGAGGAGGCAGGGGACAAAAGGTGTGACAGCTCTTTTTGTTCTCATTGCGGCTTCATTTCCTTCTGACACTGAAGCAGAACAGGATGGGGGGGGGGGCAGTTAGCATGTCACAGACAATGCCAAAAAAAACCCCGAGAGTTGGTAAGTAGCTCACTGTCTGTTGCCAGTCCAGGTGTGCATCTACGACACTGGCAAGACTGTTTGGAGTTAGGGTTGCTTGTGGCTTTTTGAACCAGAAAAGAGCAGGAACACAGGACTAGAGTCTAAAATTAAAAATGGCACCATGTTAATTCTTTATGTCTTTAGCTCATTTCTAAAGTTTGGCTTTGTGCCTTATTTGCATACTCTCAGTGCTTTCATATTAAATTTGGTTACAAAAGTGCTCTGTGTCAGCGCTTTTGAGAAATCTGATACTCTGAAGAGAGAGGATCGAAACCACTTTTTATTCTTCCACATTAAAAATTTTGCTGAATCTCAAAGGAAGGGGGGGAGGGACACAATATGCAAAATGATACAGTAAATTAATCCGGTAAGTTAACATAAATTTTCTAATCACCACAGTGTAGTGAAAGTATCTAAATCTGTTGTAAGGAAACTGGGTTTCCTGGGTTTAACTTTGCTTTTGATGTATAGGTGACTTCAGCCTTATCTGCTCTGTTCCTCATTTGGCTCAATTATTAAATGAAAAAAAAGTAGAAGGAGTCAAATGAATCAAACAATTTCTTCCCAGGCTAAAATTCTGCATTTCTGATTCTGTGGCCCAAATTTTAGGGAGAGGAAAATGCCCAAAGTCAAAGGAAACAAGAGAAGCCTCGTTGAAACAGATCTCTTAAAAATTTCCTCCCTCTCTATTCTTTGTATTTAGCTGAAACAGTGTCTTATATCTAGTGTATACAACTCAAGTTGATAGATTTTTTTAAAGATTTTATTTATTTATTTGTCAGAAAGACAGAGAGGGAGAGCACAAGCAGGGGGAGCAGTAAGCAGAGGGAGAGGGAGAAGCAGGCTCCTGGGATGAGGGACTCCTTCCCAGGACCCTGGGATCACGACCTGAGCTGAAGGCAGAGCCACTCAGGCACCCCTCAAGTTGATATTTTCTAAGACTCTTTAAGGATAAAGGAAGACTAGTTGGTATAGATACAGGTGAGAGATGCTAAGAAGCTGCACATTCTCCTTATAAATTGGACTCCTAGCTCTCTGTTAGGAAACTGTTATAGCTTCAGATTGCAGAGAATAAAGCCAGACAGAGGGGGTCAGGGCTCACCCCAGTTCCACCATATCCTCCACATAAATGACCAAGCAATAAAAACACAGACTTATTTTGATATAGAGCTTACTAAACTCTTTCAGCTCTTATAATCATATTTGACATTTGCAATAATCTGCTTGGCTTCATTTCTTTCTTTACAAAACTAGAATTTATGGGGTACTGTTAATAGCTTTTCACTAGTAGCTTCTACTTCCTCACTTGCAACTATTTGGTCCTAAAAATCTCCCAAACTTGATCAGTCTGCTTCCTGCACTCCCAAGCTCAGTCTCTTCTATTGGCTGCAAAATTGTTTACAGCCTAACAGCATATCTCACATCACAGAACATATAAAGAAGGCTGCTGTGGACTGCTCCTTAAAAATCATACATCTTTTAGAACCGGTGACACAGCCAATTTCATTTCATACCTACCCCAAGCTAGACTTCACTTGCCTTTTTTGTTTTTTATTTGTGTTTTTTAATTTTCCCAAATCAATTTTTTATCCTACTAGCCAATAAAGCCTTTTTGAAACATCACCAGTATCTTACAGTTATAGCTTCTATTCTTTCACAGATGACTGGTTTCTGTTACAATCTGATTCTCTTATATTACCAATCTTAGGTAATGACACTACCCCTCTACCAGCTTCCCAAGCCAGAAGGCTACATCATGGGAGAGGCCATTTCTGGCCTCCAACTCCCTCAAACCCTATTCTCACTATCACTCATTCTGTTCTTGCTCTGTATCCCCACTGTTATACTTCAGCCTAGATTGAAATCACTTCTGACACTGTAGGCAAGGAATTCTTGACATGAACAGCCAAGACAAACTGACAAAAGTATTGAGAAGGTACTTGAATCACCAGGTAGTAAAGCAAACTAGGACTAAAGTTGAACAACTGAAACAGTAAATTACAAGTGCAATAATAACCAGATTAATGAGAGCTCAGAAACAAACCAGAGTACAAACAATGATTTCCTACCTGAAAAAGGTGGAATTCCAAAGCAGTAGAGAAAAATGTTTTATTCAGCAAATATTGTTACGTAATTTTTAAAATAAAAGTTAGTTCCCTAAAATTCTATGCACCAAAATTAAATTTAGATAAATTTAAAAATTAAATTTAAATAAAAATAAAACAAAGGAAAAAATAGAAAAATGTGTGGAGAAAGTAAGGGAAGAATTTTTTTTAAGCATTAATGGAAGGAAAAGACTAATAGATTTGGATGACAAACATAGGAAATATGTCTATAGATCAAAAAGATTTTTACAAAACAGAAAACAAACAAGTACATACTTCAAATTAAGAATAGATGTCCTGGATGTATAAAGAGCACTTATTAATCGATATGCAAACAAAAAAATATTCACGGACTTCTGCTTCTGGCTATGAGCTTGTATCTAACCAACTCTCCAACAAACGGCAACTAGAAAAGTGAATGGTTTTTTGACACTCTTGTTTTAAGGAACAGGAGAGCTATCGGAGCAGTCGGGACTTGAGAGGTCAAGACCAGAAAGGCAGGGAAACACAATGAGGGGAACCCAACCTTCCACACCTCTTTTCCCCTCAAAGCATTTGTGAATTAGTAATTGGCATCAAAAGAGGAGCTGAGAAGCAGAGTATAAATGGTGGTTAAGGGGGACAGAAGGCGAGGTGAATTTTTAGCAGTTTCGCATAGCTAGGGAGGTAAAAATTGGAATTTGGGGCTAGCAAGGCATCCAGGGAAACAGAGAAATGAGTTGTTCAGCACCATTTTTCCCCTTCAGGGTTTTGCCTATTCAAAACCAGTACAGGGTTGATTGTATGACACCGGTTAGAAAGTGATCAGTAAAAAAGCTGACAAAACCAAGTAGCACTTTCTGGCGGTCTCGTTGGTGGGAAGACACGGCCTGGCAAGGGGGAGGAAGGAGCTCCGGTAAATACGCTGTTTTCAGCTGGGGCCCCTGAAGGCTACTCTCTAAAAGAAAGCGTTGACTATAAATAGATAGGCCTTAATAATATTGAAGCCCAGATCAAAGTTAGCTCAACCCCTGATTGGATTAAAGTGATCTGCCGCATTTGAGCTGGAGGCAAAAGCAAAAGTCAACCCTGCCACTGGGGAAAGCAACCAAAACTTCCATAATATTTTAAACATAATGTCTAGGATTTAATAATTTAAAAAGCTCAGTATGGAGTTATGACGCATGCAATTTAAAATAATTTTGATTAACATGTTGGAAACTAGAAGATAAGAAGGAGAATTTCAGTAGAGAACTGCCATCTATTAAAAGTATCAAATGAAATTCTAGACTTGAAAAACAACAGTAACTGCAATTAAGAATTCAATAGCTGGATTTAACTGCAGACTGGACATATAGTAAGAGAAGAAACACAGGAAAGAAGGCAATATTCTCTATTAACAGATAAAAAGAATTGGACACAGGAAAGAAGGCAATATTCTCTATTAACAGATAAAAAGAATTCAACATTAAGAATAGAAGAGACATTTTAGCCAAAGTGAAAAGGTCTTGTGCGTACGTTGCATCCTAAAATGAAAGGAGAGAGGGCATAGACAGAGAAGCAATATTTCAAGGGATAATGACTAAAGATTCTCCAACGCTGTTCCGGGTGTACCCCTGCGGTGGGGCTTCCATCTCTTACTACAGCGGGGAACAAATCCTCGGACACCCCTTCTTCCAGCCTCAGACCATCCTCTAACCTCTTTTCCAGTCTCAACCTTCAGAGCCATCGTCGCAGCCATCCCCTGCCTCCGGGACCAGTCGACGCCAATTTTTGCGCTTAGCTCCTTATTGCCATCAACCATGAGCCCCAGGTTCATGGGAATTATTCCAGCGACAACATGCATCTGCGGGGCTCCTACACCTACCTCGCTCTGGGCCTCTTTTTGCAACGTGGCGATGTGGCTCTGGAAGACGCCCGCCGCTTCCTCCGGAGCTGACTGTGGAGAAGCAGGAGGCCTCCCAGCTCTCCCGAAAATGCAAAACCAGCTCGGACCGTGCCTCTTCCCCGTGAGCGTGCAGACGCCGCCCCAAGACGAGCAGATGCCCGGTAGCTGACACAGTCCTGGCCAAGAATCTGCCCCAAGCGCTTTGGATCTGCGCACCGTGGCTTCTGCGGAGGCAGCCAGACCCACCACCGACTTTCCAAAGAGCCACTTCCGGGATGAGGGGCGAAAAGCATCAGGAAGATAGCGGCTACCACGCTCTCCTCCGCAGGCTGGCCCGGCCAGTCTCTCTCCAAAGGCTCACGGGCAAGCAGGAATTAGGAGCCTCCAGAGCCCAGCGGGGACTTGAGGGACGCCTCTGGCATTCCCCTGGTGTTAGGGCTTCTGCCTGAGCCTCTCCCTTCAGCCACTGGGCAGCTTTTTAGTGACCCCGGAGCCCTCTCCCTAGCCAATGCAACTTTTTGCAGGAAAAAAGAAAAAAGTGTACAAGTGGACCAGTGTATTATTCAAAAGTCAATTGCACTCAACAGCTGAGAGAACAACCGTATATTTAATTCATAAAACCCATATATTGCTGAGGATGCAGTATATAATCACATGTACTGCAAACTGATGTGATCTATTTTGAAATCAATTTGATCTAGTAATTTTACATTTAAATATAATCAGATAAAGATCATACACACAAAGATTTATTTATACCATTCATTGAAGCATTTATTACTTTTAGTGGCAAGAAAAGGAAAGAAACCTAAAGTACAAGAATGGAGGTTATTTACATAAGTTATCCACATGATTATATACTACGCTGCCTTTAAAAGCATGTTTTGAAAGAAGATTATTGACATGAGAAATTTGCCAACAACATAATGTGAAAAATCAAGGATAAGGGAGAAGCAACATAGAAAACAAAGTCTAGAGTAGGTACCAAATTTTATATTTTTAATATGCTTGAGTGGTTTTATTTTTAAAAATTAAAAAGATTAAAAGTCAATGAAATAGTTTTCTTTTGAATAAATAAGGATTATTTTTTTAATTCTGTAATTTCCCAACACTTTCATTTCACTCTTTTCACCTGAGCTACCTATTACTCTATACCTCTTTATTATATCTGGTGGACATTTTTATTCCTTATCTTACCTTTATACTCATGGCCATGCTCTTTACGTTGAAATACTCTCTTTACTTGGCTTCCCTCAGTTTTCATTCTATTTTTCTATTTGCTCCTTCTAGGTCAAATTTGCAGCTTTTTTTTTCTCTGCTTTTTAAATATTGTGTTCTTGCTCACATTTATTTTGGGTATTCAATTGCAATTTCTACCTTAAATGCATATAAGGTAATATGAAGCACCTAAAGGGCCAAGTTTAAGAAACAAGGTTTCTTGGACAAAGGGCTCTATGAAGAGCAGGCTGTTCCATCTCTAGCCAATTGTTGTCAGGAAAAAATGTAAGTCCAATGGTCCTGGTTTTTCAAAATTTTCAAAAAAATCAAAACTGATGTTTTTCTTGTGAAATCACCTTTACATGTTTGCAACTAATTCTCATTTCTACAAGTGATGCCAAATTAATATTTTTATGTGAAATTGCCTAATCTTTTAACTGGAAGTTTGCAACTTATTCTCAGGAAAGGAAATGTTAACCAAAAATATGTCAATTAAAGGGCTGTCCATTATGCCCTCCGACCTATACCAGAATACTAATGGCTTCTAAGTCTGTGTCTCTGGCCCTAATTCTTTACTGAGATCCAGACCTATGTAAGACCTTCTGGATATTTTTTGAATTTTATATTCAACATGCCCAAAATTGAATGGTTCATTTCTTCTGCTTTTCCCACTCTCCCACCCACCACCTCCAATATCTGTTCCCTCTTCCTCTACTGTCTATCTTAGGAAATAGCAACAACCTCCATCTAATTTTGAAGCCAGAATCCTGGGTCTTACTAATGACATTTTCCTCTCTGTCATACCCTCTATCAAACAATCAGTGAGGAAATCCAGGTCTATTGCTAGGATATTTCTCGAGTCTCCTACCTGTCCCCAAAGCTATTGCACCTATGTGATGAAGGCCATCACCAGTTCTTGCCTACATGAGGGTAAAAGTTCTTAGTTCTTAAAACCTCCTTTGTCACTGTGAAGTCCGTTTGACCTTTCTAAGGTATTAATCTGACCAAATTCTTCCCTTCATTTAAAAACACTTCTCTGAAATGAACGTAACATTTTTCTGTCAACTATACCTCAAACAACAAAACTTTAGCAGTTTATTCTTCAGTGGTTATTATCTGGAGACTCTCTGTTGCAATAAATAGATTGCAAGTGACAGGAGCTCAACTCAAGTAGTGTGCTCCACACAACTTGTGGCCACATCCTGTACGTGACATTTGGTCCTTTCTTTCAGGAAAAGTAGGAATAAATACTTGCGACTGAAAGCTTTTGTTCTCAGGTAGGCATCACCAGTGTTTGAGGGCATCTCTCTCGGAAAGATACATTTCACAGTATTCCAATAACTCAAACATGCTTGGAGAGTTCGTGTAGAGACAAATCTCTGTCCAAACACTGAGCTTGCCCCTCAATGATTTTACCAAAGAACAGAGATGGCCTTGCCCACTAGCCAACCTAAAAGGAAACGGTAGAGCTATAGTTAATCATCATTGCCATCGTTGCCAATCATATATGCCCTAAGAGAAGTAAATGTTGGAGAAAATTTAAAAAAAAAGAAAAACAAAGAAAAGCTAGAAACAAGCTTTGCTCAAGATGTTCATTCCTGGGGCGCCTGGGTGGCACAGCGGTTAATCGTCTGCCTTCGGCTCAGGGCGTGATCCCGGTGTTACCGGATCGAGTCCCCACATCAGGCTCTTCCGCTATGAGCCTGCTTCTTCCTCTCCCACTCCCCCTGCTTGTGTTCCCTCTCTCGCTGGCTGTCTCTCTCTGTCGAATAANTAAATAAAATCTTTAAAAAAAAAAAAAAAAAAAAAAAAAAAGATGTTCATTCCTCTGTTAAACACTCAGTAGCTACTTTCCTAAAAAGTGAGCAGAACTAGCTGAACATCAAAAACAGACAAATAAGCAAACAAAAACTCACTACATAAACTACAAAGCAAGGATTTAAAACCAATATTTGAATATGACATAATATTTTTTGAGTGGAAACTAAACTTAGAGATGGATCATTTTGACTGGTATCTAAATCTCTTAATTTTCTAAAACATTTTCCTCACTGTTTATTTCTGAAATTATAAAAAATTAAGTCTGTCTTAGAAAATAGGAATTGCTCCCTAATTTCGGCTTAGCTAAAATGTGGAATTTATTGTTTCAAGTCATTGATGAATTAAGAAGCAATTCTAGCTACAGGATAAACTGATTCTGGGCAATCATGCAAAATCATCAGAGCATCAGGTTCAGATTTCTTATGCCTGGGTTGTATTTCAGGGAGGTCGTGCTGCCTTGGCAACACCTGGCAACTCAATACTTATATCTCCATTGACCCAAGGGCAATGTACTCCTTTCTCCTAGTTATACCAGGAAAAATCCCAGAATAAGCTCTGATTGATTCAAACTGGATCACATGTCCATCTCTCAACCAGTACTGTGACTGAGGAAAAGGAATATGCTAGCTGCCCAAGTCAAATTCATAGATTTTTATTAGGCTGTTGTCCCTGCTAAGTCACAAAAAAAGAGTTGGCAGAGGAGACATCTCAAAGGAAAATCAGCATGCTATTACCAACAAAAGGAGAAACTGGTGTTTGATGGGCAGATTCATAGTGTACCTACCGTAAGTGTTCCCAGTGCTATGTATGGCTTCCTATTTGCAGTATTTCGATCACCTTGTTCTTCCGTCTCCAAGTGGAGATAGAATTCTGCACATTCTTAATATTTAAGTATGAATTATTTTAATAATGCAGAAAGTATTTTAATAGTCAAGAAAGAAAATTCAAACCTGCTATAAAACTATTTATTTATCTTGTCAAAATCCACATAGGCATATCTTTAAAAGGATTGCTAAATTAAAACCTCTCTAGTTACTCTGTATAAGTATCTCAAAACCTGTGAGTCTGTGCCTTCATCAGGGCCCCATTTTCAAAATGCCAGCCTCCCAGTATTCTAATTCACCTTTTGAATGAAGCTCATTGCAAGGCTCACATTTCTTCCCAAGTAGGTTTATCATTGGAGTTATCCTTTTTTTCTACCCTTATGCTTAACTGTTTTTTTCAGCAAACATTTGTTGAACCTTTCTCTGCATCTGTCATTATAAAAGGCACTGAGAATATAAATAGCCCTTAAGTAAGGTTACATTTTAGCAGACCATGCACATAGCTTAAGAATCATAATCTAACGTACAGAGTTCTCCATAGAGATGAGCAGGCTACTCCGTGGGAACACACAGGAGGGACACCCAACCCAGAGACCTGACTTAAGAATGGGTTTCCCTAGGAAGAGTGTTCCTGAGGCTAATATTAAAATGTAAGTGGTGGTTAGGTAGCTAAACCTGCTCACCTTGTAGAGGCTTTACTCAAATGGATGCATATTTTTCCATGGGATTCTGCCTATTGCCAGTTAGTGCAGGGCAAGAGCACAGGTTGAGACGTGAATGTTGCAAAGAGGAATGACGTGGATACTGGCATCATGTGAATCCTGCACTGACATTTCCCTTGCTGTAGAACTCAACCTCTTTCTTCAAAACCATGACTGATCAAAAATAAAGTCCTTCACTCATGAAAGATATTCCATTTTCTCTCTCCAAATGGTGAAGTTTCTGTGATATAACTCTACCATTTTCTCCTGACGCTTATATGGCATTATTTAACAACTGCAATATGCCTGGAGAAAAGATGTTCCCACTTTACCAGTTTTTTTCTCTTTTTCACATATTTGTTATCTCTGAAAGATAATCAGGGATGTCAGTTACATATCGGTGTGATAACATACTGGAGTCTCTGTGGAACAACTCAGTCCTAAGCATTTGAAAAAATAAATTTTAGAAGGTTTAAAATAATTTTTCATTACACATTAAATGTTAAGTTCCAACCTCTTTAAAATATCAGGGCTTTCTTTTCAGACCTAAAAATTTGCAAATATATTAAATATAAATTGTATTATAAAATAAAATATATTTGAAAAATAAAATATTAAAATGTATATTAAATGTAAATTATTTAGTTTGGCAAATTTAACTAAGGTTATGTATTTCTTCAACACAAGTCAGTTTCATGAGCAATAGACCTTTTGCTTAACCTGTCATATATATACATATATATATGACATATATATACATACATACATACATATACATAGACATATAGATACATACATATACACATATATATGTATATATATGAAATTGTTCATTGTAAACTTTTTTTCACTTGGTACCACCAGACTGAGTAAGGTACCAGGTGACTAAAACTCTGAAGTATCAGTAACGGATTGATTATAGGGAGAGTAATAGAGATAGCAACAAAAATAAACAAACATACAAATATAAAATAATGGCCAACGGCTCTCTCTCTCTCTCTCTCTCTCTCTATATATATATATACACTGAAGAGAGAGTGTGGTGAGTGTTGCAGCTTGGTTAGGATTCCTACTTCCTAAAGTATTTTAATAACAGAAGAAGGTATTTTGCTCACTTGGTAGATAAGCAATATATGGTTGAGGTCATTAAGTTTCTCAAAGTTCCCCTATTTTACAAACTAAGTACATAATACACAATTTAACTGAGATAATATTCAAAGTTGGAAAAGTCATATATTAGTGACAATAACCTGAGTCAGGAACTACTTATGGAAAGAAACCCAATTTGTTGAGAAACTATACTTCCCCCCCACCCAAGTAAAAATCTCAAAGAAAGGGATTAAAAGGATAGCAGTGTCAGAAATTTACGGATTCACTTTATATAAAAAGAATGACTTTAGATTTCATTACTTTCCAGTACATCCAATTTCTTTCTCTTTCGTTTTCTTTCTTTCTCTTTCGTTTTCTTTCTTTCTCTTTCTTTCTTTTTTTCCTTCTTTCTTTCTCGTTTCTACACATGAAATAGCTAAGGATAAATTAAGTAAAAGGCTTATCTTATCTCCAGCTCCTTCAGTATGGTTATGTTATACATTTATACGCAAATACATGATACAGTTATATAATCACTGTGTACATAATATGCAGATTATACATAATAATACAGCTAGATTCCTTTGTCAAAGTCTGAATTCCATCCTGGAATTCCTGGGCAATTATCACTTTTATAAGCTCTTTATCACCTAGCAGTGAGATGCCTAATTATCTTTTCTAAGATACAGAGAGAGACCGAAGAATACATACGAGTATTAAATTCCAAGTTAATAATTACGTTTTGCTGTATGGAAGTACTTAAATACATGTTAACATATGAATATGTATGGGAACTGAAAGAACTTAAAATAAGCCAAAACAATAGTAGAATGAATAAGTACTTCAGGGCCTATTTTTGCATTGGAATATTCTGCAGAGTGAAAAACAAATTATATACAAATATACATGCCAACATGAGTGCATTTCAAACACCAGAATAAAAGAGGTCACAAAATAATAAAAATATAATTACGTTTAATGCAAACGTATATTTCAATTAATACATTGTATTATAAGCAAAGAAATAAGAGACACAAAAGTCAGGATATTACAAATATTGTAGAAAAGAAAGAAAGAGATGTGTTGTGTTCAAGGACCTCAAAGGTAGTGGTGATGGTCTATTCCTTAAGCTGACCAGGTGTTCATTATTATTAATATTATTATTTTACTTTATTAAACTTATTAAATAAGTATATATGCTTATGGACTTAGTTATGTATTTATTTTTTTTTTAAGATTTTATTTATTTATTCGACAGAGATAGAGACAGCCAGCGAGAGAGGGAATACAAGCAGGGGCGTGGGAGAGGAAGAAGCAGGCTCATAGCGGAGGAGCCTGATGTGGGGCTTGATCCCATAACGCCTGGATCACGCCCTGAGCTGAAGGCAGACGCTTAACCACTGTGCCACCCAGGCGCCCCTAGTTATGTATTTAAAATTATGAAGTTGAAATACCGAAAGCAATGTACTCTTTAATTCATTTACTTGATAGCTACCTATTGCACCTGTACCGCACGCCAGGCACTGAGCTACTTGTTAGAGTTTCTGCTAACCCCAAACAGGTCATGATCTCTTCTCTCACGGAGCCGACAGACTAATGTTTGATTGTTTGCAAGCAGTGGACAATCTGATATGTTCTCAAAAACCGTCATGAGCTTACTAGCCGTGGACAGAGCTTACCACACCATCTCACCTTCCTTTGATTGCCTTACTCAAATCCTGAAGCACGTACTTGGCTGAAAAGGGTTGAAGAGCCATGGAAGTCACCTTATTATTTCCAAGCTTCCCTATCACCTTAGACTCGGAATCCCTTATGTCCAGGACTAGTCTGAGAAGTTCTCACTGGAAACGGGAACCCTTCTTTGAGAAAACAGATCTCTAGACTGTGACTTGCTTCTACGGTCCTAGTTGAAGTGTTAATAGACACAATCTATAACTGGAAAACATTTAAAAGCATTAAGCAAATATAAAAAAGAAAAGCTATGGTCTTCCTGAAATTATGACAAATGTCATATACTTTTTGGTACTCCAAAGCAGAACTTTTCTCACAAAATAATTTTTCCGTTTCACAAAGTCCAGTCCATTTAGTATGGAAGCTGACGCCTCCAGAACCTGGCCAGAAGTCACCACCTTTCCAGTGCTTCTGCCCTGAAATCCGCCGTTTAAGCAACATGAACCTCATTCTTTAGGAATGTGTCCCTTAAACAATGGGAAAAGATCGCTATTGTATGTGTTTCTCAGCAATCTGACCGGGTGACGCCTCCACCCCGAACAACCTCAGCGGCCACAGGACTGCAGGGCTCTGTCCGGCCAGGTCAGGTCACAGCCCCATTCTGACACTGGGTATAAAACAGCTGGCTCGACAGTGAAGTAAGATCCGATGCCTCAGAGAAAGGCAAAGAGATACTGGGTGGCAAAAAATAATGTCTCCTCCACTCATCATTTAAGTTCCCACTAGAATTCTTTTACCTCCGTGAAGCCTTTTTTGATCTTTAAACCATTTTCAAAAATCTCTTTTCTTTCACAGACATCTCAGTAACCAACCAACTCTTATTAGGTGGCCTTTTGTGTGCTTTTCTCTGTTTCTGGATTTAAATTCTAAAGGGAAAGACCCGTATCTAATTCAGCTGCATGCACTTCATAGCTCCAAGCACTGTGTTAAGAATATTTTCTAAAAGAACAAATGAATGGCCTTCAGGTATTTGTTGTATTTAATTGAATAATTTGAAACTGATTCAGGGTAAGTTCTGCCTCCACCCTCCCCTTCTTTTCCTCAAGAGAACAGAGTCAAGTCATGACCAGACCTGGACATGGGCCAGTGCTAGGGCATTTGTCTCACTGAGAGTCTTTTCTGTTGAAGCAGGACTATAAATTCAGGCTTGTAATCCCCAAAGCATTATTTACTCTGCATTTGAAGTAAATATTGACCACATAAAGACGCTAAATATTTTCCTCCTGAGTAAGATTTTATAGCCCATACCTTAGAATTCAGTCACATGTACTCTATTCCTAGACTACTGCTATTGAATTGGTAATGACAATCAAGGACTGTTATTTCCTTGGACTTAATCTAGAGGAAATATTGCTCTCAAACTCCTTCCTGAGTAGTACAGAGAAATGGTAGATGCTAAGCCTTTACTGCTATTCCTATAAGGGCATATCTGTGAAGATATTCTGAAAAATGTATATTCCTTTTTCTTGTCTCTTTTTCGGTCTCTACAGCATGAATCCCTTATGCTGTATATTATTTCACATAATGATAGAGTTTAAGGAGTAAGAGGAACCTCTTATTATGTTATGTTTTTAAACATAACTGTATGACCTCTACAAAGTCCTATTTTGTCGAAGTAAAGCAGTATTATAAATAAAATTCCAAGTACAATATTTTATTAATGCACATAGTTTGATTATCAGAAGAGCAACTGATTTTGACTTTCTTTATATATTACCAATGAACCTAAAGAATTGCTAATTTTTAGTATCGGATTATTTTTAGAATCAGCTACATGCTATTTTTTTCCAGTTTTACTGAGGTATGGTTGAGAAATAAAATTTGAAGGTGTACAATGTGGTATTTTGATAAATGAATGCCTGGTGAAATGATTAATGCAGTCATTAATACAACCACAAACATATCCATCACCTCAAATAATTACCTTTTTGTGTGTGTGGTGAGAACACCGGAAATCTACTTTCTTAGCAAATATCAAGTATATAATACATTATTAATTAACCATAGTCACCATGCTATACATTAGGTCTCTAGAACTTATTCATTTTATAGCTGAAAATTTGCACCATTTGATCAATATCTCCCCTTTTCTGCCACCCCCCAGCCCCTAGTAACCATCATTCTACTCTCTATTATAATGACTTCAACTTTTTTCTTCAGATTCCACGTATAAGTGAGATTATGTGATATTTATCTCTCTGTGTCTCACATACTTTACTTAGCATAATATATTCCAGGTTCATTCTCACATTTTTTTTTATCCACTCACCCATCAGTGGACACTTAGGTTGTTGTCATATCTTGACTGTTGTGAATAATGCTACAATGACCATGAGAGTGCAGAGATTGCTTCAAGATCCTATTTTTATTTCCTTTGACTATATACACAGAATTGGGATTGCTGGATCATGCGGTAATTCTATTTTTTATTTTTTTGAGGAACTTCTACACTGTTTTCCATAATTTTTGTGCCAATTTACATTGCCACCAACAGTGCACAAAAGGTCCCTTTTCTCCACATCCTCACCAGCACTTGTTACCTTTTGACTTTTTGATAATATTCATTCTAACAGGTTTGAGATGATATTTCATTGTGGTCTCCATTTGTATTTTCTGGGGACTAATGATGTTGAGCATCTTTTCATATATCTGTTGTGCATTTGTTTGTTTTCTTTGGGAAAATGCCTATCGGTTCATTTACTGATTTTTATTTTATTTTTATTATTATTGTTTTTTTAAGTAAGTTCTCCACCCAATGTGGGGCTTGAACTCACGACCCTGAGTTCAAGAGTTGAATGTTCTACTAAGCTAGCCAGGTGCCCTTCATTTTCCCTTTTTTTTTTTTTTAAAGATTTATTTATTTATTTTTGGAGAGAGAGGGTAGAGGTAGGGGGAGAAGGAGAGAGAGAATCTTAACCAGGCTCCACGCCCAGCATCCAGTGGTCATGGGGCTTGATCTTATGACCCTGAGATCATGACCTGAGCCAAAATCAAGCATTGGACGTTTAACTGACTAGGCCACCCAGGTGCCCCTCATTTGCCCATTTTTAATTGAGCTTTTTGGTTTTTTGCTATTTAGTTCTCTGAGTTCCTTATATATATGGGATTAGTACCCCCTATCCATTGGATGATTTGTGAATATTTTCTCCCATTTGGTCGGTTCCTTTTTCATTTTGTTATGATTCCTTTGCTGTGCAGAAACTTTTTAGCTTTATGTAGTGCCACTTACTTATTTTTACTTTTGTTGTTTGTGGTTTTGGTGTCAGATCCACAACATCATTGCAGAGACCAATACTAGCTTTTAACCTATGTTCCTTTCTAGGAGTGTGATAGTTCAGATCTTATGTTTAAGTCTTTAATTCATTGTGAGTTTATTTCTGTGTAAGGTAAGGGTCCAATATAACTCCTTTGCATGTGGATATCCAGTTTTCCCCACACCATTTATTGAAGAGACTACCCTTTCCCAAGTGTGTATTCTTTGCCCCTTTGTCACAAATTAATTGCCTGGATATGTCTGGGTTAATTTCTGAGCTCTGTGTTCTGTTCCATTGGTACACGTGTCTTTTTATACCAATACTAACTCTTTTGCTTATGTTGGCTTTGTAATATAATTTGAAATCTTTAAGTGTAATGCCTCTAGTTTTGTTCTTCTTGTTCAAGATGACTTTTGCTATTTGGAGTGCTAGGTGGTTCCATACAAATGTAAGACTGGTTTTTCTATTTCATTCGAGTTTTGATAGGGATTTCATTGAATTTCTAGATTGCTTTGGGTAGAATAGGCATTCTAACAATATTAATTCTTCTAAACCATGAACACAGGATATCTTTCCATTTATGTGTGTCTTCTTTGATTTCTTTGATCAACTTATTATAGTTTTCATTATATAAATCTTCGACCTCCGTGGTTACATTTATTCCTCAGCATTTTATTTTCAACTCCATGTTACTTTAATGTTGCATATATTGAAGTCCCACTATAATGATACCTTACTGATGGATCCATTTTTTTGTCCTTTTTCGGGAAATCTACTTTTAGAAGAACCACAGAAAAACCTTTTAAAGCAAATTTGGAGTGCTTATCATACTTCCCTTTTGGGAACAAACAAAACTGAAAACAGACGTTAGAAGCAACATGATGATGCTAGTATTTATTTGTTGTTGTTTGTTTCTTTTGGTCTAGCTGGGCTAGAGAACATATCTGTGACTATTAGCTAAAAGGCTAAAAGTAGAGCCTCCAAACATCTTCCCCCAAGTCTAGAGTTTGGAATTGCCAGTTAAGAGAGTTGAAGTTTGAGATTCTAAATTTAGGAAAATTCACAGCCTCCTTCACAAGTCAGACTTTCAGACCTATCTCTAAAAAAACAGGCCTTAGGCCCTGACTTAGTTATGCTTACAAATTAAAGGCAAGGCAGAGAAGATAGAGTGATCTGACTGGGGGCAGGAGGGATAGAAAGAGAGAGGGGGAGAGAGACAGGCAAAACCACACATGAACCTTTATCCCAATCTTACCAAAAATGAAGCTTCTTTTACGGGAGGAGCAAGTAGGGAAGAAAAATGAGCAAACTTGTTTCCGGCATTCAAAATGGAGTGCAGAAGTTCCTATTTTACATGAAATGGAAATCTGGAAAGAGTCAGAAAATCAGCCTTATATTTGTTTAATTTAAAAATTATTTTCTATTTTGAAACCAAGAGAGAGTGTTAGAAAGAATATCTATATTGTTTTGCATTGCAATTCAATTCCTTTATTGAAAAAAAATAAACGTAGGGAAAGAGAAGGATGAACAAAGCCAGAACTATATCCTCCCTGTGGGAAACTTAAATGTTGAGAACAATAAGACAAAGGGAGTAAGGAAAATAAAATAGATGGCCTTCATTCATTTCAGTGGCTTAGACAAAATAGTTAATTCCTACCTGCTGCGATGTTAGATTCTAAATCTTATATTTTCACCTTCTGGTAGAATCAGTGAACTCTTCAAACTGCTTAAAATAAATTTTCTCTTTGCCTAAACCAGAGTCAGGTCCTGTTGCTTGTAGCCAAAGACCTTAAGTAACAAACTACCGGGCAATTGTTTCAGATTACCGCATGGCATAGAACAAGATGGAGGCCATTAAACTGATGGACAGGTCAGAACTCCTAGTCTCCAAACCACTAAGAAACTGAGACTCCCAGGCCAGGACTAGAATCGAAGGATTTGATTCTGCAGTATCACTTGTTTTGAAATCTAGTCCAAAGAATGGAAATAGATACAAACAATGGAAAAATTTTAAAGAGTTGTATTTCTAGCAAAAACGAAGCCTGGCAAATGACAAAGTATTTACAATCCCAAATCTCACAAACTATAGGAGAAGGATTACAAAAGTGGATAGTTCCCAAGCCTTTCCCAGAGCTATCTCAGAAATGGTGTGGGAGTCAAAGTCAAGAGAGCAGAATGGAGTCAGTCCTCCAGTTACATTTGGGACTGTAACATGTAACAGCTGCTTCTGGTAGGAACCTCTGTACTATTAAGAGTCCTTCAGTTGTGAACAACTCATAAGGATGTTAATGAAAATAAAAAGGTGAAATTTATTGAAATTGATCACATACTACAACAGCACAGGAATCAGTGTGGCAGATTTGGGAATGTATGAGCACTATTCCTAGTCTTTCCCATTAATCCCCAAATCAGCAGTTTTAAGTACTTCCCTCAGTCAGTTCCTCAGGATGAACATTTTTCACATATTTTTGATCTATCTTCCCAGCCCCTGCTCATAATTCCCTTTTTCTTGGAATGATCAGCCGGGGACCCCCTCTCAGCCATATTGTTATGATCAATTTGTGGACCACAGTTGATTGAAGAGGGACCAACACCTAGACATTCTGGGTCAATGAGATTCTCTTCATTAGAAATTTAGGATTTGAACAAAAAAACACGCTGGAAATTGGGAGTTGTCATTAAAGTGAGGATTTTAAAAGAACTAGCCATAAATCCCTGCCTCCAAGATTTATCTTTCCTGGTTCCCCATTCAAAAGGCCTAACGGTTCAACATTTCCTAGATTTCATGAGATGTCATAATTATTTCTAAAAAAATTTTCCCTTTTTTTGTAAGTTAGCATGAGTCAGTTTATCTCATTGATATCTGGAGAAACCTAACCACTACACTGACTAGTTAAGTTAAGGTCCTTATTGCAAGATTTGGTATTGATATTTAAGAAGCATGCATGGCTGGGCTAACCTTAGAAGCCAGCTTCTTGGATAGGCCCTAATCCCCGTATAGAGAGTGCCTCTTCATTAATTCCAAACTGGCGCTTAATACTCTGAAGGGCAGTCTCCCACCATTAAAAATAAAGGAATAAGCAAACAAACCTGCATATAACACATGCCTTGAGATCGGCATTTTAATCCTAAAGGGAGAGGAGAATCATCAATCTGATTCTGCTGGTATCAGTAATTTTTTTTTAGAGAATTTTTTTTCTAGATTAAATCTCCTTAATTGGCTACGTCAAGGAAGAAAATCCTGAGAGTATAAATATGACCAGTGATAGCCGTGGCCCTCAGATATCTTACAAGAGAGGGATTATTCCACAAAATATGTATGTTTTATCAGAGACTGATGTTAAGGATCATTATCTGTGTAAGGGCTTTGGAGTAGCCTAGGTGTTCCCCTGTCCTGCAGGAAAAAAGGGAGCCATGGAGGGCTCCCCACCAGCAGAAAAGGAGGCCAATGTAAATATAAACCTTGTAAATGTAAATATAAACTTTGAGTCTTCAGAATGCTCCATTTGTGAACCTGGTGTGTCTACAAAGGGGGTGGAGCTCTTAAATCTTGATGTGGTTAAACCCAGATTGGACCAGACTCGGTATTTCCTGCTGTGTTAGCTGAAAGTAACAGCCACCAATTCCAGCTAGATCAATCTGAAGAGTAAAATTATTACAAGGTTTCAGAATTGTTTAAAGGCAAGCTTGCAGCTGGGAATCAGGTGAAAACTAGAACCACAAATCAAAAAGCGATCTGGAACTTAAAGTGTTCTCTCTCCATCTTTCATTTTTATGTCCTCTGCGTGTCATTAAAGAGCCTAAGTAACCCTCCCACGTTCACTCAGCTAGTTTGTTATAGAGATAGAACTGCGATTCGAATCTTCTGACTTCTGGTTTTGAGCAATTTCTACTCCACTGAACTCTCTGCCTTGAGAGCAACTAAAATCAGCCATGCAAATCTGACCCCTTCCATGTTTTACTGACTGGTAAATTGCACCAAGTGACTAAGTATTAACTGAGTTTGATGAATACTTGCATGAAGGCCCATATATGTCCCTCTTCCCACCTGTCTGCGGCTTTTCCAAAATAGTGTAGTAGGCGGAGTCATTGACCAAGAAGTCACCTGGTCCCTCTAGGCTCTGCACAGGCAGACTGTAAGCAAGTCATTTAAACTCTCCAAGTCTTGGCTTTCTTGTCTTTAAAGCAAGATGGTAATCGTATGACCCAAAGAGTATTGCTGTGGAAGTAAAGTGACATATTGCTCATGCATGACATCCAGTAGTGCACCAGCCCGTGGTAAACCCTCTGATGGTACCAGAGCTCTTAGCATCGCCATTCCCATGTCAGTCCTCCAGACAGCGCTGCCATCCCATCTCCAGTTCTAAACATGAACTCCATGGCCTTGAGCATTCTCAGAGCCAGACATTTATATTGATAAAAACAAGCTTTTAGTGTTTTTGTGGAGGAGGAAGTGAGGGGAAGAGATGAACTGACATTCATTTGCAACCAAATGTAGGAGTCAAAGTCTGGTTTCACAAACACAATGGCCAGGATTTCTGGGCAGCTGTCACACCTCCCCAATTCACACAGATGCAACAGCACCTGCTGAATTAACCTGTGGCATTTGCCAAAGCCAACCTCTGCCAAAAACAAATCTTTCCTCCTGGCATGTTGAATAAGAGATAGGAGCGCATTAAACATTTACTGGGACACTTCAAGATGGTCTCAGGCAACAGGAAGTGGTTTGAGATTTATTCGGCATACCTTAAGTGCACATAAGACAGCGGGAGATACACAGGGAATTTTCCCGAGATTTTTTCTTTTCAATCAGCTTCCTCTGTGACTTTTACACTATAATTTATTTTTAAAGAGGCATCATAGTTTTCTGGGTGCGATAATAAAATCTAAAATAAATGTTTGCACCCAGATAAGCACTATTAAAAGGAAAGGATACTGAATTCATTTAAATACATTTGCAAAAGATTGATTTTCCCAAGAGAGTGTACATATTCTATTTCTTTAATTATTCTTGAAGTTTTGCCTATCAACTGACAATTTCCTACAGAAGGGAAGCAAAACAGCCTGGCTTTCCTGACAGCAAAGAGTTATAATAATACTAGAATGAAAATGGGTTTGTCACTTTCCTTATCTGTTCTAATGTCTGGGTTGTGGGAGTCAGAAATGAAATAACCCCCACTCTAATGAACAAGATTGCTAAGAATATATTAAACTGAAAGTTAAATTCAAAGTCAACTTTCTCTGGTTTTTAAAGCTTAGGATGCTCATCTTTAAGTAACCAGTAGGGTACGCTATAAAAAATTAAAGTAAAATATGATCATATTTACTTTATTTTTCTGAATACTTTCAAGCTTCTCTAAAACCCAGCCCCTGCCATGGTGGCTGCTGACAGCAGGGTTCTCGGTAATGCATCAGCAACCCAGTAAGCCCTCCCCAGTCCTTTTGCTTAGCCTAGGTCACCAACCCCAAATCTCCTTTCTATCTTAACACAGTTCTTCTTTCAAAGCCGTGGCTTCTTTCTTGTCATTGAATCTGGTTCAGATCTTCCTGAACCTGGTCCTCCCTCCAAAGCCATGATCTCTGTTGAAGAGCCGTGATGGTTACAGAGCACTGTGAAAATACCTAACGCGCAACATTGTGGTTTGTTCACGTAAAAATGTTTTAAAAATGGTAAATGTTACATTGCATATATTTTACCATACACACAAAAAGTAACTGTCTCTAACTTTATTCCTAGGTAGCAGACGGGCTTCTATCCCAGAGGACCCTGGCCTGTTTTCAGTAGGTCCGCTATCTCTAACTTTGCATGCCAAAGCAGAAGTTTTTTGTGCTGATCATAGGTATACAAAATACAACTATATCTTTATATGCTTTCCCTTCTCCTTCAAAAGATGAATATATTTTCCCCCTTGTATCTATGTGGGCTTGTGACTCTTGAAACCACCTGAATGTGGGAGATACCATGCTGTGTAAATTTTGAGGATAGGTGATTAAAGGCAATTCATTTTCTCTCTTACTTGTTCCAGCTCTCAGGTTGGCTCCCTCAACTACCAGGTAGGCAGTCCAAGTGCCCTGAGGCCACCACGCTATAAGGAAGCCCAAACTAATTGACACAGAGAGACCAATGGAAAAGCTCCAACACTACATGAAGATGGAGGGACAAGGCGTCAGAGAGCCATCACTCTCTGACTGCGACTGGACGAGGCACTGAGCCAACACTGCACAGCCAAGCCCTCCCCAAACCCCAGACTCACCAAACCGCAAGAGGTAATAAATTTACTCTCGTCAGTTTTGGTCCATAAATTGTTACGCGGCGAATAGAGAACTGGAACAGAATTTGTACGTACCCAAAGGTGGATGCCATAATAAAACCCAAAAATATGTGATGTTGGGTTTAAGACCAAGCAGACATCAGAAGAGCCTCAACGAGACTGTTAAGGTTAAAGGACCTGGAGAAAAGTTCAGCAGAATCTTAAAAGATCTCAAGAAGGCTGTCTGTGGAATCATAAAGAGTAAGGAACGTATTATTAGAAGGGTAAGGAAAGGAGATCCTTCCATGTAGCGACAGAAAGTTGAGCAAAGCTGTCATCTGAGGTAACATGGAAAACAGCAGATGTACCTAATGAACTTGATGATCTGGCTAAGGAAATTTCCATGCAAAACGATGAGAGTGATGCTGGTTTCTTCAAGCTGCCTATCAAAAAACGAGAGAAGAGATGAACTAAAAAACAAATTCTGCAAATTTTGCATTGAATTTAGAGAAGATCCCCCGAAAAACTTTCTGGCTAGCAAAAGCGTCTCAAAATAAGAAAGGGTCTCAAGTCAAAGATCAAATCCAAAATGTGACTCTAGGATTATCAGAAAGACCTAAGGCAGTGCCTCCTGGCACCTTTCAGACAGACAAAAGGGCCTCAGAGAACTTTAACTTCATGGCTTTCAGTTAGACAAAGGGATTCCTAAGAGTCTTAAGAGCTTCCTCCCTCAGCAGCCTCCCAGGTAAACCCAAGGTGGAAAGGGGCTTATCTTGAAGAAATCTGTGGGTGTGGCTTTGTATAATGAGGTAAATTAGAAACGAATAGATAGGAAGCCTCTGCAACCTTGAAAAAAATAGTATTTGAGAAAACTGAAAATTTAGACACCTTTGAAAGTGATCCACCCAGAAGTTCCTTGTTTGTCTTTGAGATTTTGTGTATCTCTGAGCAGGCGCCACAGAGAGGCTCAGTTCATGAGTGAATGTCTCAGGAGACACCCCAAGAAGGGTCTGGGTCCCTCTTGTTAATTGGGTTATTCAACTAGTTACTGTCTAACATCAAGGATGTCTCACTCATGTCATCAATTAAAGGGACAATGAGGAACTGGATTTAGTTTGGAAGCCCAGATACCTGTATCTAAGGGGAAGCAGAAACAACAAAATAGAAACAGACTGAGATTGGAAATAGAAAAGCAGAACGTGACGACCAAGTAAAGCTCATAACCCCAACAGTGAAGGTACAGTGAAGCAGAGGGGTCCTGGGATATTACGAAGAAACACCTAAACACAGATCACCGTAAAGAGGATTTACTATGTGTTTGCTTCTGGTTATAACTCAACCTCTAGAAGCCCCTGAAGGTCAAATCCACATCTTTCCCCACAGGGTTTTAATGAAGTGGATATGGAGGTATAATTTTGATCCCTAATCTTGAGGCCCTAGGAATGGAAAGGGTTTTAGACACAAACTTTGCATTTTTCTCTTTTTCTCAGAAAACCCCATGTCTGATTTCATAAATTCAAACCTTAGCATGATATATTTAATTGTAATTTCTTTCTCGGTCTAGGTAAAGTTCAATCTGAAACAATTTCAGAGTGTTTCATTTTAATGATTGAAATGTGTATTCAATTCCTATAAAAATCCAAAGCTCCATTCTGAATGCAGTTGACATTCTCCAGCACATCATTTAAATTTCTCCTAGTAATTTTCTGCCTTCTGTGAGACAGTGATATTACATTGCCTCAAGGCATTTTGCATATTTTGTTGATTTTAACATTTAAAGTCCTGGTGGTTTTTACTCTCTCATTATGTCCCTGTTCATGTCCCATATTTCCCTCTGCTCCTCTCTAGAGAGCAGTGAGAGAGTTGAAATAATTTGTGTGAGTTTAAAAAGCAATTTCTCTGAGATGGGGACAGATGAGGGTTTGAGACAGGAGCATTGATGACGATACCAGGAGTAAAGGAAGGTTGCTCTGGTTATGATGGCTATGAGGATACAATAATTGAATTCTTCTACCTTCTATGTAGAAGTCCTTAAAAAAAGGTGGAGACCAAAGACTAGAGTTGCTTTCAGAATTTAGGGAAACAAATTTTGTAGCACTGCTGTATTATTTGCAATTTCTTAGGCAAAAAAGTAAGAATGGCATGGGGTAAAATTAGTAGAGTATACCGGGTCTCTCATCTTTCAAAGGTAAACTTTGTTGACTGGAGAAGAAAAACTTCAATGAAAATAAGACAGAAGAATAAGCTCATCTGATCAAAAGGCAATGCCATTACAACCATTGAAAATTTTCAAACACCTCCATTCTGAAGTACTAGTATGAAAAAGATGAGTCTGTCTCATGCCAAATGACTAACATACTTATGTATTGCATATTTCACTTATGTATTCTATATCTTAATGTCTAGACTATGATGCATAATCTCAGGAACTTTTAAACTTTTAAACTTTAAACTTAATATAGTAATATTCTTTATAAATATTTTCATTTTTAATCTTTACCCATCATTTTCTCTCATTCATCTGCTTTCTTTGGCCTACATCTTTTTCATTGATCTATCCATCCATCCACCCATCCATCCAAAACTTACTGAGAAATGCCAGTGTGGTAGATTCAAGATGGTCACATATTTTTTGACCCTTTCCAACTGAGAGCTAGGATCTATACCCCCTCCTTTTGAATCCAGATGGGTTGTGCAACTAATCTGACCTATCAGAATGATTGATCATGCTGAATTAAGGCGGAGGCGGCTTCTTCTTCTTCTTCTTCTTCTTCTTCTTCTTCTTCTTCTTCTTCCTCTTCTTTGAGCCAGGACTTAAAAGATTGGGAGCTCTTATTTCTTATTTCTTGAAATGCTTGTTCTGGGGTGAGTCAGTCACCTTGCAAGAAGTTTGATGCCCCTGAGTCTACCATGGTAAAAGGAAGCCCAGGCTAGGCATGTGGAGAGAGATGACCAACTAGCCCTGGTGACAGACATGAGTGAGGAAGCTTCTTGACTCCAGCCAAAGGTCATCTGACTGCAAACATGAGTGACTCTAAGAAACAACCTACCAGTGAGTCTGTCAATACTCAGGAAAGACAAAAATAATATATTGCTATTCGAAGTAACTAAGTTTTGGAATGGATTATTACCTATAAATAGATGGCCAGGACAATCATACAGCACATGGAGTGTTGGGAGGATACAAAGAAAAGGAAAGTAAGAACCCCTCCCTCAAGGAAACAGTAGAAAAGATTTTTAATCACATTATAAGAAGAGTTACTCTTCTTCTTCTTCTTCTTCTTCTTCTTCTTCTTCTTCTTCTTCTTCTTCTTCTTCTTCTTCTTCTTCTTCTTCTTCTTCTTCTTCCTTAGGAGCCCGGGGCTCAACCCCAGGGCCCTGAGATCATGACCTGAGCTGAAATCAAGAGTCGGATGCTTAACCAACTGAGCCACTGAGGTGCCTCACTTCTTTTCATGGTTAACTATGGTTAGAATTAGGTGTTAAAACAGGCTCACTGTTGAAGTAAAAGAGAGAGGTGAATTTCACTGTGTGAAGTATTTAAATTGTCTGAGCCTCAGTTTCCTTCTCTGTAAATCTTGTAGAGATTAAATAGGCTAATCATGTGCGATGCATGACTGTGGTCTGGCCCCACAGTAAATGATCGATATGTGTTAGCTGCTATTATTACTACTCCTGTTATTATCAACAGCAGCAGTGGCAAACACCTCCATCCCAAGATGATACTAAAAGGACCAATAACTCTCACATTAGTTCTGCCAGCCCCTGGTGGGAGACCAGTCCACAGCTACGCTTCTGCCTCCCATACTAATGTTCATTTGAGCATCTTTGATCTTCGAGAGCCACCAAAACGTTGTATTGCCGAACATCACACTGGTCTGTCTAAACTCACTGTTTCTAGGGGGAGACATTATGGCATGATGTGTAAGAGTGGGTTCAAGTCCCGTTTAGAACATACACGGGCTGTGTGACTTTCTGCGCTTCACCTGTCTCATCTTCCAACCAAAACATGACTCTTTATCTACCTCAGGAAGTTGTGGAGAGAATGCCAGGGGATAATATGTGTCGAGGCTTTAGCACACAATGGGGAATAAATGTTGTTATGTGATTATTATTATCATTACCACTGGCAAGTACAAATAACACAGTCTGTACTACATGCTAGTCATTTTTCTATATTATTAATGAGCATTCCATAGCCTTTGATCATAATTATTACCATTTCTATAAGAAAACTGAGGTTCCAAGACAAATTACTTTCCCACTGCCCCCTAGCAACAAACTTAGAAAGTCAGACTTCAGTCCACATCTGTCTGATTTCAAGCCTCATGGCTGTGCTGCTATGCCATTCCTTGTTGAAAAAACAGTAATATTTACCATAAACAGGAATTAAGATACATTCTTACTTTATTTGGGTTGCCAGGTTTATCAAGTAAAAATTTAAAAAATATTCGTTATTATCTGAAATTCAAATTCAACTGCGTGTCTTATCTGACAACCCAGTGTTTTTCTATCTTCTTAGCTGTTAAACCTAAAAGCATTTTTGCTTTTTTGCTCGCCATTGAAAACCAGAGATTTTGCCTTTTGCCACCGACATTTTCATTTGGTTAGATGAAGTGTGGTTGAGGGAAGAAGCACGTTTTTTATTAGACATCTCCTCCCCTCAGACTCACAGATTATTACCCAAACAGATTGAAAGTGCTCCTTGGGGAAAAAGACTTTGTCTCACTCATGTTTGTGTCTCCCCACACTATATGTAACATATCAGGACACTCAGACAATGCTTGTGGAATGAAAACAGCAGTCAAGCTTCCTAGGGGTCCTTCAGAGGAAAGATTTGAGCTGTTAGAAAATGTTTACCAAATGGTGTGCACAGCAAATATGAAGCAGCAAGAGCTTTGTGTAGCTGATGGCAGCTTAGACGCAAACACTCTCGTTTCTTCCACAGCCAGAAGAAACTCCAAATCCACTTATCCCAGCCTTAGGTAAATGCTTTGACTACTTGCTTATTCATGTCGAAGCTCTAAACAGACAAATCAAAATAGACTAAGACTAGCATACCTAAAATGCTAAATACTTCGGACCAAAGTCTGATTCAAAACTGGATTACAGCAGGAAATCATCCTCCTCCTCCTCCTCTTCTTCCTCCTTCTCTTCCTCCTCCTCCTCTTCCTCCTCATGATGTTACACTGCGTCATTGCATCTAATCGCACATGGCATCGTCTTTAAGATTCCATTCAGTGAGAACATCGTAAACTAAGGAAACCCTTAGGAGCAAGCAAGAGAAGTGTTGATTAAGGTTTAGTCACAAGCATGGACAGTGGAGCCCCTGAAATAAAATTACCACAAGAGAAAAAAACAGTGTGCTTGGAATGGAGGAAAAGGGGGAAAAAAAGTTTTTAATCTGTGAACTGGAAAAAATGGGAGATCGGACTCAGAAATTCTGGGGAGTACATGCATCTATAAACTGTAACCCTGACAGCCTTGGCCAGCTTTAGCATGGGGGTCTCTTGTCACAGTATCTCTGGACGGGTGGGGCTATCTGCTTTGCCCAGGCCAGGAATCTGAAGTGGCAGCCGTCAGAGTGGCAAGAGAAGCAGAGTAATCCAACCACAGTGCTTTGAACTTGACCATCAGTGATGGTACAGTTGACCCTTGAACAACATGGGGGTTAGGGGTCCCCTACACGGGGATTAGGGTTAGTTAACCCCAACACGGGGGTTAGGGTTAGTTGTACAGAAATGTACAACTTCTGACTCCCGAAAACATAACGACTGACAGCCCGCTGTTAACCAGAACCTAGCCAATAAAATAAGCAGTCAATGAACCCATGTTTGGTAGGTTATATGTATTATATGCCATATTCTTACAGTAAAGTAAGCTACCGAAAAGAAAACATTATTAAGAAAATCAAAAATAACAGAAAATACAGTTACATCACTGCCCTGTATTTATTGAAAAAAAAATCCACTTGGAAATGGACCCGCATAGTTCAAACCTGTGCTGTTCAAGGGTCAAATATACCTATTTACTGGGGACAATTCTCTGCCTTATATGATCTTGTATAGCTTACTTTAACAGCTCTGTGTCTCTATGCTCTGATCTGTAAAGTGGGGTTAAAAATAATACCTATGTCATGTCTGTCATACAAGCTAAGGTTAAGTAACAGTATTATAAATGCTTACCGTTAATATAACTATTTTTCTGTAGGCACTGTAGAATGCAGGGATAATGCTTTCTTATAATAAAATAAGCTGTAGTCTTGGGAGCCCAAAACAGTTTGGACCTTGAATTTCTCTGACACTTACTGAGGGAATGAGAAGGAGTTTCCCTTTTGAAGGGCCATCTATCCTGGACTGTAGGAAGACACACTCAATCCTTCCAACTTGCCCCTCTAATTCTGACAGCAATTTTCAGGCCTAGGGGTCTAGCAGAATTCTAGAGCACCTCAAGAAAATCCAGAGGACAATGGGTTCAGAGCATTCTCCAGTCTCAGGGCAAGCACTTGGGGGCCAGGGCCAGCCCTGGGATCTGGGAGTGAAGAGGACCTGCATCCCTAGCCAATGCTAGACACACAGGAATTCCTGAACATGGTGAGGTCAGGGGAGTCCCTGATGAGGGCAGACAGCTGTTTGATCTTTGTTTTCTGGTCTGCCATCTCAAAGAATGTTACTGCTCACCCAACTACATGGGCAAAGAAAAGAAAATAGTACTATCAAATATATATATTGTTTTCTATAAGGAAAAGAGGTACTTGTGGACAAAGGGTGAAAAGATACACATTGCTGGGGCAAAGAGAGGAGAACAAAATATATTCTATAGATCACTGATATGAAAGCGCCCTATGTTTTGCATTTTAATCAAGGAAAAAAGGGACACAACACCTACATCTCCTTTTTCAGGACCTGATCATTTTTTCCTAGGTTCTGGAAGCTAAACTTAGATTCTTTTTATTTTTTCTTTTCTTTTTTTTTTAATGTTTTTTTATTATATTATGTTAGTCACCATACAGTACATCCCCGGTTTCCAATGTAAAGTTAGATGATTCATTAGTTGTGTATAACACCCAGTGCACCATGCAATACGTGCCCTCCTTACTACCCATCACCAGCCTATCCCATTCCCCCACATCCCTCCCCTCTGAGGTCCTCAGTTTGTTTCTCATAGTCCATAGTCTCTCATGCTTCATTCCCCCTTCTGATTACCCCCCTTTCTTTATCCCTTTCTTCTCTACCGATCTTCCTAGTTCTTATGTTCCATAGATGAGAGAAACCATATGATAGTTGTCATTCTCTGCTTGACTTATTTCACTTAGCATTATCTCCTCCAGTGCCGTCCATGTTGCAGCAAATGTTGAGAATTTGTTCTGATAGCTGAGTAATATTCCATTGTATATATGGACCACAACTTCTTAATCCAGTCATCTGTTGAAGGGCATCTCCGTTCCTTCCACGCTTTGGCTATTGTGGACAATGCTGCTATGAACATTGGGGTGCATATGGCCCTTCTCTTCACTACGTCTGTATCTTTGGGATTCTTTTTATTTTTTCATTCATGCAGTATAGCATATTTTTAATTGTTACCAATTCCTGGATATGGCTTGGGTTAGGAGTTTGATGACAGCTGTGTGTGACATTTGATTTTTTTTTAAAGAAATTTCAGAACATTCCTTTACCCTTTGAGCAGACTTTATTTGTTTAAATTCCTAAGAATTTATTCAGAAAAATAAAAAAACCAAAAGAACGAAAAATAATTCTATATCTGTTTCTCAGCGTTTTTTTCTCTTGATGATTCATCTTTTTTTTGTTTTTGTGCTGACTCACTATTTCTTTGAGGGTTGGGACCCTAAAGTAACTAACTACTTTAATTTTTTTTGCTTAAAACAAAACAAAGCAAAACAAAAAGTTCAAAAAACAAACAAACCACAGTCTCCCGGCTAAAGTATATTTACAGAGATTTATTTTTTTCTTTCCCCCATCAGTACTCAACGCAAATACAGTACTTACAATTCATAAAATGACAGCATGTGCTGCTCTTTTCACCACTTTCAGAAATACATTTAGTGGTATGTTTGTGGATGGCAAAATGATGTCAATGCATTTATCTATCTGCTTTTCTACCGACTTGGAGATCAACACAGGGTATTTGATGTATACCGTGGATTATAAGTGCTGTCCTCAACACTTCTGAAAATTGGTTATACCAAAAGCTATAAACATGCATTCATGATACTTTATTTAGAATTGGAAAACTACAAATATCAGAATAGCTTATTCTATATTGACTCTTCTGTGGAAGAGATATAATCTTTGGAGATTATGTTGGCTAGAAATTTTCTCTCTAAAGAAACAAACAAAACAGTGAAAGTCATTTTTCTTATAGAGAACCTCTTGCAAGTTTTCTTAAGAACAAATGGGTAAGAGCTCATCAAATAAGACTTCTATTTCTACTTCTGTCTATGGTGTATGTGTGTGTATGTGTGTGTGTGTAATTTTGAAGGCTTGGGGGACTGCTGAGGTACACAGAACTTGGGGATCCAAGTCTTCAGCCACCACATAAGCAGTCCAAGTCCCCCTAGGCCACCATGCTGTGAGAAAGCCCAAACTAGACCACAGGTAGAGTCCATATGGAAAGCCTGACGACTACATGAAGAGGGAGACCTAAGATGGCGTGACAAGCCAGCGCCCAGCTGTTCCACCTTCCTTTGTTCTAGCTCCACATCGCTGTCTGACTGCAACTTCGTGGAATCCCCCGAGCTGGGACCTTTCCAAGATTTTATCCACAGAAACTGAGAGATAATAAAATGATTAATGTTGTTTTAAGCACACACACACACACACACACACACACACGATGGAAAACAGATATTTCCCTCAGGGCATTTGTCAATTTTTGGAGCATAGTGAGAGACCAAGAATCTGGACACAGGGTTTAATTGAGGGCAATTGCAAAGAGGCGGAGAACCCAGAGAATTTTTGAAAAATCAAGGTGCTGAAGAGACAAGACGTGGAGACTGTCAAGCAGCCAATATTTATAGTTAAAAGATGGGTTTTACACTTTATGAGCTGCTCTTTCCACCTCATAGCCACAAAAATGGCTAAATTGAAAAGACTGATGACAACAAGTATCGGTGAGCATGAGGAGTGACCTGAACTCACATACACTGCTTGGGAGAGTTTACAGTGTTGCAGCCACTGTGCAAATCCATTTGGCTCTCAGTATCTACTAATGGCAAATGTGTATATTCCAGTCACAGACACACACTTAGCAGAAATGAGCACATATACTCATGAAAAGAAATGTAACTAGGGCATAGCAGCACTATCTGTAATAGAGAAAGCCAGGAAACCGTCCACATGGTCATCACATTAGAACCGACAAACACGTGATGTTATAGTCATACCATGAAATACTCTGCAGTGGTGAAGGTGAATGAGCTACTTCCATGTGAAAACAGCTTGACCTAACAAACATGTTGATTAAATACGGCCAGAGACAAAATAATTCCTTCTATTTGATTTTACTTATATAAAGCTCAAAAACAGACAACACTAATCTATGCTATTAGAAGTTGGGATAACAATGCCCTCAGAAAGGGTAGTGACTGGAAGTGGTCATCAGCAGGGTTCTGGGTAGCTGCCAACATTCTACGATCTTGACCATTACTAGTTCCATGGGTATTTTCTCTTGTGAAAATGTATTGAGCTTTACACTTATGACTTGTGCCCACCAGTATGCAGGCTGTACTTCAATAAATAATTATTTTTAAAACATAGGATCTCACCCCTACATTTTATGTGATTTACTTCTGGAACTTTCTAAGCTTTCACAGTGAAAAGCCAAGGTGTAGCCCATCCTGCTTGTGGCAGGGGGAGAAAAAGTAATCATTTTGGAGAAGGAAATACAACTAGTACATTCTCCATAATAAAGGCTTACTCTCCAAGGGGGAAGACTCTACTAGAGTGAAGAACCTTTACCCAACTCCAGCTCCTTCTAGCCTGGGGTGGGGGGAAAGCAAAGAAACACTTGTGAGGGTCAAAACCCAGGAATACAGGCTCAGTAAATGGCTGAGATAATGATAAGATTATAGATCACTTTCCCTCCCCTACACCTTACCACCGCACCAACAGGGCTCTTAGAATAACAGTAGATTACAGTTAAGAGCTGCACTGTGTAGACTCAGAGATCTGAGGACTTCTTAGGGAAACCTAAGACAACAAGGATTGAGGACACTAGAAAAATCAGAAGCCAATGGCACCTATAGCTAGCTGTAGCTACCATTAAACACAGCCCAACTCCTAGACAGACTGACATAAAATCTCAGATTAAAACCTGTTTATCTCAGGTTCTATTACCTCATGTCAACATGAGCCAACAACAACAACAACAACAACCACAAGACATGCTAAAAGACAAGGGAAAGGAAAATCTCCAAACTGGGCCAATACTTAGTTTTTCTATACAGTATAAATTGTCTCCTGAGCAACAGAATTAATCTACCTGTATTGAGGTAAATTTTCTTCACTGAATATAAAGCTTAGTTACCTGTTTGCATTATAAATAGTACTAAACTTTTAAAGACTGTAACACTGAATTTAATTAACACATTGTCTGTTAACATGCTGAATAATATTCTCTACCTCAGCTCTGCTCAAATGTCATGTTGTCCATGAGTCTTCCCATCAATAAAGTAGCAGCACTTCTCCACACTCCTGATCTGTTCTCCCTGCTTTACTTTTCTTCATGGTATTAGTCTTTGTCCAACACATCGTTTATCTCACTCAATTGCCTATTATTTGGCCTCCCCCTACTAGAATGTAAGCTTCATGAGTGCTCTCTGTTTTATTCCTTACCCTTCCCAAAGTCCCTATGATGGTTAAGTGTTCGGTAAATATGTGTTGAATAATGAATAAATATACACTCCATCAGTATTTATCTGTCGTTACATAAATACACCAGATTACATGGTGGTAGCGAACACCGATTGAATTCTTACTGCGTGCAAAGAACTGTGCTAAGCAGCTATGGATTTTACGTGGGTTACCTTACTTAAGCTTCACAACAATGCTGCATGTCAGGGCTATTATCCTATCCCTTTTGCAAATGAGAAAACTGAAAACAAAGAGATGAGGTAAATTATCCAACATCCCCCATAGATAAATTGGACTTAGAACTTTAGTTACATGACCAATATTATAAGCCATAAATGATAAGACCCCACTCACCGTAAAGAAGAACCAACATACACATCTCTGTAAGATTTTTTTTAAAAATTTATTTATTTTTTCTAGAGAATGTGAGCCGGGGAAGGGGCAGAGGGAGAGAGAAGGAGAATCTCAAGCAGACTCCCTGCTAAGCGTGGAGCCTACGCAGTGCAGTGAGAGAATTTGTGATAGCTTTACCTGTGTCCTCCAGAGTCTGGAAGCATACGTGGATGTCACGTCATTTCTCTAACTCTCGCCTGGATAGTACTGGAGTTAGACAGGTAGCAGAAGGAGCTCCTAAGGGCACGGTCCAAAGACAGGGAGCCACACACATAGCCGTCACTTCTAGCCATTTGCAATGCAGAGCAGGGATTAATCCTTGTTGAAGCTCCCCATTTATGAAGGGGTTCTTCTGGGGCAGCAGAAGCTCAGCAATCAGAGACTGTGGAATAAACCCACCAGATGAAGGACCTGAGTTGCGTGTGACCAGTCGGTCAGAAAGGGCATCACAAATATCACAGAACCAAACTGAAGTCCCCGCAAGTTCTCTAAGGAATGAAATAAACCACATACTAACTGTTGGATGTCTGCTCCAGAGCAACTATTACCAGCTCACCAGTGGTAGCCAAGAGAACGTAAAATTACAGGAGCAAGGAAGTAAAAAATAAATGCATATGTTTATACCTAGTTCTAATTTCTTTTCTCCTTCACTGTGTCGGTTTGGATTTCTTTTAAGCCAGGCAAGAGGGAAGAAGAGCAAGTGGCAAGGGAAGACTACGTTGATGCAAGACCATAAGCCCAGCTCAGCATGAGTTGGGCTAGGAAAGGCAGCTGCTTTTACTGGATTAAGATTTAAGTCAGTTGTGGTCTGTTCTGGAATTTATAACTCCTAAACTTCTTTTAACTGGAAGTTCTCAGGAAGCTATCGGATCTGTCTGCTTTGGATATCATCAAGAAATGAAGAAGGCAAGATCAAATCAGACATGTTGAAAGCAATAGTGAAGAAAAATTAAACTTTCCTGTTGTGCTCTACCAAGATTAAATGATTCTATAAATAAGTTACAATGGTAGTGTTTATATTACATATATTCTATCAAAATACATAATTAAAAAAGAATATAAAACAATTCTCATGATCTCCAGAAATACTAAAATAAGGCAAAATCTGGGCTGGAATCAACTTCCTATTTTGATATGAAGGGTCTAGGCTTGTAGTGTCAGTTCTGTCATAAACAGCTTATTTTTGACACAGATTCCACACTTAATCTCAGTTAACAATTTTGCATCTGCTCCAACAGCCTTATGTGGAGTTTAAAATATGCAGTAAAGACCAACACGGTAGAGAAGACACAATGGCATATCAATCTGCTAAGAGACTGTAAGATTATCGAAATTATGTGTGAAGGGATAGCAAAGGACCTACTTAGACGATAAAATAATAACCATGATCATTTTTAAATTCAAGAATAATTAACATACAGTGTTACATGTTTCAGCTGTGCAATATAATGATTCAACAGTTCTATGCATTTCTCAGTGCCCACCAAGACGAAGTGTACTCTTAATCCCCTTTATTTCACTCATCTTGCCACCTGTTTCCCTCTGGCAACTATGAGTTTGTTCTCTGTATTTAAGAGTCTGATTTAATTTATTTAAGAGATCATGACCTTAGCCAAAATCGAGAGTCAAGGTCTGATGCTTAAATGATTGAACCACCCAGATTCACCCCCTCCACCCATTTTAATTGGATTATTTGTTTTTTTTGATGTTGCATTGTATAAATTTTTTATATATTTTAGGTATTAACCCTTTTATCAGATATATCATTTTGCAAATACCTTCTCCAATTCAGTAGGTTGCCTTTTTGTTTTGTTGATGGTTTCTCTCATCGTGCAAAAGCTTTTTATTTTTGTGTGGTCCCAATTGTTTAATTTTTCTTTTGTTTCACCCTTGCCTGAGGAGACATATCTAGAAAAATGTTTGTACAGTATATATCAAAGAAATTACTGCTTATGTTTTCTTCTAGGAATTCTTTATATGTATTTATATGTGTGTGTGTGGGTGCGTGTACATATATCTACATCTCTCTCTATATAAATGTATGACCACGATCATTGATTGAATGATGCCACTCCCTGTACAGAATGCTTGACTCATTCAATCTTCACAATCAGCCCATGAGGTGGGTTTATTATCATTCCCACATATTTCACATATGCGGAAACTGAGGCATAGGAAGATTAAGAAACTTGGTTGTCACTCAGCTAGTAGGTGGAAGATAGGACCTGAACCCAAGCAATCTGTATTCAATGTATGCTTCCTTTAATATTTATGTAAAAAGGATGCCTCTAGTGGCAAAACAGAACTAGTCAAAATTCTTTAAAAGTAGTTATAAAATTATAAGAGTTGCTCCCCTGTGTTTCCTTAAGCACCCAGAACTCGTAATGCCAGAGATGTCAGTTTTGAAAAATTTCCTCTGTCCAAAGTTGATTATAGCATTATTATAAAATTCTCAGTGCTTGTCTCTTTTGGATCTTCAAACCTAGTATGGTGGGCAGGGATTTCTTTAAAGTCAAATTTAGCTGGAGGGGAAATATTAATCATTAAAGGTGGACTGGCCCCAAAGGCTTAGTGTTTCTATTCTTTTATCTTTACACTTACTTCCTGTAATACAAATATTACAAGATTATATATTTTCTTTTTTCCTTTTTTTAAAAGCCTAAATATATATTGGTTTCATACTTTTTATTATTATTTTAGTAACCCTCTAGTTGAAACAAATGTGAAGTGCTGAGAAGTAATGTATTCATTCCCTCAGCTACTAGGAGTGTTGCTGGCAATGGCTCCCAATTGAATTCATCTCTAGCAATTATCCTTGCCTGAAAGAAGTAGGCTCAGTCAATATTAAGACACTTCCTCGAGGGCTGCTTGAATTTAATAAGTAGTCAAAGTTGTGGTACAAAGCTCTTGATACCCTTGACTCAATTGAGACAATTCTGAAGGGCTGTCTCAGTTTCGGAAACCTCTGTAGAATCAGGTGAAGCCCCTGTTGCAACTTATCACAATTCAATTTTATCCTCTGTCCTATTTTGCCTCCCTCATCCTTCACTTGTGTTGTTTGTTCCTCAGTAAATGCACTCCCCAGTACATCTGGATGCAAACCCCAGAGTCTGTTTCCTGTGGAATCCAACCTAAAAGAGTTGGTACTAGGTGTGTACCTAAGAAGCAAAATCAAAAATGTGATTTTGGAGCTAGATCTACCACTGGCCATGGCAATGAGGAGCCCATCACTGGAGGTAGGTGGTGTGCTCATAGCCCCTGGCATGTACTTGCCCTGGAATTCTTAAAATTTTTACCAGTGGTGAACTAAGATGAGATACTGGTGAAATGGAATGTGCTGGCAGATGTAGTATCTTAGGATTTTGAGAGATTTGGGAAAAATAATAATCATAAGAATAATGGAATTGGATGGTTATTGCTGAGCTAATGGACATATTGGGGAAAATCGTGAAAAGCTGATAGTGATTAGTCACCAACATGAATGAGAGTGGCAAAATCAGTGAGTCTCCTTGAATTCTCCTTTAGCTAGAGAGCAGAAAAAGCTGAGAGTCAGACCCAGGACTTAATTATAAAAGGATTTGATCCAGAGCAGGTTGAATTCTTAACCCTAGCAGGTCTGATATGAGTGTGGCCCTGAGACTTGGAGTGCGTACATCCAGGAAAGTGTACTAAAGGATTCTGAATCACCAGACTCTTCAGAACCACTAGGCTACAGAAATATCTCATTCCTCCTTTTTAACAATTACCATTCTCTCCTTGTTTGAAGATGAAGCATAGGTTTCTGATCTGAAAAACAACAGATTCCCTGCTTAAGATATAGCTCCACTTCTCCTGACTGTTAAAAAGCAACTAGGATTGGGTCAAAACATAACTAGTATAGGAAAGTGGTAGGCCTGCTACGAAAAGGAGGTCAGTAGATACCAAAGGCATTGATGGACCCAGGCAACATGTGTGGGTGGGGGTTGGAAGAGTGCATGTGAGATTGGATCTTGAGAGTGCTATAACAAGGGGGGTAGAATACAAAGTTGGATGAGAACGTGGGATCTCATGTTCTCAAAATGGGATCTCCCATAAAAGATTTAATATACTGGCAAGAACCTTCAGAGATGGTGCATTACACGGTTAGATTGGCTCTAGGATGCTTGGAAAATGATGGCCCATACTAAGTGAAGTGGAAATATCAAAACTATCAGAACAAATAATGAAGCAAAAATTAAAGAGCCTTAAAAATGGGCAAGCTAAAGTTGATAGTCTACATAAATCCAAGAAAACCAGCAGAAAACCATATTCTATTGGAGGTACCAAGGAACACTCCATTTACTAAAGTGATAAAGAAGTGCTTGGGAGGAAGGCAATGACATTTTAAGAGTTAATTGGAGACTGTCATCTGTAGACCAGAGCTAACGGTAGGATATGTTGGAGGTGGAAGAAGGCCTGACACATGGAGAGCTATGGAGGTAGTTAATAGAAAATGTATTTCCAGAGCAAGACAAATGGATAGTCTACAAGGGTATTCAGTCTGCATAACTAAAATAATCAGTGGTACAATCTCAGAAGGCCACCCCAATAACAAGTCATGATTCACTACCCAGTTTCCAGACCTGAGCTACTCTTAGAGTTGGGAACTCATTGACTGGAAGAGAGGCTCGTTAACCATGAGAAGGAAAACTAATAACACCATGACAGGTATATAAATAAGTCCCTCAGTCCTTCTCCAAAGGGAGCCATGACATTTGTAACTGTATATTAGAAAAATAAAGAAATATTCAAACATGAGGCTTTTAATGAGGGTCAGATTATTAAAGAGTCCTGACCTAAATCCAGCTCACAACGAGTCCATTGATCTGTGGATACACCCAGTGGTCATTTCTCTAATCTCCAAATGTCTAACTCAAATGCATATCCTGTGAGTTGGCAGAATCTCTACCTTGATTCCTTGATCTGTGAGGTAAGAGCTATTGTAACAGTGAAAACAAACAAAATCCTCTGAAACTTCACAAGATGGTAAGTCCAAAATAATATTGCCTAAGTCTGTGAATATAATAAAAATATTGATATATGCAGTTTAAATGAGTGAATTGTATAGTATATTAATTATATCTCAATAAAACTATTTAAAATTGCAATATTGGGAAATAGCAGACATTAAGGTCATCCTTATCATATCCTTACTTCATTCACCAACATAGCACCTAGAGAAACCAGATGGTTACTTTGGGTAACAGTGGTTTCCACCAACTAACTCAGTTAAGTACTAGTTCCAATTATAGTTATCACTCCAGGTACATTATCTTTACCAGAGCAAATTAACATGGCCTTAGGAATGTGGTAGATAGCCATTGATCTAGAAAATTAGTTCTTTCCATCCCTATCAGGAAAGAGGACCTCAAGTTGTTCACATCTACATGGGATGAACAGCAGCATGTATTTACGGCCTTGTCCTAGAGCTGCACTATTTCTTCTACTGTGTATCATAATATAGTCTAAGGGAGGACCTGGACATTTGGGTATTTTGTAAAAGATCAAATCGATTCAATGATAAGATGCTAGTCAGCCTTATGAGCACAAGTGGCAAATACATTGTAGGGCTTGGTAAGAAACACACTCTTGAGGATAGAAGATGAACTCCACAAAGATTCAAAGACATGCCACATCAGTCCAATGGCCTAGAGCAGGCTGAGACATTCAAAAGTAAAGAACAAAGATTTCACCTTTCACCTCCTATATAAAAGGAAGTACAATGCCTAGTAGACATCTTACAATTCTGAAGACAGCAGACCCCATGCTTGGGAAACTACATCAACCCATTTACTGAGAAACAAAGAAGCCTACTGGCTTTGAGGGGGTGCAGAGCAAGAAAGGGCTCACTAGTGGGTACAAATTACAGTGCAAGCATCCTTGCTGCTTAGGCCTAAGACCTGTAGACTCATTATATTAAAGTTATCTGAGAAAGATGTCAGGTGACTTTGGAGTACCTTCTTTTGTTTTTTTTTTTTTTTTTTCAAATACGTTCTGCACCCAGCTTGGAGTCCAGTGCGGAACTTGAAATCAAGAGTTGATTTGAGCTGATATCGAGTCAGATGCTTAACCAACTGAGCCATTCAGGTACCGTGTGGTCCCTCCTAGTAGGAGAATCACACTGTGGGTTCCAGAACAATGCCATAGGATCTGCAGCAGAGAACTAATCATTCTAAAAACAGCTCTTGGTGTGCTAGTAGGCCCTAATAGAAATGGAACATGTGACCATGGACATGAAGTGGCAAAGAGAGAGAGCTACGCACCTTGAGCTGAGTTCTCCCAGAACCACCAACCATAAGATCAGGCAGGCCTCACCATAGTCAGTGCACTGGCAGATGGAAGTGGTATTACTTTGAACAAGCAACAGAAGACAAGTTAAGTCTAAGCCTAGGAGATAGTGCAGACCTCCAAGTCATCCAGTACTATTTTGCCAGGGCTCTTCTCTCATGGAACAGCTATAGTTAAATGAGAAGTGACCACTAAAACGGGAGGAAAGGCCAAGCTAAGTTCATAAGTTAGTTGGTTCAGTATGTGGGTGCAAGCTGAACTTGCTGGTTATTATCAGCACTTGGTGGTGACCTTGAAAGGCGGTGGCTAGATGAGATTACAGCACTCTATAACGTTTTGGGCATCACTCAACCACATAAGCTATGAAGGCCAGCAGAGGAACTAGTCAGGAGTGAGGCAAATCTAGAACGAGTCGTAGAGGAGGAAGATGTATATCCCTGAAATGAGCTGCAGCAGGGGTGTCTGCAGTTTGCACCATTAACCCTCCTCTTGCTCCTTTTCCTCATATTAGAAACCAGCCAGAATCTTGGAAGAGCTGATTCCAGGTTGCGTGAATTCACTGTATGAAGTAAATGGATCCAAAAGATACATTGGGAATAAACTAATGAATGCTGTGGTATACCACCCAAATCCCTTTTTAGAGCCTTTGTACCTATATCCCAGCTGTCATAAATACTGACTACTGGCAGCTCTTATCTGAGCCCTTCTTTCAGAACTACCCTTGGTTTGTGAAAGCCTCCTCACCGAAGATTACACCCCTTCCTTCTGGGTAGTCTGCAGCCAATGATTGGTCAAGGCAGACCTGCAAAGGCTGGGCCTCTCTGCCTCAGTTGGAACAACTCTGCAGCTCTGAAGGGCCATGTCAACTCTGTATCAACCAAATCATGGCTGAACTCTTCCCTCAGCCCAACCCTGCCTTCCTCACCCCTCAAGTATGCTGTTCTCACGACCCCAATAAACTACCTGCATGCTTATCTCCACTTCAGGGTCTCTTCTTAGTGAAACTGACCTGTAGCATTTACTAACTCTGTTAAAATGTTTCTTTTTTCCTAGCTGTCGTAGATGTATACTAAATTATTTTGTTGGTGATCTTCTTTCTAAGACAAGAAATGGTACTTTTACACATATACTTAAATGATTCTTTCATGTTTCTTGAAGGCCTGTGTGTCAAATTCTATTTAGCATCCTTTTCTTTTCCTTCTCCATAAGATAAGATTGCCAGAGCTGGGTAACTGAAGACACAGCCTAGGAGATCTGACATTTACTCATCTAATATTCAAAAGTGCTATAATCTATTTTCTCTATTTCTCTAGCCTTGACATAAAGAAAACCCCTGCAACAGCTCCTTTTAATATGAAACAATGCATAATCTTTACCAAAGCCACCAATTTCCTGTACCTTCAAGCCTCTTTGTCTCATTTCAAGAACCGCAAAACACTATCATTAACAAAAGCCAACAGCATTTTTCAACCTAAATTCAAATTTGGTATTTCACTTTAAGTTTACTATAAAAAACATCTTCAGAAGAGTGTTGTTAAGGTTGCCTGGATAACTTTGACAACAAAATAAAGTCCAAACTCCTGCCATGTTAGGTCCTCCATATGTTAAATTAATCTCCACTGTGCTCTGCTCCAGCTAAACTGACTGATATACGATTCGCTGATATGTCTTGTCCAAAAAAGGGACACCCTTGGGGGGTTCTTCTCTCTCACAACTCTCCCACCCATTAGTCAAGCCCGTCTCTTGAATCATCTCTTTTATAAAGTTTTTAGGACCAATATCGGTCATGAAAGTGTTTCCTATTGCTCATGGGAGAAAACTCTAATCCTTAAGCCAGCTCCGAAGGTCCTGCACAGCATGGCTTCTCCCAAACCCCAGCTTTCTCTTGCACTTTGCTCTCTAAGTTGTAGCTCTACCAGCATTTTTCTCTTCATACCACCATGTTCTTCCTCCCAAAGGGTTATTTGCATACCAGCCCCCATTCCTATAACAGTTCCTCTGGCCTGAAAACTCCAGTCCTTTGCCTAGTTAATTCTGACTCTTTCAGATCTAAGATCAGCTTTCACTTCCTCAGAGAAACTTTACCTGATTCCCCAGAATAGATAAAAGTTCCTTTCTAATATACTCTCACCGAATACATCATTCCAGTCATGGCTTTAGTGAGACACGAGTTAACCTTGTTTTCCGTACTGATTCAGGGCTTTTCTGATTGACTCAGTTGAAGTCTGGGTAGATTGGAAATACCCACTTGAGGTGTTCCCAGGAGGAAGGGATGAAATATAGGAATCAAGGCTTACACAAGTCTTTGGAAAGGTGGGAAAGAGTGAAGCCTGGGGGGAATCTACCATCAGAATTCAGGAAATTATAACATGCAATAGTTACTTATGATCTCCACTGGGCTTTGTGGCTAATTCACAAGGGGATGCCTGGAAGCTATTGGCAAAACCTGCTGTCAGCTGTCTGCCAGAGCTCTGAAGTTCCTTACACCCCTTAGAAAAAACTACCTTCTGCTTCTTCTCTTCCTTCTAAATCTCTTGTGAGGGCCTCTCATTAGTGAAATGGAATCTACTAGGAATTTGGGGCAATCCAGTTCCCAGGCTTCTAGATCCGGGTTGACACAGTTTTTTTCTACAAAGGACCAGATCGTCAAATATTTTACGCTTTGTCATTGTAGCACAGAACATGCACAGAGATGCTGAAATTTGAATTTCTACATGTTATGAACTCTTATTTTTATTTAGATTTCCACTCAACCATTTAGAAATGTAAAACCCATTCTCAGTTTGGAAGCAGCACAAAGCAGGTGGCAGCCTGAGTTTGGTCCACAGGCACTGGTTTGCCAACCCTTGTTCAAGATCCTGCAAAACAAGAAGGGCGGATAGGGTGACATGCCAACGGACAGCTTGATCACTAACTAATAAAACCATGATGACTTTAGGATCTCAATGAGGCCATAGGCATGAGTTTGAGAGAGGAAGTGAGGAGTAGAAGCAGATGTTGGGAGAACCTGAGCCATCACTTCTGAGATGTACTCGTGGCTTCTTGACCTGCTCGGGCTGAGTCTTATAGGTACCGATCACATTTCATAACAGAATGCTGCTGCACACATCCAAGTTTATAATTCCTTGGGTCAGAGAACACTCAGTTGTTGATGGCAGCCATTCTCATAGCCCACTGTTGTAGCCACTGGTGATCTCTATCACAGTGGGCTGTTCTTTTCCTATCGGAACACATTCAAAGCAGCTCTACCAATGGAAAATAGTAGTTGGCAGATGAGGAAATAGCCTTTCTCCAAAATCTTAAGGATCTGTATTATGATGTTACCACTGCTGGCTAGGTGCTTTATCCCTTTCTGTCATTAATTTTCTAATACCACTCACTCAATCTGCTGGGTCAAAGGCCTAAGTGACAGGTCAGTCTGTACAGAAGTGTGGACCTGATGCAGACCCCTTCCTGCTGCACGTATTTCTTGGAAAAGAAGCCTTACAGGTTATTTGGTAGATGGACTAGAGAAGCACACCTAAATACAATCTCTTAGATATACTGAGTGCCAGGGCTCTTTTTGCTGTGGTTTGTGCAAAGTGAGACAGCTTATCTCTCACTGAAGAGGGAATGTCTTGATATTTTTCACACCATTGTCCTATTAGACACTTCGTAAACATCACAGGTCTGTGAACTTTCACATGTTTTTTTTCTCCCTTCCTCAATCATGCTTTTTCCTCCTAGGGCATCTGGTTGTTAGTTTCTTCCTAATGACACTGCCAAATTAATATGCCCCAACATGATATTCTGTTGTATATCAAGACGATCAAGGTCCCTCTAGACCAGAATAACAGCTCTTCCAAGTTCCTGCCTGCAACAATGAGGTAAAGAGTGTGCGTCCGAATGTATATCAATGTGTTGCTCCCTCACCAGGAAGACTTGCTAAGAAAAAAACTTGTCACTCGACCTAAACAGTGTACATAGTTCACATTCTGGCACAGACTCCTTAATTCATTGGGGACAAGCAAGAAACAGGGACCAGAAACCAGTTCACAGATGACACCTTCAGGATCACTGTTGTAGACTAACAACTTGAGAGAGCTCAGACAGAGCTTTGATTAAAGACAGCAAAGCGTAGAGTTGAACCACTGGGCAAAGGTGAGATGTTGCAGGTTATACTTACTCGTAGAAACTAAAGGGAAACATTTGCTAGGGCAATAGGTTCATATGACATGCCAGGGGCAGATTTGTTTTGGTAAAGATACCAGCTATTGCTTGCCCCAGGTTACCAAGGTCCCATTTCCCTCTGGTGAAGAACACACCAATTAAATGTATGCATGACCCAACCCCGTAATCCAGTTTGATGGACTGTGTCTTAGGGCCACTTCTGGAACGAATTACTGTATCAGCCAAGATTTTGACAAGAAATGGATGGTATACTTGAACAACAAATTGAGGGATTAAAAAAAAAGATTATTTACTGTGGTACTAACGAGCTTAGGAGACCAACAAAGAAAGGTTGGTAAAGCACTCAGAAAGTAGCAAGGGCTGAAAGTCATTATCATCCATAGACCTGAATGGGTAAGAGTATGAAACAGTGTTACTGGAATCAGGAGAGCTAAAACCATGGGGTGAGGGGCTACCCTCCAGGAGGCTGGTAGAGGAATGTAGCCACTATATAAAATGTGGACCAGCAGGGGGAAAGCACCATTTCTCTGTCTTTCTGCCAGCTGATCTGCTATTGGTGCCTTGCAAAACCCAACTCTGAGTCAGAAAGCAAGGGAATCCTGGTGATGTAATCCCAAGAGGTTACCCTCCCATGACACACAGCCAGGCAGAGAAAGGCTCTTGAGAAGTCGGTAGAGAAAAACACGTACTCATGGAAGGAAATAGAGAGTAATATGCATTCATTCACAAGAGAAAGTTTTGATGATAAAAAGAGGTTATACCTCTACGATCCAGTACCATACAGCAATTAAAAAAATGAACTAGCTTTCCAACATAAATACATCTCAAAAACATAATAAGTGAAAAACAGAAAGCACCAGCAGGATACCCACACTATAACATTTATGTAACATTTGAAATCCAATAAAACCATATTTTATGGAATCATAAATATGTAGAAAAAGATGTTCTAGCAGTAACCACTGGGGATGCAGTTCTGTATACATCACTGCGATAGGTTGAATATGCCTAGAAATATACTCTTTCCACCTTCACACTTGAACAATTTGGTGAGGTGTATTAGTTATCTTGCTGTGTGTTGGGGGTTGAATTGTGTCCTCCAAAAACTATGCTGAAGTCCTAACTCCCAGTGCCTCGGAGTGAGAACTTTTTGGAATAGGATCATCGTAGTTGCAATTAATTCAGTTAAAACGAGGTCATTATGCAGAAGAGTGAGCCCCTAGTCCAATATGACGAGTATCGTAAGAGGAGAAGAGACACGGGGACACCACGTGAAGGTGTAGACCGAGATCGGGAGTGATGCAGCTGCAAGACAAGGAATGCCAAACATTGCTAGCAAACCACCAGAAGCTACAAGAGGCAAGAGAGGAGTCTCCGCTAAAGGAGTGAGAGAAAGCATGGCCCTGCTGACACCTTGATTCTGGACTTCTCGCCTCTAGAACCGAGACAATACATTTCTGTTGTTTTAAACCACCCAGTGTGCGGTACTTTGTGATGGCAGCCCTGAGAATCGAATGCTATAATCTAATCTCAGGACTCTTCCCCAGAGTCAGCGACATGCTTCCAGGCCATGAGGACCCATTTGGTGGAGGTGGGCATCTCCATCTTCCAGTCAAGGGCAGTCTGCTTTTCTCAGACCCCAGAGGTGCAGACACAGTGTGATCTGGAAGCCCAGCTCAGCTAGGGGTTTCTATATGCCTTTCAGAAAAGCCTCTCTGTTTCTGATTGATGAGATTTTCACTTCTAGTTTTCATAGCAGGCTTGGTGTTTATAAAATATGTTTATATGCTGCTATCATTTATCTGTTTAGACTGGAATGGAGAAAGATTTTGTTTATATCCAATCAGTGGTATTGAACTGGATGAATTGCCATAGTCTACTTAGACCCAGATTTATTTTTTGTTTCTGATTGTCCTGAGTCATATTACTTACTAAAGAGCTCATTGAATTCATGAATACTATAAATGAAGTGCCAAAGTAGGCGAATGAGCTACCCAGTGTACTCAAAGGATAATCCTGGAAAGTGCCCAGGACCAGATGCCTGTGGGTTTCATTTATTTGTCTGCTTTTTAGAAGCAGATACACTGTATGATGGTGTGGGGAAAACACAGGAGAAGAAAGAAGGAAACTGGATTCCAGCTCTGGCTTAAATCATATCTAATAAACATGTATTGATATCTGCCATGTGCAATGCAATGCAATAAGCTCTGGATTATGTAGTGTGAAGGTAAAAAGAATGGAGAATTTAGACGAGTAATATCCAAACTCTTGGCTCTGGTTTACTAAGCCCATATGCTGGACTACTCTGGATGACCTCACATTGTACCCAACTCCTCAGTGTGCTCCAGCCTCACTGGCCACTTTCTCATCATTGCAAACATCCAGCTTCTTCCCATTTGGGGGTCATGGATTGAAAGAGTCCTCTCCTTTATTCTCTGCAGTGACCCAGGTCACTAATCACATCATCCATTGTAAGCTCCTGCATAGCGCATATTACTATCTATTTGTCTTGATTATTTGCTCTATGTATTTTGTTTGTCTTTCTGTCTTCTCTATCTGGTGTCACTCTCTTGGGCGTGGTTTTGGAAAAACAAGATTTGGATTAAAATCCCATCCCATATTTCCTTCCTTTTGGATGCTATTGCTGTTCCAACAGTAAGAAAAGAAATATGCTGGAAAAGGGTACTTTCTCTACTTGAAAAAGAGATTATGGACTCAGGAGTTAATAACTATCTAATATTTTCCTCTAGATTCAATAAATAGGAAGATGGCTTTGGATAATTTGCCACTGGGGAGTGTTTGAAAAATTTTTACATGGTGGATATAGTTGGATCACATAGGAGGTGACATATATGCTCTGGCATTTCTTTTGGTCAATAGAAGAATCTCTCCCTTCAAGTTTCATCTTCAAGCAAGTTTCATCTTCAAGGAAGCTTTCCTTTCCTCTCCTCTCCTCTCCTCTCCTCTCCTCTCCTCTCCCTTCCCTTCCCTTCCCTTCCCTTCTTTCCTTCCCTTTCCTTTCCTTTCCTTTCCTTTCCTTTCCTTTCCTTTCCTTTTCTTCTTTCTTTTTTTTAAGATTTATTTATTTATTTTGGAGAGAGTGCCCATGTAACCAGGGGGAGGGACTGAGGGAAAGCAGACTCCCCGCTGAGCGCGGAACCCAAGGCGAGGCTCAACGAGGGGCTCAATCTTACAATCCCGAGATCATGACCTGCACCGAAATCAAGAGTCAGATGCTTAACTGACTGAGCCATCCAGGTGCCTTTTCAAAACTAATGTACAATATCACAACCAGGACATGGACATTAATATAATTCACCAAACTTACTCAAATTTACCCAGTTTTACTTTTACTCATTTGTGTGTTTGTGTGTGTGTGTGTGTGTGTATTTGGTTCTATGCAATTTTGTCACATGTGTGGGTTCATGCATCACCGCCACAGACAAGATACAGAATGGTTCCATCATCACAAGAATCCCTTGTGTTGCCCTTTATAACCACACTCACTTCCCCTTACCCACTCCACCCATATTTCTAATCCTTGGCAATAACTAGCTAATCTGCTCTCCATTTTTTAGGATTCTGTCATTTCAAAATGTAACATGAATAAAATCATATAGCAGATACGCTTGGGATTGGCTTTGTTGACTTAGTATAATTCCCTGGAATTTCTTTCCTCCCTCCCTTCCTCCCTCCTCCCTTCATCCTTTCCTCCCTTCCTTCTTTCCTCCCTCCCTTCCTTTCTCCCTTTTTCCTCCCCCCTCCCTCCCTCCCTCTACACTTACCGCCTGTCTTTCTCTCTTTTTCTCTCTCTTCTCAAAGAACTAAGAACTATATATGGGCATCTAGCACAGTAAGGTCTCAAAGGTCCCAAGCAATCTATCTTTTTTAGAAATCTCCTTGATCAGATTTCTTGACTCTGACCATCTTCACCTGCACAGGGCATTCAGTCGTCACTGTGGCACACATGGAACAGCTCTTTTCCTTTTTTCCTGCTTTGCAGACATTGACAATACTCAGCAAGTGTTCATCATTTGGAGTAAAAATGTCTCTTTGTAATGCATGCTTGACTGCTGTCATTTTTACTCAGCGCAAGGCTGGACAGAGCCCAGCTGTGCCCAGGTGGGTCCTCCAAGACAGAGACAGGACAGAGCTGGGAGGCACCACTCCTAGGATGAACCTGTCAGTTCCCTGGAGATCCTTTCAACTTGTTGCCTCTATCAGTAGCTTGTTCCTTTTTATGGCTGAGTAGTATTCCATCTTATGTATGTACCATAATTTGTTTAACTAATCACCTATTTTAGGAACTCTGGGCTGTAGTTTGGGGCTGCTATAAATATTTTTGTACAGGTTTTTGAGTGAACATAAGTTTTCATTTTTCTGGGGCATATGCCTAGGAGTGGAATTGCTGAGTTGTATGTGATTGCATGTTTAATTTTATAATAATCTGCCATACTCTTTTCCAGAAGGACTGTACCATTTTACATTTCTACCAACAATGTATGCATGATCCAGTTTCTCTGTATCCTTGCTAGTGTTTGGTGTTGTCACTATTTTTTATCTTAGCTATTCTTATGTGTAATAATATCTCATTATCGTTTTAATTTACATTTTCCTAATGGCTAACAATGTTGAAAATCTTTTCTTTTTAAAGATTTATTTATTTTAGGGGGGAGGGGCGGAGGGGCAGAATCTTTAAGCAGATTCGCCACTGAGCTGGAGCCAGATAAGGGGGCTCAAAATTACAACCCAAGAGATCATGACCTGAGCCGAAATCATGAGCCACCCAGACGCCCCTGTTGAACATCTTTCCATATGCTCTTTTGTCAACTGTATATCTTCTTCAGTGAGATATATGTTCATGTCTTTTACATATTTTCTAATTACATTGTTTTTTTTACTGCTGAGTTCTTTATATTCCCTAGATGCTGGCCCTTTTACCAGAATGCAGTTTGCAAATAATTTCATCTAATTTGCTTTTCATTCTCTTCATATGGATTTTCCCAGAGCAAAAAATCTTAATTGTGATGAGGCCCAAATGATCACTTTTTGGTTTTAGGGATTATACTTTGGGGACAAGTCTAAGAATTCTGCTTAGGCCTAAATCTGGAAAGTTTTTTTCTTTTTTCTTTCTTTTCTTTCTTTCTTTCTTTCTTTCTTTCTTTCTTTCTTTCTTTCTTTCTTCTTCTTTCTTTCCTTTCTTTCTTCCTTTTTCTTTCTTTCTTGTCTGAAACTAATATTGCACTTTTCTGAATAATATGCCAAGGTAGTAAGCCTTAACATTGGGTAGAGTAATTTCTCCTACTTTTTAATTCTTTGTCAGGATTGCCCTTCCATATGAATTTTAGAATAAGCTTGTCTATATCTATAAAAATTCTTGTTGGGATTTTTATAGGAATTACATTAAACCTGTAGATCAATTTCAGAAAAAATGATTTTTAGTTTTTGAATCTTCCAATCCACAAATGAATATATCTCTCAATTTATTTAGGTATACTAGATTTCTTTTATCAGCATTTTGTAATTTTCAGCATGTAAATCCTACACACATTTAATAAGTATATATCTAAGCATTTCATTTTCAATAGAACAATTAAAAAAGGTATTATATTTTGCAGGTTTATTGTTGATATATAGAAATGCAATTGATATTTGTATATTGGTTTTGTATCCTGTGAATTTACTTAACTCATTTATTTGTTCTAGGACTTTTTTTGTAGATTCTCTGGGACTTTCTACATAGACAATCACGTCATCTGTGAAGGGAGGGTATTTTAACCCTCAAATCTGTATGACTTTTGTTTCTTTTTCTTGTCTTATTGCAATGCTAGAAGTTCCAGTACTATGTTGAATAAAGTAGTGAGAAAGAATGTACTTGCCTTGTTCCCAGTAGTAGGGGGAAAGCATCCAGTCTTTCACCATTTATTATAAAGTTTTTATTTATTTATTTATTTATTCACTTATTTTAAGATTTTGTTTCTTTATTTGACAGAGAGAGAGAGAGATAGCCAGTGAGAGAGGGAACACAAGCAGGGGGAATGGGAGAGGAAGAAGCAGGCTCCCAGTGCAAGAACCTGATGTAGGGCTCGATCCCAGAACTCTGGGACCATGCCCTGAGCCGAAGGCAGATGCTTAACGACTGAGCCACCCAGGTGCCCCTATTATAAAGTTTTTTAGATGTTATCAACTTGAGGAAGTTCCCCTATAGAGAGTTTTTCTCATGAGTGAATGCTTTCATTGAATGCTGTTTCTCAGTCAATTAATTATGATCATATGCTTTTTCCCCCCTTTAGCTTGTTGATACATGGTGTACAACATGGATTTCTGGATGTTAAATCAGTTTGCATACATGTAAACAATTCCACTTTGTTATGTGCATAATTCCTTTTTACTTTGTTGGATTCAGTTTGTTAATATTTCATTGTAGAATTTTATTTTATTTATTTTATTATTTTTTAAGATTTATTTATTTGAAATGCACACACAGAGAAGTAGAGAGTGAGAGAGTAGCAGAAGGAGAGAGAGAAGCAGACTCCCTGCTGAGCAGGGAGCCCAATGCAGGGCTTGATCTCAGGACCCCAAGATCATGACCTGAGCTGAAAGCAGACACCCAACTGACTGAGCCACCCAGGTGCCCCACATTGAAGAATTTTATATAAAATTCATGGATATATTCATTTGTGCTTTTGTTTATTATTATTTTTGTGCTATTTTTTTTTTTTTTGGTTTTGGTAACAAGCTTAAGTTGGCCTCATAAAATAAGTGCAAAAGTACTCCCTCCTCTTCCGTTGTCTGAAAGAGATTGTGTAAAATTGGTGTTATTTCCTTAAATGTTCGATAAAATTTTCAAATGAAACCACCTAGGACTAGAGATTTGGGGGGGGGGGAGGTTTTAATTATGAATTCACGTGTTCAATGGTTATAGGATTATTCAGAGTATCTATCTCATCTTGGTTGAGTTTTATCAGTTTGTGTTGTTTCAGGAATTGGTCCATTTTTCCTGAATTGTTCAATCTATGAATTTAAAATTTTTTTTAAACATTTAAAAAATTTTCTTTTTCTTTTCAATGGCTGCAGTAATGATGTTCTGTTATAATACCGATATTGGTGATTTATATGTTCTTTTTATTTTTGTCTGTTTTGTTAGAGGTTTATCAATTTTACTGACTTTTTTAAAAACCAGATTTATATTTCATTTATATTCTCTATTTTCCTATTTTTGTTGCCTTTTCTCTGCTTGCTTGTGGTTTATTTTGTTCTTCCTTTTCTATTTTCTTGAGGTAGGAACTTAGATAATTGATTTGAGACCTCATCTCATTTAATTAACATAAGCACTTAATTCAATAAATTTCCCTCTCAGCACTGCTTTAGCTGCACCTCACAGATTTTGGTATGTTGTACTTTCATTTTTTTTTTCAAGTCTATTTCTTAAAATTTCCTTTGAAAACTTCTTGTCCTATGAAATATTTAGTAGTGTGTAGCTTAATTTAATAGATTTAGAGATTTTCCTGTTGCTTTTCTGTTACTGAATTTTAGTTTGATAATTTTATGGTAAAAAAATAGACTTTATAGAATTCTTTTCAGTTTGTTGAGGTTTTTAAAAAATATTTTACTTATTTATTTATTTGACACAGAAGGAGAGAGTACACAAGCAGGGGAGCAGCAGAGGGAAAGAGAGAAGCAGGGTCTCTGCTGAGCAAGAAGCCCAGTGTGGGGCTTGATCCCAGGACCCTGGGATTCTGACCTGAGTGGAAGGCAGTTGCTTAACCAACTGGGCCACCCATGTGCCCTCGTTAAGGTTTATTTAATGGTTCAGGATATAATCTCTCTTGGTGGTGCTCTGCAGCTGCTTGAAAAAAATGTGTTCTGCTGCTCTTGGGTATTTTAAAATTTTCAATTAGACCCTGTCAGTTGACTGTATTGTTCAGATTGTGTATGTCTTTGGTGATTTTCTATCTACTAGTTCTATAAGTTGCTGGTGGGAGGGAGTGTGGGGTATGAAGTTTCCACATATAATTGTGGATTTGTCTATTTCCCTTTGCTTCATGCATTTTGAGGCTCTGTGGCTTGGTCTGTACGCATTTGGCATCATTATGTCTTCTTTGTGGATTGATCTTTCTGTCATTATGTAATATCCCTTTATGAGTAATTTTATTTGCTCAGAAGTCTATCCGATGTTAAGAGTAGCTACTTAATTATTTTCTAAATTGAAAGCTTGCATGGCATATCTTTTTCAATTCTGTTACTTTCAGCCTACCTATTTCATTGAATATATAGGGAGTTTCTTGTATATAGTTAGCTCCCATTTTCTTAACCCAATATGACAATCTATTTTTTTATTGGCATACTTTGACCATTTAAGGTAATTATTAATATGTTAGCACTTAAGTCATTCAATTATTTGTTTTATGTTTATCTGGTTCTTACTCCCATTTCCCTTCCCTTAATTTTCTGTGCTTTGTTAACATGTTTTAAGATTCCATCTTGATTCATTTATAGTGTTTTTGAGCATATATCTTGATATAATATTCTCAGTGTTTCCTCTAGGCATTATAATATACACATGTGACTTATTATAATCTACTGGTGTCATTATTTTATCACTTTGAGTAAAGCATGGAAACCTTATTTCTAGTACGGTCCCTTTTCCTTCCCCACTTTGAAGTAGCATTTTCTTAAATAGCTTATGGTGTTATAGTTTTTGTTTCAATCATCAAATACGATTTATAAAACAGATACATGAGGAAAAGGATTTTCTATTGCATGTACCCATAATTGCTTTAAACATTATTTAAAGGTAGGTCTAGCAACAAAGATAACAGAAGCCAATGTCCTGGAAAGCTTACAATATTTACTATCCAAACCTTCACATGACATCTCTTGGTTTGAATTTCTTAAACTTAACAATAAGGGCATTGGATTTGATAATCTTAAATATCCCTTAATGTCTTTCATTTCATGAGGAAAATCAATCCTCATTTCCCATGTGAAGGTATATTTTTTCCCTCAATGACCACATTGCGCTCACAGAATACAGAAGCTGACATTGGAAAGTAAATAATTAAGGTGTACTTACTCACTTTATCATGCTAGGAACTAACATGAAGGTGAAAAGAAATCAATTTCACTCTGCTGATTGTGCTTCAGGTAATTAGATTTATGGAACTGGAGTTCAAGTTCCCACAGTGGGCTGGCAAGAGCCCATACTGTTTCGCACCTGCCATGGAAATCAGCGTGCACCATCACAGTCTGGAAGTGTGTTTCCACAGATGCTTTTCTGCACTTGTGACTAAAACGGTTCAGGCCAAACCACGGATCACAGAACAAGTGTTTTCCTTTTGAGTTCTCAATACTATTACTTCCAGAAGAATTATTTTCTAGTCATCATTTTGGGTGTGCTTATTAGGTGAAATGTGTGATTTACCTTCTGAAATATACTTTTTTGAATCGAGTCCAGGTAGGAGGGAGCAGAAAGAGACATCAACCTTGTTTTTTTGTGTTCTTTTTTCATCTTAGGAGTCAAGATTCATCCACACATATTTTTAAAACAGAAAAATATGTAAGAAGAGAAGGTAAATTGGAAAAGAATAAATGTGAAAAAATAGTCATGATAGCTGTTTTAAGAGAACTAAAGTTCGTATTTCTTTAAGAATATTTTTAGAAGGTCAAATGGTAAAACAACAGTTATTCTACAATGGAAGTCACGAACTGGGAGACTGTCTCTTACAGACCACATCAGATGCAGCCTTCTGACAGTTTTTTTTTTTTTTTTCTTGCACAAAGTTGGGCCAGAGGGTGTTTTTTTTGTTTGCTTTTTGAATTTAATTGGTTGCTAACATTCAACAGTCTTTCAGAGTCTACGTAAAATGCAGCGTCCCACACTCCCGAGAGATGAGGCGCTCTTGGGTCCCTATTCCCATGCAGCAAACACTGCTGGGAGGTAAGTGCCATCGTCTTTGAGGATCACACCTGCTTTCGAGTCCAAGTGGGAGTTGGCCTCCGCACATTGTTCCCTTTGGTTCCCATGTCAAACAGCAGTTGTCACTTACCATTAATCTTGTTATTGTGTTTTTTAATAGTAAGAACTGAAGATGGCAGAGTTTCTCTAGTATCCATTTTTCAACCAAAATTGGGGAAAATTTAAAAAAATTTTTTTAAGTCATCTCTACACTCAATGTGGGGCTCGAACTTACAGCCCCAAGATCAAGACTTGCATGCTCCAGCAACTGAGCCAGCCAGGTGCCCCGGGATGTTGCTTTAATAAAAATGGAAGATATATTTTTGTAGAGATGAGAAATATTCCTGTTAGAAAATGCATAAGCTAAGGATGTCTGTTATAATAATACAACCTGAATGACCATTCTGAAATTGCTGTTCTGCTTTCCCCACTCACAGCGTCCATTGGCCCTGCAGGCATTTCAGTTTGCCTCTCCTCTTTCTCAACAAGTGACAAGTGGATGCCATACTGAGCTTATTTTTTTCTGTTTTACAGTTTGATTTTGTCTGAGACCAGGCAAACAGTGGGAACGTATGGCCTTTGCTTGTCTGCACATTCTAACATCTATTTAAGAAAAGAACTCCTTGGTCACTCAGTTTAAATATTCTTGTTCTTCGCATTCTGTAGCTACTTAGATTGCTTTTAAGTACCGAGAGGTTTAAAAAAAATTTTTTTTTTGGCCTCCATGCTACATATCTTCTAAGTGAATCAAGACTGATAAGTTTATAAGACTAATAAGGCTGTAAGACTCATAAGACAATTACACATCAGAATCAGCACTCAATATTCTGTGTTAGATTTCAGGTATTGTAGATTTTCTACAATTGGCAAGTGCATCATGAGAGATGGTTATCTGTCGCAAAATCTCTCTCCCCAAGCAGACTTTCACACTAAAAAAGCGGCTTTCTGATCCTCAGGAGGGACTTCATGTTTGCTTCAATGGTTCTTCTACTGGTTTCTTACAGGATTTGATAACAACAGTATCTCTCTGGTGTTTGTTTTCTTCCAGGTCAGCATTTCAATTCACTTTGGAGGAAGCTGAAGTTCAGAAGTGTTACAGATCAACCACCATTGATTTTTGGACAATTTATATTCCAGAAGCCACTTATAGCTTACTTAAAGTAGATCCCAAGACAGAGCTTTTCCTTTTAGTTTCAGAGAGATAATATTCTAATACTCTGCAGACCACTTGAATAGACCAGAGTTATGAACAAATTCAGATAATATTGCTCCCATTCCGAGCCTCCCTAAGCTGTGGGGAAACTTTATGAAATAATATGTAAGTAGAAATTATTATAGGAGGCACAGTTGGCCGTCTTCTGTCTTCACTTAGGAAAGTGTTGAGTAAAATACCATATTGCCCCTACATTGAATAGGTGGTGTTTATTAAAACACTGAAATGCATCTGGGTAGGCTGTGGAGTTTCTGCCTATGGAAATATTTTATAAATATTCTACATATTGCACTGGGGCATGGGGCAGAATATTGACTTTTGGCTATTTCTTTATGAAATAGGGCTGCTTGCTGAAGTGCACAGAAATTAAATTAAAAATGTAGAATTGCCACTCTCCTATGTAAGTTAGGCAAATCTCAAAGGCATTCTTCCAAAGCTAACAGATTATCTCGTATTTCTAGTTGAGCTACAGCCATTTCTCTCCTGCATTCTAATATTTCTCGTTGTCTACTATGTTTTTTAGATGCCAGGAGCCTCTTTCCACCATTTTCTAGCAACAGAGTGGATTTAAGAGGGAGCAGCTGTTGATGTCTGCCTCCCAAGCGTATTACAGGAGTATCTGGAACCCAGGAGACTCTCAGTAACTGGAGTATTGAATGAGCACATCGGCACATCAGTATAGGGGTCAACATGTCTCTTCTCCCCCTTGTCCAGGCAGAAAGATCTTCCTTTTTCTCTCTCCATGTCAGATCATTTGGTTGTGAGACAGCAACACAGTCACATGAAAACCTGTCTCCAAAGACCAAATATTAGAAAAAGGCTACACAGCTCACACCAGAAGCCTAACACTTATTTTCAAGAGGACTTTGTTAAAACTCATAAATTCCCAGTTGCTTGTGTGTCTCTGGTCCACACGCTTCCAGCATTTCCTTAGTGATAGTATCTAGGAAGGGGATGTATAAAATTCAACTTCGTGACAGCCATTCAAGGAATAACTGATAGAGAGAGAAGAGGCCTTTCACTGTGAAAAGCATGGCAACTTTTAAAAGTTGTGCCTGGACATTGCCTGCCCAGAAGGACACGGCTGAGCGGAACGTGGCCATCCAGGCACAGGATGACGCAGGGAGTGCCACAGGGTGCGAAGGATGACTTTCTGAATAGGAGTTTTGAGGAAAACAGATTTATACCTCCCCTCATTGCCTCCTGACGAAATGGCTTCTGTGGTGCCCCCAACAAAGCAAGCACAGCACTATTTCCTGTTAGAGAGAAAGAGCACTCTTTCTGTTCTTTGCTTAAATTGCGGAGGCCGCACAGACCTCTGAGCTTTGCGAACGTAGTATTTACGGTGATTCTGGTGGAGTGTGGACACCATCAGGTGAGTAGAAACGAAATCAGGGTCATGCAGCAAAGCAGAACCGTCCGTAGGATTACCATCCTGAACATTACTGGGTAAAGACATCTGGGAGGAGGAGCTTGTGGATTTTTTTTGTTAAATGCATCCATGCTTAAATGTAAATTAGTCATTCTAGGAAAAGATAAAGTCTCTTTATCTAAATTCTTACTAATGAATGTCACAAATGTTCTAATAATGTACACAGCAAATAGGAATTTGAAGATGCCCATCATAAGACTTTATGAGAAAATCAATTAATGAGGAACAATAAGACTGAAGAGGCAAATTTTCTTTGTCGTGCCATTGGGGAAGCAGTGTGTTTAGTGGAAGAGAATGGACTCAGATTTGAATCTGTTGACAAATCATTTACTTTCTCATTAGCTTCAACCGCAGCATCCATAAAACAGGAATGATACTTATTTGCCAAGTTTGCGATAAGGAAGAAGTATGAAAATGTATATTTCGTAAAAAGATAGTGACGTACACATATAGCAATTAAAAAAATTATGTCAATCCTCTGGCCTTTTCCGCCTCCATTCATCTGGACTGGTTTACATTCCATTAAAAAAAAAGATATTAATGCTTTGCTTTACTTTTAATAGAATTTTTGGGGTCCACTAGAATCAATGACAAGAGGCTGTTTATTTGGGAACAAAGTCATGAAAATTAAGAGAAAATATGTGCAAACAATGGTTGTAATTATAAAAACTTTATTTCACTCTTACTTTAGTTAAATCTTTAGAAGCACCATGTCATGTGCTGGCAATCTAGGAGCAGGATACTGGAATGCTTCTGTCAAGGACAAACTGCAAGCTGATGATGTGAAGTTACAGCTACATGGAGCTCAGGAACAAGACCACATTGAGAAAGGTTCACTTGCAAATTTCATGACAATGCACAAACAGGAATCTGGCATCGATTTGTTCACACTTCCTACGGTCAGAACCCAACGCTTGTGCATGTAAACATCAAAAGAAACACTCTATCATCTTGACAGTTTACAGTTTGCTAAAACTTGACTCTGAAAGCATAAATGTTGCCATTTTGTTTTCTTGACCAGTGCTTGCTCATAGGCTGACAAAATCAATTCCTTTAAAATTTAAACGATGCTTAAAGGTATGTTCAGCATTGCGCAAATCAGCAGCAAGGCCTTTGAATGTGTGCAATTCTCATGTATGATCACCAAACCATTATTTACCTAATGAAATTGTGAAAAATCACACATTTTCAGCAAAACATTTTAATTTGGTCCTATATTAAAAGACCCAATTGCCAAGGTGTTTTACATAAATTTAATTCACAAGCATGTACACAAGAGAGTCACTATAAAGAACATTGCTTCCTGGTTTATGAATAAAAAGTTTATCCTCTACTTACACTAAAACATACAAAAAATAATCTACAAAAATCGTTTACAATTGATTTTAGTGAAAGAAAAAGCTTTCTTCAGAAAAAAAATGATTGTGTGGTGGTAGTATTTTAGCCATCAAAAAAGGAATGTAAGTAACCAATAAATATAATGTGCTTTCTCCATATAGACATATTTACACTGGAGTCTTTGGCTTATGTTTTTTTTTTTTTCTTCCTAAAAAGAACTTTAAATGATCCAGCCATCATTGCACATTAAAAGAAAATAAGCCAGTTATATATATTTATATATTTATATAGAGATCTGCTACACTGGAAACATATAAAAAATGAACTTTACTATGAATTTGCACAGCTTTTCTTACTTCTTCCTTAAAGATTTAACCTCTTTTACCTAAAAAAAGGGAGAAAAATGCCACATAGGAAGTATTAATTCATGCAACATGTGGTGTCTGCCCTACCAGCACCAGGCAAGAACAAGCTGCATATTCACTGTACAAACACTGATAAGTTCTCATTGGAATCTGTTCTTATTAAATGGAATTTATGTGGCACGAAGTGTCGATGTTCTCATACAGTAATAGAAACTAATGGAGTCCTTTTTATTAAGATACACAACTTCATAAGAAAAATACTTTTACTTCTCGAATGTAAAAGCCTCCCACCCCCCACATTAAAATCTTTCTGCACAGGTGTGACAGGTACAATAGCTGCTGGCTCAACACATGGACAGGCTTCCGCGTGGACGCCTCTGAGGTCTCACCCAACTAAGAAGATTCCAGGTACTCCAAAGCGACATCATAGCAGAAACGGTACTGCTCCTGAAAGATGTGCAAGCATGAGAGTTGAGAAAAGTTAAGATAAAGGAGACTAATGGCAAACCATTGCCACGGAACGAACACCCAGCCACGGCTTAAAGTTAGTTTTCCTGGATAGAGGTTTAATTTCTGGGTATACGTATTTTACGTTGGAGTCTAATGATTGCTGTTTAAGAAAAAGGGACTTGATATAAAAAGATATATTATCTTTGTCTCATATTTTCTATTCATTTCTTGAGAATCTCCGGTATTTTTTTACCCAATTATAATAGGAAAACCTGATTGTTACAGAAAAATTTGCCCAGTATAGAAAAATGCAAGGAATCAGAAAAAGAGTTCCATAATTCTATGACTAGAAACAATTATTGGTAAAATACTGCCTGAGTTTTGCTCTAGTCCTTTTGAAGGCATGGTTGAAATAATAATTATTTTAGAATAAATATAATTGCATACATATATTTGAGAATCTAAGTTTACATATTTTATTTTCCTTTAACACTGTTATGTATCTTTTTCCCATGTTATTTAACATCTCTTTTCACACTACAAAGAAGTCTAACATATGGATTTGACTATTGGATTGTTTTTATTTTTTAATATAAATAAATGCTACAGCGAACATGTGCATATATTCTTCTCCAAACTTCAGATATTTTTCCTTAGCCAGAAAAAAAAAAAACCCAGGCATTTTAAATCGCCATTCACAATTCCAAGTTCTTGATTTTTGATACAGCTTTTCATTCATCAGAATATTTAATTTTTCAAAAATGGTTAGTGGTTCTTAAATTTTTTGAGTTTATTTATATCTGAAAATTTATTTCTACTGTCTTTATATATTTAAGACAACTTGGTTGACAAAGTTTGAGTTAAAACCGCCTTTCCTCTAGGTCCATCTATGTACTTTCCATTATCAAGAATTGAGAGAAAATCAGACTGTATAACAAGATATGACTTATAATATGTCATTAAAAACTTCTCAACTCAGTCCAAGTGGGTAAAATTCAGGCTGGAATGGAGAACAGTCTAAAATGCATATTGCTGCTAAAGAGAACTTCCAGGTGTCTCCAGCAATAAACTAGGGTAATAAAAACCTTCCCCAAGAGATCTTTATCAATCCTACCCTTAATTATCAAGTAGGTGTGATTTAAATTAGCCTACCACTGTGGCAAGTGCATCTGAAGAGCCAAAAAGTGCTTGAAAACAGTTATGTCTCTTTAATCTGTCACTAGCAATTTTGTTTACACTCTAAATTTTCTTCCCAAACTTGTCAGTTCAACAGCACACTGAACTCATCATTAACACTGATTAAACACAAATCAGAGGGTAGGTGCTCAGTCAGGATTAATGAGACACGAATATAAACGTACACAGGAACTTTTTGGAAGGTTCTAGAACGGCTGAGTTTAACCAGAGATTTTTTCCCCCCCTAAGTTATTGTAGGAAATCAGAGTTAAATTTGGAGGTAAAATTTGCATTCTGATGCCAGAAGTGACCCCACTGATGAATTTAAGAAGACGTGATCTGAGACACAGAGGCAGAGTTTACATTAAGAAACCTTCAGACAGCGGTGTCAAAAGACATAACCACTACATTCTGTAAGAAGACTTGAGAGTTCTACCTCAAAAATCCCTCAAATCCACCCCCCTTTCTCTATCTCCATTGCCGATACTCCAGTCAAAACCAACATCATCTTGTCCAGACAACAGCAATAGCCCAAGGGATGAGCTGGAGTAGGGGCGGTTTGAGGGGGCTTGTAAAAGGGGAAAACGTCTGTTATCGCTTTTAAAAGTGAAACGGTATAAATGTAACTCTTCAGATTTTGTCTCAGGAAGCAACGCACTTTTTGTGTGAACAATCCATGAGCAGGAAGTGGTGAGAATACTTTAAAGGTTTATTGAATTGCTCATTTTAGTTATCTGATCATCTTGATAAATGTAGGGCAAGCAACAATTTTGCCTTGGTTTTTCTGGTTTACCTTTGTGTGAACATGAACTACACAGCTGCTCCTGACCTTATCCCACTTTGCACATATGTGTAACCCACAGACATCTCTCTTCAGAAGTAAAATGTGCTCGAGGAGTTTAACTTCTCTTTCTTACTGTTGATACAGCTCCACCCACATGAGCTCCCACAGACCCGTTCCTATCAGCTCTTGTTTTGTAAGCTGTGTTCTGATTTCATGAGCCCTGGCAAATTCAGGTGGCATCATTGGAACCACTAGCTCTAATTGGTAAAAGTTGAAAACTGTCAATGATGATAGTTTAAAATTTATAATTTGAGCAGAAATGAAGAATTACAGGTAACGACTAAAATAAATTTCATTTGCCGGTTAAGGACAGACATTGGTGCCTAAGTGCTGATACAACTTAGGAATATATCCGTTGCATGAATTCTTTACCAATTAACCTAGATGCTTTAAGAAATTAAAAATAGACAAGAATAAAGACTAGATAATGGAATTTATTCTTATTATAGAACTATTTACTATAGTTTATTACAGCAAATATTTATGGCCTATCGTAGGAAAAAACCCACAATTCTATACATGTCCCAAATCAAGTGAAAATAGTTTTCATCTGTGATACGTGATTAGGTTTAGGTGGGTAGAGAGATACTCAGCAGTTAGGCAGGAAAGTCCCCACAAAGACTCGCTTACACATCCTATTCCCTTGGGTGTATAAAGTCAACCCAATGCGTAGGTTATGATTGTCTAATGTCTACGCTCTCTTCTGTGTCTGAGACTCTGTGACTCACCGGGGCTTCCACCATGTTGGGCTTGCTGTTCCTCAGGGTCTTGACCGCATGGAACACATCCACGACGTTTTGCCGCTTCACCATTTCAACAACAATGCCGATAGCGCAGAACATACCACTTCGCCCACCACCATTTCTGGAAGCAAAGGAAGCCAAGGCATTTCAGATAGCAGCTTTTAGTCACCAGAGGTCACACAAGCTTGTAAGTGGAGGAAATGAAAACATGATCTTCATTCTTTTTCCATTTTGTATTAATTTTGCTTCATTTGTACGCATGCACGGGTAGAGGGCAGAGCGCAAGGACACGTGAGGGTGACGTCAGCTCTGTAGCTTATACTTAGGAATATGCTGGAGGCACTGGCTGCTGCAACTTCGATCCCTTGAGATTTTGGTACATTTGTACACTGTGTACGTCAGAGAAGTGGTTCAGAGTAGTGTTCGAAAGAGTTTAAATCATATGATAACTACATAATAGTCAATGTTTGAAAAATATGAAATGAAAATTGGTAGTTAATTATAGAACCATGAGACAGGAAGATTATTTTAAAATGCTATCTATGGAGATCCACAAGATGTGAGCTGAGTACGCTTTAACGTGGCCAGTATGAAGGCTAGTGAGGAAACGAACACCAAGGCCCCCACACGGCCAGGCTTGAGGCACCGTACTCACAAGCAGTGGATGATGGTTCGGCCTTCCCCTTCCTCGCACTCCTCCTGCCATTTTTCCACCTGCAGTATCAGTTTCAAAAATGACCGTTTGGAGCCTGGCACTTCTCGGTGAGAGGCCCACCCTAAATACTGAAACTGCTGTACCATCAGGTAACCTTCTTGTGGCTGTAGAGGGAAAAGGGTTTTTCTGTAAATAAGTTGGGACTGGAATTTTTACTAAAAAGTGAAGGTGCGTACAACTTTACACCACGGTACAAACGCCATTCACGCTGGATTGAGTCTAGCTGGCAAGTCCAAGATACCTACATGCTGGTACAGAAACATTCTAAGTTACAGAAGCAAGAAACATGAGAAATACCTTGGTAGCAGCTTCTCCCTCACACCCCATATCTAATAATCAATCATACTTTTAAATAACTTTCAAATTCTTCTCTTTATCACTCCCGACATCACTGCACAGGCCCAATCACCAATTATGAGAATTGCTTCCTAGTTGATCTCCTTGAATAAACTTTGATCTCCTTCCAAACCATTCTTACTGCAGCATCATGAGTATTTTGAATGCAAATATGATCTTGTCATTTCCCTGCTTTAAAGCTTCCAAATGATCTCACATAAAATCCAAATTGCTGCAGTGGCTTCAAAATTCCTACACAATATGGCTTCACTGCCTTCCCCAACCTTCCCTTTATTATAATGCATTCTTATACACTGGCCTTCTTTTAATCCATTTATCAAGTCACTTCTTGCCTGGGGAACTTTGCACAAACTCTCCATTTGGCCTCAGAGATCTCCTTCTTGTTTGTGCCTCTCAATCCCAAAACACAGTGATCAATTTGTCTTGGGTTTGCCCGGGACTCTTCTGTTCTTTGAACTGAAACTCTTGTGTCTTGGGAAACCTCTCTATCCTGTGAACACCAGGATTCTCCCACCCCCCACAAGCTCCTACCGATTCTTCAAATTTTGCTTCACAGATCACTACCCCAATGAAGTCTTCTCTAGTCGCCCAGCTATGTCGGATCACCCAAAGACTCCGAATTTCGTCCTTTTTCTCTAAAATTTCTCATATTTGTAAATAAATGATTATACAATGACTTGTTCAGTGCTTGTCTTCCCTGATAAAATAAAAATTCTTTAAGGATGAGGAAATCGCTTTTTCCCCTAAACTCTGTGTCACTAGAACCTAGCAGAATACTGTCCAAAGAAAAATACTGCTGAATGAATGAATCAAAACATTAAGCCCTCATATGAAAATATAAGAAAGAATTTGCAATACACGAGTAAGCTGTATCATAAGGCATCAGATCTGAATTTCCATATGGCAAGGGCTCACGCATCACAAGGCCCTACTAGTACAACACCCAACTTCTCATTGGTGCATATTAAATATCTCATGAAGTGCATGGTAGTAAGTAGATTGGGAACAGAAGAAGAATCGTGCACTAACAAGAACCGGAACACCAAACATAGAGGAAGATAAATAAACAAATACGCTGACAAAAAAACACAGATTTCAGTTCTCATCCTTAGAATATTTTTCATACAAACAGCTCAATAAAAAGACAAGTCTTACTTTCTTAGTTTAGCAGCTATGGTTTCTCAGCTAAAATATTACTAGAACCATAATGGAACAGATGTGCAGACATAATGAGATTCCATTTAAATTAACATCTAAGATATGCATGGATATTATGACATGATTTGAAGTTATCCTTTTTTTCTCCACTGAAATGAGCGACAGAGTTGGATATGACTATATCCTCTGCTTATAGTTATACATATAGACTTATTAACCAGAAACACATACAGCCATTTTGATATGAAAACACAGAAACATGACAATCTGAATCACACACTTAAAATAATACACAGACATAAAGTTGCTGCACTAAAAACAGAGTAATCCTCTTTAAAAAGAGAGTCATTCCATGGAAGCTACTAACGATTTCTTTTCAAATTCTGCTTGCTATTTGGTTACACAATCTAAACAGTCTTTATTAGCATTTTTTCGCTTTTTTTGGAGGAGAGAGCCCAGACTTAATTTGTCATTTAGTGTAAAATATATGAAGACTCAAGGAAAGAAAGATTTCTGAGAAACACAGCTGCTGCTTTGCTCCTGGGAAAAGTGGTACCAGTGCTGGTTCTACAAATCTGGGCAGAGCCAGATACTGGGACGTTTAGAAAGACGAAATTACAGATGGAAGGAGAATTGATGATGGCTGTGATTTACCTTTTCCCCTCATGTGTGGGGTTCTCCCTTCTATGCAATAGGGACACGGAAACTTTCTATAATGGCTGATCCGACATAGCCCTTCCTCCTGAGGTAAAGCCTTTTAGTCATCACCATTATTATTATATTCTTATTTTTCAATTATGTGCCTCTTCTGGGCTGGATAGCGATACTAATAAAACATGTAGTTGACCTTGACAAAAGTCTACATATGCGCAGAGATCAGGCTCAGACCATCCAACTCAGCTGAGCCAGTGCATGTGAATTTAGTTTCCAGATGTAATACACTGCGTAACTGACCAGGACACCCAGCTTCCTGCATTGCTGCTTTCCTGTTTTTGGAATGCATTTTTCTTCTAATACTAAGGTATAAGATGATTACTAGCTTTGGGAGTGATATGTAACACCTACTAATTCCACTCTTCCTGTTGTCTGATTGGAATTACACCCCAACATGGTTATGATCAGTTGCTCTCTATCAACTCAGGTAAAATATTAATGACTTACTCTTGTTAGATTGCATATCCTAAAAATCCGGTTTATCACATCACAATCCATTGAACAAGACATACATTCCACTTGGATAGGGCCATATCGTAACATCCCTTCCTCTGGCCAGTACTGAGGGCAGCCCTAGATGATGAATGTTTTGGGAAAAAAAAAAAAAACAAAACCAAAACGAGCATTATTTTTCTCTAATGAGGGTAGTATGAAACAGATTTTTAACATTTTATTACTACTTTATTAAGTTGTGTATGAGTACACAAAAGCAACTCGTAGCCATTAACCTGGGACAAGTCGACTTCATTCAACATCACGATGGAGGTACAGCCATAATCATACACTAATCTCCAGAAGTCTTTCACAGTGTTCGGCAGAGGGTACTGGGTGACGATGAAAGCAGCTGGTTGCCTGTAACTCTGTGATGAAACAAGGTAGATCGGAAAACATACAAACTTGAAATGAATGATCAGTCGTACAAGGCAATTCAGTACATTTCAGTGTAGGACCAGGTAAGGCGTTAATAGCTCCACGTGGAGAGGGAGCCAGGTGCCGCACGGGCTGTGGAATAACAGATCTGGGCCCCTGGGACGTACTGGAGCTAGTAATTTGTCAGTCTGACGGCAGGACTTCAAAGTCACAGCAGCAATTCTAGTCGAGACTTTAAGTTTTATTTTGTTGAGAGAAGTAAATACAGGACAAAAACAAAAAAAGAAACTAAAGAACTTCTCAAGGTTAAGATCCTCCATGAGGTACTTGTGGGCTCTCAATTTTTCAAAGGGAATCGATCTGAGAGGCTGAAGGCACACAATTCCCCGGTGCGTATGTAGGTATATCCGTATGTCTGTATCCATCTACCTACCTACCTACCTATCATTTATCAACATATACATATTACACATATTTATGTATGTATTTTATATATATCTCATATATTGTATGTTTTATATATTTTATATATGTATCATATATATCATATATTATATATGTATATATATATCTCAAACTGCTGGGTTATCTTCCATTTCAAATAAGAAAAACCACATATGCCTCAAACTTGTGTGCTTTTACATTATATGGATATTATCAGAACATTCTGCTTATCTTTCAAGCCCATTCCAGTTTCCTGGGCATTTCTAATGTGTATTAAATGGTCACAATGATAGTTTCAAACCCTTAAGATTTTTCTTAAAGTAAAATGTACTTCTTGGCTCCACCTACAAGGGAATGGTTCCTTCTTTACCAAGTGCCCCCTGACTGAGATGTGACACATTATCTCTATCCAGAAGGACAGGGTATGCTCATCTGACCTGGGCAATCTGTCATTCTACAGACTAATGATCTATATTTCTATGTATTAAATAGCTTGTAAAAAAAAAAAAAAAACCAGAACAAAACCCAAAAAACTAGACAGTTGCCTGAGACAGATTTCCTTCATGCTGATAAAAATCGTCAGTGATCCCCTAACTCATTTGTATCATATAACTCCTTAAATCTTTCAAGTGTCTTAACATCAGCATAGAAACGGATTCTTGAACATCGATCCTATCGCCATTTGGGAAATGCTGCCAACCATGGCATTCCACTCCATGGAAGACCGTGGGATAAATCTGAGTGCTGACAGTTCAACTGGCTGCTTCTAAGTGACCTCAAGCCTCACAGAGGTACACCTGCCTCTGAGGTGAGGATCTCCTAAGAAAGATATGAAGGCTCACGAAAAAGGGTCAGAAAAAATAAGTAAACTTTCCTTCCAATCACATGTCTGTTCCATGGGAAGGTGAGCTATTTATTCAGTTTTTGAATCACAGGGGAGGGGAGATGGATACGATGATGTGAGAGGAGACAGATGCTTTCTTAGATCTTTCCTCTGTAAGGACAGGAGCACATCTGAGACTTTGAAATCACAGACTCCTTGGCCTTACCTCCTAATTCTTCACAATCATGGCACAAGGGTATATAACACTGAGGATGTTGCTAGAGGGCAGGGGGAGTGGGGAGTGCTGACCAGTGAGCCCTTTTCTTATGAGAAAAACCAAACCTAACTTTTCTGAGGCCCCAACTACACTACTGAATCCACCAGATGGTCTCAATTATGAAATGTTTCTGTGTTGAATCACAGGGAATTAAGCAGAGTAGAAATAGGTAGAGAACAAGGTTCCATCTTCATATTGACTAGAAAACAACCTGGAAATGAAGAAAAATTTGACAGTGATCAATGCCAAAGACAAAAAATGCCTCAGACATACGCCTCATCAATCTCTTTCCTAACAGTATTTTCTCCTTTCCTTTTCCACACAGCCTTTTAAAATTCTAAATCTAGACTCAGGAACAAAAAGGCCTTGTGTGTTTTCCCTGTATTTAGTGTATTTGTCTTTCCACACAATTAAAATGGGAAGAAAAGATACAATGAGGATTCAGTGTGATTTCAGTGGATATGATTAATGACTAGGCAAGATTCTGGTCATAGCAAGAATGGGAACTTTTCACTTGAGCTTGTCTTTAGACTATTTCTGCTCTGCAGCATAAAAAGAGCAAAGTAACTGACTAAAAGATTAGTCTCAGAAGTAGACGGTAGGCTTTCTAAATCTCTCCTATCAGAAGCTAATTTTAAGAAAACATAATAGAAGCAATAACTCAGCTTCATTATTAGTCACACAGGAATGGACCCTGACTTCTAATTTCTCCTGGCTATGGTTCCATAGATGAAAAGGCAAAACCTAGAAATGTTTATACATGAAGATGATGAGCTGTTTAAAAGCATTCTGAACCTGGAGAGCGTTCTTGCTTCTTTCCAAGGTAACCCAGCAAGGCAGCCAAGGACTGACTTAGAACTCTCTCTCCATGTTGCTCTGTCTGTGCGATGCTAACCTGCTAAGGACGTGCTCTACCACTGACACTTTATGATAGTGGGGGTGGGGCAAGACAGCTCTTTCATTATGATGGATGTGGTAACATGTATATTTGGTGCCTTCTCCTAGTTATTTATAAAGGGTCTCTATTAATTACTGGCCGATAAAACAAGTTAGCTATAAATTACTGGAACATTAAAAGTCAGAGATAAAGATTTCCCAAATTAACACAACTTCCGTAAGATAAGGCATTATGTGGTTTTAAAAATTAATTCCTCACTTAACATTCAAAATACATAAGCATGGTATTCTTTTTTTGAAAATAATTAAGATAAAAAATATGACCAGCAGGTATTTCCTGTAAGGAATATAAAAATTGACAATCAAGTTCCAAATTTACAATGGGGCCTGAAACTTATAGTTCCTAAGAATCCCTGTAGGGGAAATTCAAAATCATTCTCCAAAAAATATGTGTATTTCAATGAAGATTTCCAATTTTCCTTTCTAGGCCCTTTTAATTTTTTTGAAAAGAAAACCAGCCAGTGTTCACCACATTACGTAGCTTTTCATGACACTTCACACGAACAAAGATGGCAGTCTCTTACGTCCATAAGAGCAGCATTGATGTAGTTACTACTCTCCCCATCAATTGTAATTAAAAAAGGCAGACATCTGTCAGGTGGGAGCATGTCCATAAAACGATTCTTGTCATGATTCCTTGGCAGGCACGCTATACTGCAGTCTTCAGCCTGTAGTCGAGGGGTGACTGAATTCAAAGTCTGAAAAGAAAAGGGAACCTAGGTTAAAAGCAAGTGACCCGTTTAATAGCACAAGGCAGATCCATCAAGTATCTGGGAGGCCAAGTAGAAAGTGAAGGATTTGTACAAGGCAACGGCATTTGCCATGATGACAGGCTGACAGACTCTGTAGTTAAAGCTAATGAAGCCTGAGAAGTGACAAAGAAACAATATACACATTGTTCACTGTGTTTCCTAAAAGGAAAAGGGAAGCTAGAAACCATCACTACCCGCGAAAGGCATTGCCTAACCAGAGAAAGCAGAATTAGAGCGGCCCGTAATGGCGACCCATCGTCAACGTTGGAAACTATCATTTGCAGTAACATTTTGGCATGCCTTTTTAAGGACAGGCCGTAACATGCTAGAAAGAGCACTGCACAAAGGATCAAAGTAGTAGGTGCCCAGAGCTACTCTTGACTTCACATTCACACACCTTCAGGGATGTTTTAAGGGCAGTGAAAACATTTGGGGTTATTTAGAGACAATGTTTAGCACAAACTTCTGCTATTACTATTAATGCGTGTGATCTCACATTGTGAGTGACACAGAAGGTTAAAATCCATAAGCCTGCATAAAAAAAGGTTGTAAATACACACAAATCACCACCAAGTTTGACTTTTATGATACCTTTCCCCATACTCTTCCCTGAGTCTGAACTCACTTGCCCTTCCAGATACAGCAGACATGAGCTCATTAATACAAAAGTGACTCCATAATATGTATAATGAAAGAGACAGGTATTATATTATACTTAAAATAGGGTCAAAAGTTATAAATTTGGCTTGAAAGATCTTCCTTAGAGGAATTAATAATGCCCAGAACACAACGTAATAAGTTGCTCATAAAAGACACTCTAGAAATAAGTAAATACCTGGAATTCATCTTTGAGATGTGAAGAGTTAGTTTGAGAGTCTATTCTAATCATATCAAAATATGCAGCTTTAAATTCACAGACAGGTATGGCAGTTTCTCCACATAAACAGGCTTCTAAAATGGCATCATGAATAAAAATGTACTGTTCCTAAGAAAGAAAAAAAAATCAAACTATTGTAATAAAAATCTTCTGTCATCAAAGGTAGAGAATACAAAGAATTTTCTCTATATAGAAACATTAATAAAGATATCAATATTTTCCTATATGACTCGATGAGCTAATACTGAAATACATTTATTGTGAAAAACGTTTATTGTTTTTGATAACTGTTGACAGCAAAAAAAAAAAAAAAAAGGCCATCAGAGATAAATCAACAAGCAACATACCTCTGTCTGGACCATATTGATACGACGAGACCTTAAGGCTTTGACGCAGTTGTAGATGTCGACAACACCCTCTCTTTCAGCCATATCCAGCATGATATCGATCACAATGTAACAGCCAGTTCGTCCAGCACCAGCACTGAAAAAAATTCAACAAATCTAAAGAATTGCAAGATGTATGTTCTTGCAATCTTATTAAATAAAGATCCTTTCAACTATCAGATAGGTGGAATCAAATTGATTTAACAAACTGCAAGATGTAGTTTGTATGTGTTATATAAACACTTACTTAATGTACAAATAACCTTCTGTAGATAGAGTATTTGCTTTGGTGCAAAATGAAGACTGGAGCAGGAGTTTGAAATTAAAACGATAACCTTTATATATCAAATTGTGTTTTGAAAATAATGTATCTATGTTGTTCAAGTTCCATAGCTCTCAAACAAGTCTTCGTTCTTTGGAAACCTAGTGCATGTGATTTCAAGCTCATAGAATTGGCCAGGGAGTGGATGTGTGCTTTAAAATTTAACCTCAAAAATACTCTTACTCATATACTTGTGGGTCCTCCGGCAAAATGCAAGAACGCTGGCTCACTGTTTTAATCTGACAGACTCTTGTATATACCAAGGCAAAGAAAATTAATTCCAAAACATTTACTGGGAAATCTGAGGAGTCACAATTCAGAGGAAGTGCTAATGGTGAGGTTGGGGAGGAAAATGGTGGTTATCAATGAGGAGACCAACAGTAGAAAGAATATTTGAATGGTGATCTGAAGGAAAAACGAAAATGAATAGTTAGGTCTAGAATATAATTCTTAACAGGTCACAAAGATAGACATTATCTTACTGTATTTAATTCAGTCAACGAATCTTAATATACTACTGATTATTTTATCTTTTGGAAATGTTTCTTCAATTTTTAAAAAAGATTTACTTATTTATTTTAGAGAGAGAGAGTGTGAGGGGGAGGGGCAGAAGGAGAGACAGAGTAAATCTCATAGAAACTCCCTGCTGAGTGGGGAGCCCAACGTGGGCTCGATCTCATGACCTTGAGATCTTGACCTGAGCCAAAATCAAGAGTTGGATGCTTAACCGACTGAGCCTCCCAGGCATGAAAATCAGAGGCACAAACAAGATACAGTTGGGATTTTGGGGGGGAAATTTCACTTGGTAGTCAGCTTCCTCTTTTTTATAAATTCAAAGATACCTGAGTGTAAGTGAGAAATGACACTTCTGTTCAAGAGAGTATCTGAGAATCTTGGAGCACTTCTGAAGCAAGTGATTCATAGGGAAGTAAATCTCTACAATAAGTCAAGACACTCCTGAATTGAAAACCTATTTATGTCATTTTCTAAATGCATAGAGGGCCTATTAACGTTACTTCTTTGTTGTCCAGATTTGGTCACTTCTCTTAAATACACTGTTCTTTAAGAAATTTATGTAAAAGATATTGTGGGTATCTCTCTCTTTGCCCTTTTTTCTTTTTCTTTTGCCTACCACCTTCTCAATCACTGTTTCCAGGGTTTGAGCCAGGAAAGCAGTTGAAGGGTACGTCAGATTTCCTGAGGACGACTGAATTGAAGACTATTTTTTTCAGAGTACACAATATCTGATCCTTACGGGATGCCTTACTTTTATGTCATTTTCTGTGCTGTTTCCCCTCTTCCATACATGGTCGTTTAAATTCTGAATAGGTCGGATTTTTAGGAAAAAAAATGCTTAAGTACAACCTATTATGTAGCTTGGAGAGGACAGCATTTGAGAATGGTATGCAGCATTTAGGAAAAGCTTTTCAGATTCAGTACATATTTTTCTGTTCACATCTCAAAATGAGGCCATGTAATTTGCTTTTAGTGTCTCTGAGTGCTTGTTTTAAGAGAAGTTTCTAATCAGAAGGGAGCCTGGCTATAATGTTCACATTTTTCTGGCGTATATTTCCTGGATCTCACTGATGTAGTTTTCAAGGCCCTCTGATGGATGGCTTTTTTTTTTTTTTTTAAATTCTTAAATAGCTGTTTTATAGCACAAATTCTTGCAATTTAGGCCATTTAGTAACTCTGTATGTCTCAAATTTAGTTTTAAAAGCTGGGCTTCTATTGAGAATTTACTAGATTGGCAAGAAATCTCTATTTTAACCTCCCATTCCATACAATATGGGATTTGCAAAAGCGATAAAAAAAACACCAAAACCCAAACACAGATGTTGCCACTAAAAGACAGTTTTCACACTCCTACTTGTGAACAACACTACACACATTAGGATGAATGTATTTATTTTTTAAGTTTCTATTTTATATCCTCCTTAGTGCTAACTTCTTCTTCTTTTTTTTTTTTACCTTGCCTGTAATACATGTGAGCCAGAACCTTGTGAGCATGCATGAGTTTTGTGCTTGAAGGCCTTGTCTTCCTATCTTAAAAAAGCTGGCTGTCTACAGCCGAGAGTGTCTAGTCCAGCACTCACCTGCAATGCACGACGATGGGGCCTGCACTGGGAGGGTTGGAGAACTTCACTCGCCGGATAAAGGAAAGAAGCCCTGTGGCGTGGTACGGGACTCCGTGGTCAGGCCAGCCGGTGAAGTGGAACTGTTTCACTTCCCGGATCTCATTGTAGCCCCTCTGTGCAAACATGTAAAGAAGTGTTTTTTCAAAAGAGCCCAAATAAAGCCATTCGACACCAATCACAGACACTAGACCTGGCTGACAATGAAAAAAAACCAAAACCATAAACCAAACACACCGAAGAATGTATCAAAGATCACGCTTTTTCTGAAAAAGGATGCTGGCCTGACACGGTAGAGGAGCTCAGCTTTATTGTCAGACGCCTGCCAAAGGAAGACAATTAGAAGGCTTGCTCAGTTCTATAACTCTGTGTAAATTCTTATTTACCTCGACAGTTTGCTCCTTACTTGGAATGACAACACATAAAATGATTAGGAGAAAAGGAAAAAAAAATGGGAAAGCTAAAATGCTGCCCTATTGACCTGAGGCACTGAGTTTTCGAGTGGTGAATAAAAGCAACTTTCTAGCTTCTCACCTCAAAAAGATTTTAATGCCTTGCTTATCCATGTTGAAAATGGTTTTGGAGCACAGCACGCGGGGATTTTCCAGGACAGCGCTACTTGAGATGGTTTTGTAAAAATATACAGACAGCTGAACTGTTCTTTGGGCAAATGATTTTTCCTAATTCTGTGAAATAATGCAGCACCGAGTATTATTTATAGTAACAAAAATACTATGAATGGGAAGCATCATTGTCATGCCTCTTTCCTATTGGGTTAATTTAAGAGAACTTTTAAATGCACACCTCAAAGCCCTTCTTTTTGGTTGAAGAAGCCTCTAGATTGTGTTAGCAGAGCTTAGAGAGCATAGATAGAATGCTATGGGGTTTATTTTTAGGAATCACATTTGTAGCCCCCAACCCCCCACAGTAATCTATATACTTCCAGTGGCACTGTGAGCTATCTGTGCTATCTCTACCTCACTTGTTCAATCAGAACAGCAAGAAAAATGTCAGGAAATAAATGAACCACATTGAGAAAGTTTAGATTCTGTCCTATACAGACAGACCAACCAATAGCACCAAAGCCTTGGAAGCCAGTGATCAGGTCTTATTATTCTTTCTGGTTCTAGTTCCTACACAAAGTGGGGCTCAACAGATAATTACAATAATGACAATGATAAACACTCTCATGGAATCATGCAAATGAAAAAATCACTTTGACTTTTCAAGTCAACTCCAGTGAGGAAGATCAAAATTGTCCCAAGACCTGATTTCAGACAGTTACTCACCTCCTCCATATTAATCCTTTCCCTGGAGGCACTTGCTGGGCATGAAGGCCTTGTTCTTTTTAGTAAACTTCAGTAAAAAGTTCTTTTTAATATCTGGCAAGGCATGTTCCCTTACTGCTCTTTCTATTTTCTATTTCTACTGCTTTTAAATTTTCAAATATGTGGTTTTCAAAAAAACTACTCTTTTCCAGTTCTAAATAACAAGAAGACAAATTAAAAATAAAAATCCAATGATGTTCCAATTAGTATGAAGTTAACTACAGAAAGTGGTATTAATATAAAATACCCCCATTCTGGGCCATGGTGTATGCCTCCACTTACTGACTCACATCGTATTTCATGTCTTTTAATACATGTTTGAGAACTTAGTCACTTAGGACCTTTATTTTTGTTGAATCTATTCCTAGATACTTTAGAATTTTTTATTATTGTGAAAGAGATTTTTTAATGTCTACGTCTGTTTACCGCTAATATCCGGAAAAGCTACCATTTTATGAATACTTACCTTGAATCAGCCACGTCAGTGATTAGTAGTTCCATTTAAAAATATCTCTAGTTTTCTTGGTATAAAATAATTTCATGTAAAAATAATCTTATCTTTACTAATAGTTAAGCAATTTATTCCTTTTTTTGTCTTATTTCATTACTAGAACTTCCCCAAATTTTGAATACCAGTGAGACTGATTACATCACACTCCTGATTACAGAGCAATGCCTTTAGGGTTTTCACTCCTTAATATGCATGCTATTGGTTACTGAATCACCTTTACCATGTTCAAGTAACCTCCTTATTTTCCTCATATAGATTATTTTTATAAACTCCTTTTAAGTAAAATTAAGTACATTATAATATCTATTAATAAAATCATATGTTTTGCTCCCTTGATGAAGATCCGATGAAATATTTGGCTAGATCTCCTACCACAGGTGTAATAGCCTTGCATTCCTAGAAAACAATCATTATAGATCATGTTGTGACATTTTCTTAATTCACAGCTGGGTTTCAAATTTTCAATATTTTATTTTGAAGTTTTTTCAAGCATGTTCTTGAATGAAATTGGTCTACAAAGTGTATGCACGGAGGGGGGAGGTGGGGGAGGGAGGAAGAGAGAAATTGATTTTAAAAAAGATCAAGAGGAGAGAGGAGAGCTTGAGAGAGTGTCATCTTTACATGGTTCTGTTATCACAGTTATGCTAGCTTTTAAAATATACTTAGTTGGGTCTCTATGGTCTAAATAGTTTTACTAACATAGGCATTAACTATTCTTTAAAACTTAAAGAAACCTCAACTATAAAACCATGGTGAAATTTCAATGGTAAATTTTAAGATTCTATTTTCTTCTATCATCTGTTCAGTTTTCTAAGTCTTCTTGGGTCAAATTTTGAAAATCAGTATTTACTAGACTATAAGGGTATTTAGAATAAAATCTGTCTCCAAGGTTACATGTAATATTTTTTATCCCTTTCCCAACAGCAAGTAAAAAACTGTAGTTATATCCTTTTTGTGTTTTCTAATATTGCATAGTTTTGATTGTCCCTCATTTAGAATTGACAGTGGTTTAGTTCTTTTATTGATCTTTTCAAGGAACTAGCTTTTTTGATTTCATTTATTCTTTCTCACTGGTTTTTGGTTTATATTTATTTTTTTTCTATTGATTTTTCTCTGATTTTCTAGTTTTGTGATTTTTCACATGATTCTAGACAACCTTTCAAAACAGAAATCATTTATGTATTTAATATGTATCCCAAGGTTTACAAACATGCCTGGCACATGGCATGCTCTTGAATAAATATTTGTGGAATGAATGAATGAATAAATGGATTTTATAGCATCATCAAAACAAATCATGATGGGGACTTCAGGAGAAAAAAAATTTCAATAAACATATTTTAAATAAAGAGAATTTTAGGGTACTTACCCTTTCCAGGGTGAATGTCCTAACTACATATTCAGCAAGTGGCTCCATTTCCACACAGGTTACTTTGAAGTCACCATAAACTTCAGTATCATCAGGCCAATACTTGTAGCATTTAACCTAAATGACAAAAAGCATATATAAGCGGACCTGATTACACATTACCCAAGATGACTTAATTCCAGCGGTAACTCTTTAGGTTACAGTAAAAATATAGTTAAAAAAAAAAAAAACTATGTATGAGATAAAAGAATGTATTACACAATAAACAGAAAAACTTTGTGCAGTCTCATTATGATATATAAGTCCAATGATACAATTAGAATCTAGAACAAAGTCGAAGTTTCTTTCATTACTCAATAAGAAATCAAATACTTTCTCAGCCATCAAAGGTCCACTGAGGAGCAGTCAATTTAAATGCCTATGAATTTTTAAAACAATTCAATGAGATTCTATTTTAAGTGTGCTATGTTTGGCTACTCAACTTATACTCATGTTTTGTGATCAAGAAAAAAGAAATTTGTTTTCTCTTACCCGGCCAACCTCTACTAAATTTGTAACCATCACAATGCAGGCAGATTGTTCTTGCCAGATCATTCTCCAGAAATCATATACTGTTTCATGAACTGGGCCTTTGAAGAAATTAATTTGAATATTATGTTATCAGAGAAATTTTGTGGTTGGAAGAAATAAGTGGTAAGAAATATGCATAAGGCACAAATCACAGCAAACTAAAAAAAACAAAAAATAATATTAAAGGTCTAACACAAAATGTCACTGAAATTACTTAAATTCAGTTTGTATCTAAATTCACACTACAGCAAAAACATAGGCATATACAAGTTTTTTTTTTTTTTTTCCATTTACCTTCTATACTTCCCATATAGAAGAAGATATCACTAGATTTTAGGGTACTTACACCTGTCACTAAGTTAGTTTGATGTATCTTCACATATATGTTAAAAATAGGAAGTCTTATTTCCACTATCAACCAAATGGCATATATTAACAAATATACCCACATCATTTATAAAACAGTGCGTGTTTAGGGGTTAATGAAGAAACATCCATACATATAAGCACGCATCCCAACCTTACATTATCATCTCCAGACTGCTTAAGCATCTACTGAGTTATACTCTACTCAGTGCCACAAGCAAATAAACCTAGGATATTGTTCACAATGGATGATCTTTAACTTTGAAGAGCTTAAAATTCAACTCAGTTAATCCAAAGATACGTGAAAATATTCAGAAAATGATCTCTGTCAAAACAGCAAACAGAGCTCTTGCTTTATTTCCCTCTTTTAAGAAATAAATAGATGTGCAGGTTTCTCTTCTGATGGCCAGTGGTCAATCTGGAGAGATAACTAAAGGTGTTTTCGGATGCTCTTATTCCCCACTGTGCCACTATAACAAGATTTCTCTGCCTTTTTCTTATTTTCTACACAGAATGAACTTGATGGAGTTCCCTTTAGTCCTTTGTTTTGTCTCAGTCTTGACTTGTAAAAAATTTGCCGGAAGACAGTCTAACATCTCATTATAACAATCTCGGTCTTGGATAATACTCCATTCCAGGACCGCAGACCTCACTACCAAAAAAAAAAAAGGGCAACTTATACAAGGTGAGAGCTCTCTTGCTTTCATCAAAAGTAACTCCTGTGACCAGCACTATTGACTAGTGTGTTCTGGGGTATCAGAATACCAAAACCCAAATCACAAATCAGCAGCTTCTCTTTTATTTTAATTAAAAAATAAATCCAGCTTTAGTTTATATGTGCTTTACACAGATAAAACAATTTGTATTACACAAATGAATAAAGAGCATGAGCTCACTCAAATGATCTGATCTTTTTTTTCAGTTAAGTCAGATAAAATGCCACCCCTCTCCCCCAAAAAAACCCCCAACCCAAAACCAAACCAACACCATATGTATGAATAAACAAGTTTGATTACTCTACAACATTTAAAAAGGCAATGTTTTACCTTGAGTTGCAATGTAGTGGCTTGGTCTCTGGTAGCCCTAAAATAGGAGAACAAATTGGTTATCATTTTACATCGGTATCAGAAATACATGAATGAAGGCATAAAAAGATGAAGACAACCACCTGTTAAGATTAAGTTATAGTAAAAAGTCCAGAAATGAGTAGTGAACTCATAGTTCACTTCTCAAACCTAGGTTATCTGAAAGGTAAGCATAAAACAAAAATTAAATGCTTTAAGGGCTCAGATTAGAATATGTATTGCATAATTGAGTTTTGTTTGCTAGGGAATAACCTTGTAGATATTATTTGGTTTTACTAAAATGTTTATGCCTTCATGTTAATCTTTAGTCATTCATTCCTGGCAAATAGTGTTCAAAAATATTAATTCTCATCTTATCATCCAAAAGTACAACACACTGCATTACAAATGGACAACGACATATTAGAACCATAAAAAAATAACAGAACATTCCAATGTTAGAGCTGGACAATGCATGTGTGCATTAAGTCAGAGTCCTGCTGAGCTATTTTAGAGAATATTCCTGTACTATAATATGTTCAGGAATCTGCCAGAACTATTTTGTGTGTGCTGATAATATTAGTTTACACACACATAATTACAGGTACACACATATATAGGGAAAGAAGAGTTTTAAATAAAATGCATCTTATCCTGAACAAAAAATTTAGCACTTTTTTCTTTTTAGTGTGCCAAGAGCTTTAGGTGGTTAAACATTTAATACTGTTTCAACAAAGAAATTATTCCTGATAAGAAATAAGTTGTTAGTTGCTCTCATTTGATTTGAATTCCAGTACATCCTCAGTAGTACAACTCTTAATGGTATAATAGGGTCAAGCTTTGAATTTGTTTTGTATTTATCAAAGGACTTTAGCAAAAGCCTGTGGTACAATTTGTCCACATTTGGTGTGGGCAACTCGATGCACATAAACGAAGATCTCCAATCTAAAACTTAATAGGCTGAGCATCATACTGCTGCCAGTTTGGAAGTTTTCTATTTCTTCTTATACCAAATAGTACAATTTTTCATGGAAAAATTTTTCCCAAGCTCTATAAGCATTTCATCTCCCGTTTTTCATGAAAAATTTACCAATTACAGAAGAGTCGTAAGTATAATAAACTAACGGGTAAGGGAACGTTGTGGAATTGGGTAGTAATCAGCCAAAATACACTGGGGTCTTAACAGAATGACTGGATAACAACACAGTCTCATTTAGAACACAGTTTTACCATATGAACCATAAAGTAGTATTGTAACAAGGCTCCAGTGTATATGTCTTGGCAGAAAACCAAGGTTAAACTGAATAGGTATGAACAAGTACAAATTAGTCACAAAACTGTTGAATTTCTTATTCTAAAGAGTGGACCATTAGCTTAGCTTTCTCTTTTGAGATGTCTGATAAATTTAAAATATTGAATGAGAGTCAAATGATCAGAATTTTTACCAATATACTCAGAGACTTTTATGTAATAAAATTAATTAATTCAAAGATATCAATGATGACGGTTCACAAAATAACTATAAAACATGAACTTAATAAATGTGACAGAGGTCATTTCCTATTTATGGAAATCAGACAAAGTTGGGGCCTAATCTTCATATGTTTTATATAACTATAAATGCATACAACATATATGCTGCAATAGTTGGTACTTCTGCCTTTTGCCTTACAATTAATGCATGTCTTGAACTGATTAATCTCAGCACACTTAGGACGAATTATTTAAAAAGAGCTGACATTTCATGAGTGCTTTGTATGTGCTAGGTATTGCGCTGACTGTTCAACATGCATTACTTCATTTAATCGTCATCATAAAATGATGAGGTGCGTACTACTATTATTATCCCCACTGCACAGAGGAGGAAATTGAGGCACAGAGAAGGGAAGCAACAGTCCCAAGATTTCCAGCATAATTTTGAACCAGGAAATATGAAAAAAGAGCCTGTCCTTCTTACATGTAATGTAGTATTCCTACTTCCTTGACAATATTTTATCTTGATTTGCTAATTACTTTCCATTAAATCAACAATTTGCATGTAGATACATTTGTAACCAAAATTTAACAGTGGAAACCTGTGACCAAAACAAGCTTTTTGGTTTGCATGATTCGATATATATGTGTGATATGTATATTTTACAAATGCAATTTAGAAATGATTTTGCCTAAGTCATTTTAATACTTTAACAGGCCAATACCACACACGACAAAATAGTCTTCCTACCCATTTTTAACATTAGAAGTCAAATGTAAAAAGTAAAATTTCAGAAACACTAATACACATCATACTATCCAGCTTCTCACATGTTTGGGGGAGGGGAAGAATAAAAACCAGAAACAGAAATCATCAACAAATAAAACTCGAGTACATCATAACTTGTCAAAAGCTAAAAAGGGTCCTGTTTTTCTAAACATAGCAAAGGGAAGGAGGTAAAATAGATCTTCACACATGTAAAGGAGTTACAAAAAAATGAACATAGATATACCATATGAGGCTACTTAGGTGAAGCATGCAGAGGTAACTAGTATTAAGCATTAGTAAGAACTGTAATTAAGAGGAGTTATATTAAATATTTATAATAGGGTGCTGTTATTTACATATAGTGGTACTTACATCCCTGTACAGCCAAATCTACAGCCCAAACCAAAGTCAGGTGTGAAAGAAAGCACAACAACGTCAGTGAGTACTAGGACGTAGAACAAGGAAAAGTGTACAGTTTGTTCTTTATTTTAAAAAGCTAGCAATCACTTTATAGGTAATAACAAGCAAAAAGATTCACATATATAAGCCAACAAACTGGGCACACCAAACTATAAAAATACTTACATCTATATAGTTGGCATTAATGTAATCAGAAGAAGGATCATCTTCAACAGGTTGCAGAATTACTCTGGAGTGGTCATCTAAAGTTTTTAAACAATAAAATAAAGCTATTAAATTTCCCCTCTGTTCCGAGACAATGACCTCCGTAGAGAGTTGAAATAATTCAGGGGTTGCTGATAGCTTATGTATAATAGGCTACTATTCGAATTTCCTTAAAGAAATACAAGAAGTTTGATGAGCTCAGTACTTATTATAATATTCTGTTAATAAAGCTTCAATGACTAGCATCTTCATAGTTAGGAAGTTTTGAGGGACCATGGGAATGTCCGATGAATCATCATTTGGAGTCATGGATTTGTCTAAAGGACTGAACTCGTTTTAACTTCTAATTTTCCTTCTTAGATCTGGTTTTAAACGGGTGGGACCCATTCCTGCTGCACTTTACAGCAAATGGGCCACAGAATGAGAGAGTGAATTTTGAAACCTCTGCTCTCGACTTCTTACTTCTTGGGAGTCAAGGTTGAATTCTGATGTATTCAGAAGATATTTTAAAATAATTTAAATGGCGATCTGAGTGGGCCAAGTACATCACTAACTGGTTACAAACTAAACTATGCTACTTTCCTTACCGTTCCTGTGGTTTCATAGGATAACCGATTTATTTAAACCCATGCCAATACCTTGAAGACCTAACGAAGTCCCTACTAACAAGGAACACGGAGCGGCAGGAGTTTGGGCACTCGGTCCACGGAAGAAATAAAGGTTATATGGAAAGAATAACACTCTGGCCTTGAGTATGTTTGGAAGAAGTGTTAAAGCAATTTATCACTGAAAAGACCTTTGTTTTTCATTATCCTGATACTCTGCTGTCCATAACACCCTCACGTGTTTAGTGCAAACATAAAATCAAACAGCATGTTATCTCCACAGGGTGAAGAGTCTGAGTCAATTTAATTAAGGAAGACGACGACAACTTCAGAGTCACTGCCAATAGCCAATGCTGTTTTAATATTAAATAGATGACTTTATAAACAGATGTGCCACCCTCTGGGATTTTTTTAAAAGTTTACACCCACATCCGGAGGACTTGCTACTTAATATTTATCTTCTACACACGATATTTACATTCAGCAAGCGTTGAATGAGAACTTACATGCTATAATGTTTCCATATCGATTTTTTGCTCTATTTTGGTCTTTTTTAGCTACATCCCAAGATGCAGACTGTCCTTCAAAGAAGCTCTGGAAAAAGAAAGTGACAAGAAGACTGAATTTAACTCCTTTTCTTGGATCAGGTTTATCTGTTCTGAAGACCAAAATAATAAAAGCCACTTTTCTCAGGGAGGAAGGGAGTCCTAGAGGAGCAAACAAGTTCTCTTTTCAGATCTCAAAGCTTGTTTGTTGGACTCCTACTTGTTCATTTTGCATTGGACTGAGTTCAAAATAAGGACAAAAAACAACTTTAGGGAAAAAAAAGAAGCTTGAAATGATTTCAAATTTAGGATTGCTACAACTCTGAGAGGTGGAAGTAGAGAAAGCATCAAAACGTCAAAACTATTTTTAGTGAGTCTCTTTCAAATGTTTTTCCCTTAGCATTTATAACAGGAAAAAGAAAACCTGTTTTCCCCCATAATTATTCATTAAATCGTGTGCAATACCTCCCATTTCAGTTTCTTTGAAGATCATGAAAAGGACTGAGTCTCTACAACAAGGGACCATATGAAAATTAAAAAGAGTCCCCATGTCCAAGGATCTTGGAACAGATGAATTTGCTGACTGGTTTAATTACCATATGCAGCAATTTAAAATATGGGTACAGATTTCTTTTTGCAGTAACACTTAAACTTTGCTCAACACAGGAAATGGGGTCTTCAAAGAATCAACGGTTTTTGAAGTGAGGTACACAGGAATGCACATGAAATGAACAAAAAAACCCAGCTCTGGCAGAATCTTGTAATTCCTTGCACTATAGTGTTGCCCCGGCATAGTGTTTCCGGTGTGTACTGAAAACCAACTTTCACAATTCACAGCTAATTTTATTTGCTCCCAAACTCAGGGATGTCAGCAATCTAAATAAAATACAGACTTCAAAGATTCTTCATGCAGTCGAACGCATTGGAGGTGGTCTTTCAAAGTCAAGTACTGCTTGGATTCTTTCACTTTAAACACGTGTATACGGAGGTTGTGAGTATGGAGGTGGAGGAACGTCCTTCTGTGCCCGAGGCTGACACTTCTCAGTAAATGCCGAGCGGCAAAGGAACTTTGTCCTTTTTGCTGTATTATGTTTATTGAGATGTTCAGTGTAAACCACTTCCTGTGCAGTATGACTTATACTTGTATTTTGGATTTAGGAGGAAGGGGAAATGAAGTTGGAAGAAGAATTTCCCACATCCTTCTTTTGGCTTCTTAATGTTGTCTAGATTCGCAGTGCTCTGTTTTTCTTCCCGGCCACCTTCAACCAATAAGCCACACACAAAACTACGAGTGACAAGCAGTACCTTTAGAACACAAATATCGACCCCACTTCTCAACACAGGTCAACAAGCAAAGAGGCAGAGAAGTACCTACTGCTTCTGTCATTCAAATGGCTGAATCTGTGGTGATACAGTGGGACTCAAAGGATCCTGTTAACAGACTTTTCAGGAGGGAAATATAAGGTCTAACAAAGTGGTTTTTAAAGAGCACAGTAACATTCTGGAATCCAACATTTAAGAATTCTTCGAGTGAATTTCGACCCAGAAAGTGCCCTCTCTTTCAACTCCGTCTACCCCTTCTCCCCGCATACACATTTGAGAACATTCTCAGAGACACAAGATTAGAGAGTCCACGGAGTAGACTCCACTCCTTGTGATGTTAAAGGGAGAAAAAAATGGAAAATTCCACTATTATGATTAGAAATAAAATTTAACACAGCATTGAAACTTTCACCTCATATTCCTCTTTGAACCCATAGCTGTCTGATGTCTTCATGAGATTAATGTGCTGCAGGAGGTCGGCAACCCTGATGGCTGGGTGCAGCTGTCCCGTCTGGTAAGGGGATTCTGTCCCCTCACAGAGGTAGCGAGGTACATCTAGAAGACGACTGGACTCTGCTGTGGCACTGTGGTTCTCATCTGGCAGTTTTCAGATTCCAGAAGATTAAAAAAAAGACAAAGTTATCTTGTTTAATATATATCAATGCAAAGAAGACTGTAAGAACTTAAGATTTTTCTGATAACAGGAGGAAGAAAAAAGAAATATAGCCTAGATCTAGGGCGGCTTCCCTACAAAGACAAAGCCTTTCACATCAGCTCAAGGGATGAGGTCAGAGTATATTATGTTTATGTCAGTGAGATAACGGATGCTGTGAGATGTAGACATATGATCCATTTTTAGAAAGTATAAGTGGGAGATTTTGCTGTGTTCTTCCTTTTTCTTGTATCTGCGGTCACAGCAGCATAGAGTAGGACCAGAAGATCAAGTTGTCAACTGGAGAGGTGTTTTCATTGGCGGGTAAACTGAACACATGCCTTCCCCACCATATCCCAACCTCGCTCACAGACCCCATCTAGGCAACCCATCCCCATAGGGCTGTTCTCTGTAGCCTTGTGGGCCTATTCTGCCACCTGGGGCTTCTAAGCATGGGACAGTCCTGACTGGGAAACACAGGCGTTCTACAGAATCATCCCCGGGCCCCACTGTATCCATTAGCCGGGTTATATGTGCATTTATACTGTCTCTACTCCTTTAGGTTATTATGATGGTTGTTGCTTTTATTGTAAGTCTATTTTGACTTCTGCGGCCGCTGTGAGAAAGAAACTAGGGTACGTCTCTGGGGCAAAATGCATTGGCCATTCCTCTGGAATTCTTCCCTGACCCATCCAAGCTGAGCTACATGGCTCCTTTGTTATGTTCCCATGGCCTCCTGTCTATGTGTCCTCTCCCTGAGTCTGTATTTTAGACATTTGTTTCCTGATCTCTTTCTTTTCACTAAATTCTGAATGCTTAAAGTGTAGAGAGTCACAGTTGTCTTTTTATTCCTAGTGACTGGCACAAAGTAGTCACTCAGTAAATACATCAGTGAATGAATTCGTTAAAATAGACTGAACCCCTCACCACCCATATTTAAGTGTAGTCTCCATCCCCATTGTGTTATTAGCTGAAAATGAAACTTTTAAGTCTCTTTATGTCATAAGGAAGAAATAAACAAGAACATTATACCTATGAAGAATAAATATTATTTTAATGACCACAGCACTAATCATTACAATGAGAAAAAACATGCTTATATTTACCACATTGAAACTTACCACTTTAAAAAAAAAAAACAAATGTTTTAAGGGGTGTTATTTTGGAAAGCATTATACTGCCATATTCATTAACAGAAGAGAAAGTACACTCTTAGGGGAACCTTTGTTTATAATGATAATGCATACTGTAGAGAACGATATTTAATTAACAGTTAAACATATTTCAAGTGCTGGTACATTTGCCTGCTCTATCACCAACTCTACAAATAGGATATGGCAAAAAATGAATTGTTGTCCCCATGATAAACATTTTTTCTTCCTGGAGAAGGGGGAAAAAAAAAAAAGAACCCCACAATCAGATTTGTGTGCGTCTGTAATTTAGTTTGATTGCACTTATTTTACTTCCCCTTATTAGGCTGAATGTTTTTTTTTTTTCCTGTTTCTTTTTCTTTTCTTTCTTTCTCTTTTTTTTTGGCATTTACTTCTAAAAATATCACATTGATTCCAAAAAAACCCTGGTGAATTCTGTTGTGACCTAACCACTCGACTCAGGTTTTGCCCACCCCTCTACACACCAACATTTGCTAGCAAACATGATTCATGAGCTTCCTTTACTTCCTATGAGACTACACTCAACTGATCTATCTTTGCTAAAATATTACAATCGATAGATTGACATAAAGGTTAACATAAAAATTAAATTGAGAAGCCACTGATTTGGGCACTGTCACAGAATATACAATTTAGGATGAGAAGAGGACAGATAATGTCGGAGAGGCAAAATACAATCACCCAAGCTGGAATGCGGCAGCCCCAGACCTCATATCATACCTGCCGGAGCAGCGGCATATTCACAGTTGTAAAAGGCTCAATGAGAAACAAAGAATTCATCCATATTCCAAATCTTACATGGCATGTCCAAGATGAAATAGACAGTGCTTTTTGTTTTGCATTAAGCTTTAACACATTAATACAATGAGCAGTATTCATTAAAATAATCACATATGAATTATTAATCTCAATACATTTCCACCTCATTACACCACCTAATAATGTCGCTAGTAGGGAGAGTACATGTTCTAATCATTATCCTTATTACACATTTAAGAATAATAACTTTGAATATATCCCTGATGGAAAGGTTTTCTAGAATTCTTTGCAATGCACTTACCAGTTATAGGGACTTTAACCCAATGAAGCAGTAAAACACAAAAAAACAAAAATATGAATCAATATGAAAAGTTTTGAAGAGCTTTTAAGATCAGTACGTAGGTATTAATATCAAGCAATATTTGAAGATTTCAAAAATTGCTTTACAAATACAAAATCAAGTGGATGCAAAATAACTGTAAACACTATGATTCCAAGAATGATGAAAAATGCAACAAATCATTTCTACATCTGATATGATTAATGAGATTTAGCTTTTAAAGAATAATTTTTTAAAAAAAATCAACCAGCTTGACTTTCAAAATGAAATAAAATGCATAACAACTGCTTATATGGATAGATTTTATGACTATTGTGTTAACGCTAGCCTTCCTTAAACATAAATATCCCTTTTCACAGGGAAAATTGCTACAATAATCTTTTAAACGTTACAGTTTGTAAAATTCACATATATTATTTCATTTTCTTTTTACAAAACTGTGACAAAGTTTACAGATGGGAAAGCGAAGACATAAGGCTCTTTCAGACGTTCCTATTGTGAGTCCCCAGGAGAACTGAGACTTGGACCCAATTCAACATTTTCCTAGAATATTACCGTAATGAAATTTTAACATTTAGGTAACTAAGTTTTCCTCAGTGAGTTTTTAATATTTTAATTGAATTTTATTTATTAATTTGATGCTGACAGCATTCTACAGCATTCTGCTTGACAGAAGATGACATTTTCAGAGGCATTTGGTGCCATTCCAATGATCATGATTCCTGGCTCCTCCCTACATGATTGGGCACCCACTGGGATGACTCCCCCAGTTTACTTCCCTGCCATTATTGGTGTGGACCTCAAAAGGAGAGTACAATCAGAGAAAGAGAACATTGACTTCCAGATTGTTTCAGAATATATATTCTTTATATTATAAAATTGTAAGTTTAATAATTATTTTAGTAAAATGTATGGTTCCCAAATATTTTAAAAATGTACTTAAATGTTGAATACATGGAAAATAAAAATGCACATTAAATGTAAGATAAAGTTTTATGTTCACAAGAAATTTGAATTTTTATATTTAATGAGAATTGGGAACTTTTAAGATATATTTACCTGGCAATTTCCATATTTTTTGGTTATATCTTAAATATTAGAAACACAGGGGTAAAACTAATATAGAACTTCTTAACATATAAGCAAGCTGGTCATGAATCATTGGTGTGTAATTAGTCAAGGAATAGAGTACAAATTAAAATGAAACTCTTTCCATTCTTAAATATACAGTTAAACATTAATTTTACATTTGAAAAGGCCTTATTCATCACTAGCAATACCATTTGTCTTAGATGTTGTATAGTGGTAAACCTTGGCTTATTCTAGATTTCTTGAAGGATAACACATCACATAAGATGCATATAAAATGCAGAACTCCACATCAATATTGTAGTAACTTTACCTGCACTTATAAATTCTTAATAAAGACAAAACTAAAGCAAATGCACACATTCTTAATGTTTCCTTGGAAAAGTGTTCTTTAGTTGCTATAAATTTAGGAGGATTGAGAAAAATCTTTCCATCAAGTAGATTTTTATATATAAACTAATCATTTAGGTAGCATTGGCCTCTGAGATGGGTGCATTTGGGTCATTCTGCTAACCTGCATATGTAAATGTTAGTCATCTACTAAGGGTCACTGTACTTTTGCTCCAAATCTAACAGAACCAAGACTTTAAAAATATGTTGCTTTAAAAAAAGCATTTTACTAATTTGAAATCCATTAGATCTGATTGTTTTGATGACAACATGATAAGATCATGACTTAATTTTCAAAATCAAGCTGCTTCCTACACTGTAAATAATTACTGTGTAGACAAAGCTATAACTCATGCAAGGATGTGTGATCCATGCAAGAAAGAATGATAAAGAATTAGGGCCTCACCTAACACAGCAGTCGGCACAAGTGGATCATTGGGCACTGCAGGAAAACAGAGCTCATGAAGGAATATATTGCCCTAGAGTTGTATTTTACATTTTTCCTTTAAAACAGATTTTTGCTATCTTAAGAAAGACAACTTTTCAACTTTCTTTGATTATTATAACCTGCAAAGATAAAATTCTCTTTTTCAGCTTGGGTTATCTCAAAACACCAGGAAAGGTGCCTATAATTAAAGTTCAGTATTCTGCTCAATTTTAAAAGCCAGGAAGATTCAACTGGACATTATAAAGATCATAAAATGGGGGGTGGGACCCATTTAGATCTCTCAAGTGCAAGATACTTAGAGAAATAATGATCTCATTTTCATTCCAAATAAATTTTTTACAGCAAGCTGTAAGAAATAAGAGTTAATCCTTCTTCCAAGTTTGTAAGTGGATACCTTTAGTTAGTTACACTGTTGAATTCAAGCTTCCTAATAAAGTACTAGCATAGGCAAGAGGTAGAAAAGTTTGGGGAACAAAAATGCTTTCAAATCCCTTTTGATTAATTATTAAATCAAGTGGTTAGAGAAATGGTACATCCATATTTTCAGCAAAACTTATTTTCAACAAAAATAATATTTTATGTTGTTCTCTATCACTTATAGTGAAATAGAAGTGAAACAGATGAAAAAGGCCCTATCATGATTAAAATTAAATTCCAAAATGACTCATACAGCATTATAGCTATTATACACATCAAGGAAACTTTTCTCCAAGCTGAACATTTCAGGAAAAACACCTTCCCTTTCTGAAAAGACATAAACACACACAACCTACAAATACTTTATTTTCTCAACCTCACCATTATGTATGTGTATAATCTGTATAGGAAATAATACTTATTTTGTTAGCTTCTTTCCTTATATACATGTTTCAAACTGGAGTAAGCAATCTCTGGAGTCTGTGGCAGAATGCCTCTGTATATGCATGGCCAAGGATAGCCATGATTTACCTCCCTCATGCATCACTTTTACATGAGGGTTTGAAGAAACAGTCAGGTAATTTCACTTAAATTTAAGAACCAAAATAAACACAGTGCTATAGAACAGAATATAAAATTCATAGGAAATTTGAAGATAAACAGTAATATTGATTGTGGGGCAATTATTCAAATCATCTGCCATTGAGGAGTACTTTAGGGTAATGTGTTAAAAGTCCTGCCTTTATAGATCAACATTAGGAATTTTTAATGTGGACGAACAGATGGATGGATGGATGGATTTTAGCATTCCCTGCCAATCTCCCAGTTCAAGTAAAAATTTGGATTTCACATCAGATACTTAAGAGCATGTAGTCTCTTCCTTCCCCTAGTTAACGTTTTATTACTGAAATTCTCCAGGAGTCTTTGTAGAATAAGAGAATAATTTTACCCATGCCAATAATTCCCAGAAAGAATTATGATGTTAAAGTTCTAAAGGAACTTTATCTTACACGGAAGAAGACTCAAATGGCAAAATAATTATAAATAAATTCTGAAGTGAACTAATTTTATGTAGGCAATCAAGTATTTCAACTTAAGCAATGACATATGATTCGGTTTTCAGTAGTATATGAATATCTTTTATGATACAGTAATAAAAGTCATACAGTTTGCAGTTAAACTAAATCCAGTATCAAGACTGAAAACAAGTCCTCTTAAAAATTCTATAATATTCCCCATCACTTTTTTCTCTTTCTGGCTGCTTTGTCCATCTCTGTTTCACTTTTTCCTCACTATACAAAGGTAATGTGTTGAATTCAAAGTGATTTAAAGGGCTTCAAAATCACTTATTAAAATTTTAATGAAGAACTTACATCTTGGACTGAAATTATGCTGGTCCATGAAGGTGATGGAAAGAGGATCTTCTGCGTGCAGAGTGCTCTGATCCGCATAACTTCGGTCCATAGCATTCACCATGTGAGTCATCTCCTGGCGGGTGTTCCCCATGGCGTCTTTGCGCTTTTTAGCAAGCTTGCTGCCAAGGCAAATACAAATGGGAAACCTTAGTGTGAGGTTCGAAGGAGAGTTGACACCAGCAGTAAGTAGTTCAAGAAAGCTTGGATAAGAATATATATACAGATGTAGTTTGGAATCTCCAAGTTTCCTAATTTCAGGAATTAGGTTTGATATTCAAACAACATCTGCTGGTAGCTATAAAACTATTCGTCATATGGATATTTCAACATTCAAGCGGTCAGTTGAAGCCTTTCATTTCTTGTATCATTAAAATGGTCATAAATTATAACTATGCTTTATGAAAGCCATAAACAAATACTTCTTAGTAAAACTGTTCAAGGAAAATTTAAGCTAAAGCTAAGTTTTGGTTTTCGGGTAATTAATTCTTTTGATCACCTTTTAGAAGTTCTTCTGGGGAATAGCATGACTAGTTTTTAAAGTTTATTTTACTAGAGTCACCCAATTAAAATGCACAAAGAAATACCATTCTTCATTCTCTGTTTTATTATTCAGTAAAAATGCAACACGTGTAGCATTAACATATTTAGCAGCATATTTATAACATGAATCCCAACTTAATCTGGAGAGTTGCAGAATTTACCACTGCTAGATTTAAAGCAAATACACATATATATGGAAAAATTATATACCGTGTAAGAAAAGCACCTTGAGAAAAGTTTGGAAAACACAATGTTGACATATTATACAAATGATCATAATCCTGAGTTATAGCCATGGTCAAATCCTAAAAATGTGTTTTAGAACCACATGGCAGAGTCTTAACTGAAGAAGTGTCTTATAAATGCAGCAGGGCAAGCAACTGAGGAGATTCAGAAATTAGTAGAGTGAGACTTTTGAGCTACTCAAATATTGACATCTTTATCTCATATAACAAGGATGTGAAACACATTCTGGTTCTCTGTGAATGTTACACATAAAACATGCAATAAAAAACTATTAAAGGTATATAAAACATTTATATCACATTAACAAGGCAATTTATATATAATATAAATAAAGGCATTCTAAAAGCCTGTAGTAGCCAGATTATGTTTACGGTAGCAGTTTATGTTGCCTTGGAATTATTCCTCAGTTGTCTGAAAAATGCCATTTCTCAGCTAGATCATTAACTAGGACATATTCTTCTGAATCTCATTAGTATCTGTACTAGAGTAAAGATATTACAAATATTTTTTAAAGGCTCATTTAATGGTTGTGTTTGTGTCCAAGGGCTTTTCCTCTACAAAATTAATGTGGCAATTTGAGAGCTACTCCGGATTTTTCTTCCTGAGAATTACAGTACTTGGCCTCAGGGGGTACATACCCCACACACCCAATATATTGATACAACAGGTTTGACACTTAAATAAGATAGTCAGAAACTAGGTTTTAGGATGCAAATGGCATTAATTTTTTAAAAAGAAATAATAATAATAATGGTAACGACAGTACTAGTAATAAGACGATGACAATAGTATAACAAGAACTACCACCACCACCATCACTACCACGACCACTACCACCATCATTTATTAGTAATATTTGCTGTATTCATTGAAAGAGTTATTATCTCTTTTTTCTAGGCTAGGGGGTAAAAACCCTGCAACAATCTTTCCGATTTGAGACAGGGAATACAAATGAGGACTGCTGCCAGTGCTAAGACATTACACAGAAGGATAGGGATGGTGGAGAACTGGAAAGCCATTTAGGGAGCAACTCGGCCTAAGTGACTATTGGCATTTGATCCCAGTGTTGAGCCTCCGATTTTAAAAATTACTTTTAAAGACAAGTCATGAATCAGAATATTTATGTTAAATTTCCTGATTTTTTCAAGTCGATCTATTTTTTGAAACCATGTATGGGGCAAATTAAACATCAGCAGTTCATATTTTTGTCTATAGACTTTACTTTCCAAACTTCCCTCTGGACCGTCATGTAAGTATTTGTTCTTTGACCTACAATGTTCCTTTTCCTCTAATATCTGGTTAGCTCCCATTCTCTCACTGCATCAGGAGGCCTTTCTGATCCCAGTACAACATGCCTCTGGTTAGGTTTCCCTGCCAGGTGGTTTGTTTTGTTTTGTTTTTTCTTTTTTGTTTTTTAAAGCTAGGCATGAAGCCAAAAACGAGGCTTGAACTCACAACCCTGAGATCAAGACCTGAGCTGAGATCACGAATTGGATACTTAACCAACTGAGTCACCCAGGTGCTCCCCTGCTAGGTATTTTTATAGCACTGTGTTTTCTGCCTATGACAACCCTCACCATACATCAGTGCAAGTATCCTTTTGTTGCCTCACTATGTGTTCCGTGGAGAGAAGGACCATCACTCCTAGCACTTAGAGCAGTCTCTGGCACATAGCCTGCACTCAATAAACACTTGCTGAATGGATGAATTAGGCCTGTTATATGCTTCACACTTTTCATTTGTTAATTCAATTAGCAAGAGGATTCTAATTGTATAGATGAATTCATTGAGGCTCAGATAAGTTAAATAACTTGCCCAAGGTTATTTATCTAGTAAGTAGTGAAGAATGACCTGGTTCTGAGCCTAAGCTGTTACAACTATATCCAGTTGCTTTTTTTTTTTTTTAAATGCCACATTACAAGTACATAATATGAAGCATCTACTTGGCTCTAGAAATTAAACATTAGTTGTTATAAATTTGAGAAAAATAATGTGAATACAGCACAAATGTTTTGCCCCTTAAAAGTGTTAAACAGTAAAAAAACAATTTAAGGAATAACTTCCAATCTTTGTTTCTTGGACAAGAAGAATGAATTCATCCTCAAAATATTTGAGATTGAACTGGATAAAAATAACACAACTTGAAATGTGGATTAAAAATAATGTTAAAATTTTGAGGATGGGCAGTTCAAAGTGTTTAGAAAAGACAGATTTAAACTTTGAGGCTTTACTTTAAAATATATATAATTTATATGTCTATTTTGTGATTAAGGAAAAATAAGAAGCAACTAACTTGTCAAATGTATGGCAGATAAAGTTTTCATGGCAATGAAAAGACTTTTCAGATTCACAAACCTTTGTTAGATGACAAATTATGGGGGGCGGATATAACCTTTGTTCTATTGCCAGCCATGCAAATAGCTTTTATACCTTAGCCCTCACAACAACCCTGTGAGGTAGGCTTTGATTCAGGTTACTAGAAAATAAAAATTGCTATTAGAGTTAAGTGTTTTGATCATGAGTGACAGTCACTATGACAATGCCTATGAAAGTTAGCTCAAAGATCACAACTGGTTTTCTTTTAAATTGTATTTATTTATTTACTTTTATTAAAAAAATCTCCAATTCAGGTTAGGAATGTTTAGATTTAAATTAGGTACGTTTAAGTAGCTTTTAAAATCATATATCTATGACATTCTTTTGAATTACGATTAATGCTAATAGCCCTAAGTATTACAGTAACAGTATCACAACCTACTATATAGCCTAGTATAAAGAAATGCCCATCCACTAAGAAGGCAATCTCATTCTAACATTACAGGCACATCAGTGGTTAATGAAAAGCTTACTGACATTCTTATAAACACTTATTGATTCCTATATGTTTGATGCTTTTTCTCTCTCTGTGCAACACACACACACACACACATATATATATATATATATATAAAATGTATGTATATATGGTGTACTTCAGGACAGTTAAGCAATTCATTTTGCAACTACTGGAGTTTGACAGATGTGCAAATGACTTTCATTATCAAAGCAGCCAACAGCATAAACTTCTGCAGGTGGATATATGGGTGGGCTATAAAGAGGAAAAGTGTTCCGTAATTGTATGAAATGGTACAGTTAATTACCTTTGGCTTCATCAAACATGATTTAACAAGGATATTATGATTCATCACAATAAGCTAAGAGTGCTGTTAGTTTACACCTGCTTGTTATAGCAGATTATAAGAAGCCAAGCGTTTATAATATTTAAAATACTGGCAGACCTCTGTTATAGTCATTGAGACTCTTAACAAATTTTATTGTAAAGCTAGCTTAAATTTACCTAGTAAAATAAATACTGTGGGATAAATGTTTCCAAGCATACTTAATCACAATTCTTAAGCCTTAAAAGTTGATGAATCAAAATTGATCAAGTAATGTTCAAGAATAATTTTTTTTTTGTATCATTCCTTTGGATTGGATGAATACCCTGGCATCTAAGGTAATAAACTGAAGATGATTAGAGAAATAGAGGGAACAATATTCTCTGTCTTTATTCAAACTAACATTCCACATCTAAGTATAGGGTAAGCTAAGTGTTTAGAAGGAGAAAAGGAAAGAGAGGACACCTCGGTGTGTTTGCGTAGGATCACAGGGTTCTTTTTGGTCTTGGTTTTATAAAATCGTTGCTGGACGTTGTAATAAATTAACTCAATTTTTCTTTCCTAAAAAGACTTTTTTTTTTGTTCCTTTGTCATTGCAACATTATCGTTTTATCCATTTGTTTTTATAAGAGCATACTGCTTGCCTAGATGGCCAGACCAAAGGTGTCCGGAAGTTATAACCCGTCCTGGATTCCTGGAAATGTGGAGAAAGATGTTATCACAGGTCACTATGACCTGACCTGATTTGTAGTATGAGGTATCTATCATGTTTATAAGATACAGGTCTGACTTAAATAAATAAATGATGTTTTGGGCTGTAGTCTAAAGCTAACAGAAAATTATAAATAAAATTAAAAGTAGCTGAACATACAGAAATACAATATCCCTTTTTAAAAAGATTAACAAAAGAAGTTAATGGTTGAACTTTATATTTTAGAGTCCAGAAAATATCACCAAAATCACAAACATTTTTAAATTTTTTTGTTCTTGTTTTTTGAAAAGGGATACTGCATCTTTAACACATGTAACGTTGTATATCACCCGTTTTCTACTTACAGGTAGTAGGAGTAAGAATAGTAGCTCCTCCTGGCAAGCAAATCACAGACAGTGGAAAAAGAGAAGCAATGGTGAATGAAAAGCGTGACTCTGTCACATTCAATAAAGCAGAAAAATGTGCGTTAAAAAATAAAATAAAATAAAGTAAAATAAAATAAAATAAAAGTCATGTTTTTTTTTGGTTTGCATTTCAATTTGCTCATGCATTTGGTTAGGTATTTTTTTGCCATGCAATTAAACAGACAGATATGCAATAGAAAAATAAAGTTTAAAATACGTAATTTGGAAAACAGCATGCTGATATTTCTCTTGCTGCCAGAAAAATTTAAAAATTAAATGGATTGTGTATTTCAACATGCAGTTAAGCATAATATTATCCATTACCATCGAAAAGCCATGACAGATGGAACTGCTGTGTGTAGAACTTGTACACTAAATTGACTATTTTTCTTTAGATACAAAACATAAATATCTATTAAGTTAATATAGAATATATGCAGAGTGACATCTAAATTTCTAAACAAGTTGCTATATCTTAATGGTACAGGGGTACATACATATATTATGTCAATATACATATGCCCCATGCACCGTATATACGTGGAGATATTTCCACAGTAGATGTATGTGATCATGATATCATACACAAACATTTACTGTATTGAAACATAATTTCAAATTTATGCTGGGAATTAATAATGTATTCATGCTGCACATTTAAAATATAATACATAACCAATGAAAAAATGGCATACATTTGGAAATAATTCAACAGCGTTTAAATTAAAAAAAAATGACATTGTGTTTTGAGAGATGCACTATCCCTTTTCTTAGCCTCAAAACTTACTTTATATATACCCTCAGCTGTAAAATTTTACTAAATTGAATTCCAAACCAGATCTTTACACAAAACTCAAAAATACATAGAACTTTTTTTTAACATGAGAAATATACCTATGTATCTTATTCCCAGTGAGGGATAAAGTCTTGAGAAACTTAATTTCCCATAAAAATAAAGATCATAAGAGACTAAAATAGTTTGCCTTTACATTGTTTTTATTACAAATTTGTGAATTAAAAGGGAAACATTATGTACTAAAACTGACTAAGCTTGATACTATGCAATATGGTTATAAAATCTATGCCTTTGTGTATGTATAATAAACATATTTGTGATTAAATCATACACGATACATGTGTGACATACTACATATGAGTAAAAGTCATTACGAAGTTGCTTAGATAAGGGATTCATGTAATTTAGTTCTAATATTATATATTGGAAGGAAATATATCTAAATATGTAACTTTCTCTGTCTATAAAATTGTAGCTTTTCCAGTCATAAGGGTTGTGGTAAGAAGAGAGACAAAAGCCCTGGCATTCTTTCTATCAAAAGACAATCAATTAATGCATAATTATGAAAAATCAAACATTAAGCATTTTAATAGAGAGGCCGACCATTTAAAATACGAACCAGAAAAAATTTGTACATTATGCAATTTTAGACAGTTGTCAGAGCATTTTACCCACACAAAAATAATCATGCTTAGAGATTATTTTGGTTTACTTTAGGAAATTTATGTTTCAATTTTTTTGTTGTTGTTATTTCTGAAACAGAGGGCCATGGATAAGGAAGGCTACAATAACAAAAAGTGCTGAATATATAACAAATAAAACCAATAAGTTTAACCTAGTTCTACCTGAGTGAGAACCAATTTCATGCTCTCATTTCCAATCTGAAGGGACTGGAATAGTTTTAATTGTGAAGCAAAGTTTGGTTAACTCTCTGAACAGTTTAGTTAACTATGCAGATATAAATTTAAACTAAATAGAGACGTAAGATCTGAAAGGTAACAATCAGCCATTTTATTGATCTTGATTGGCAAATTCATATTACTAAAATACTTAAACCTTCCTGTCTCAATTGTGATGTATTCTCCAACCACAGAGGTAGACAACAGCAAAAAGAGAAAGCACTATTAGGGAAAGCACGTATGTAGCTAATTTAACACAAAACACTATAATGCATACCTAATGTTTCTAATGCAGATGTGTCTTCTCCAACATATATATCTCCAGGGGATAATTGTAAAGAGGCAATACATTAAAATAAACTCTGATGGAATGATTAAACATGTAGTATGAGTCTTATCTATACTGTTAATGATTTATTTTGAGTATAAAACAATCTTAATAGTATTTGATTTAATGTAATGTAAGCAACATCAATTAATATTTGATATAATCACAATTTTCAAACAGATCTATACACAAAGCTATTTTAGGACTGTATTCTGCATGTAAAGACTTGTTTAAAAATCCTTCCAAACTGCAGTATAATCTAAAACGTATGATTGGAAGGATAAGATAATGCCTTGCAGATAATGACATTTTATAGAATGGAAGGAAGTTCAGGTCATAAAGACTGTATACTTCGAAAGGTTTTTCAGCAGGAGTATACTTTAATCTCCTGAATAGAGTTCAGTTTAAAATCCAGTAGGTCTTAATATTTTCATAGAATTCCAGGAGATGGCGATATTGGTTGATATTATATAGAAGACTAATGTTCAATTATAAAAAAAAAAGGCTTTTCATATTAATGTGCTGAAATATTTAGTCAGTGCATATTTAATATACAATTTCACAATATTTAGATTCTTCTCATATCTTACTTGTAGCTAACATTTAGCAAAATAGAGTAAGAGTACAAACTAATCCACAGACCTTAATCCAAGTGTAAGAAATACTTTTGCCATGATTAGTAAATAACATTTCAAAATATAAGATAATGAATATCTCAAGTATCTCTGCATTTGAGAAATGTAAATTCATACATACTTTCAAAGTTAACTTGACAAAAAGTATATGTTTATATCCAAAATGAAACTGCAAAGAAGCGATTTAATTTATTTAAAAACCATGAGAAACAGACTCAGATGCTGGCAACACTGTCAAAATTCAATTCTTCTTGTTTGTTCTATTTCAAAAGAGCTCAAGGAAATAAAACAGTACTTGAAAACTAGTGACATAAATGGTAGGTGAATGGGACAGAACAAAATCAGGCCTTACCTTTTTTTTACAATTAGTATGACAACTAGGAGGAGGAGGATGAACACCAGAATTCCAGCACTAATTCCTGCTATTTTCACCACTCTGTCTGTCTGCTTGGCTGGGTCTGGAATCACTTCTGGTTCTTCTGTTGCTGCTGCTAAATGAATTTAAAAAATAAGTTACTGAAAGCAGCTAATTATCACAGAATGAAAATTAGTCCCAGCCAAAAATTACTACAAAAAGAGAACTTGTTTATTTTATTTGAATAAAAATAACCTGAATATATAAATACAAAAGCATGTTGAACTACAGCATAAGGGATTTAGGGTAGAGATAAGGGGAAAGCCTTCTGAATAGGGAATTGTTAACACATAAAAATAAAACAAAACCTAGAAAAGACTATCAAAGGGGATAGTGAACTACTTTTCTCCAAATGTCTGTAAAAGTCAGACGCAAGATTTTTACCATAGGAATGGAAAGAGATGGTGTCAGATTTAGGGATTCATTTGTTTGCTGGCGCATTCAGCAAACACTTTCTGAACTCAAGCACTTGGTGCTGTGCTTGGCCCTTCATGGTAGTTGTCAATAGCACTTGCCCGGGACACAAGAGGTTAGGTTGAATAATGCCTCGTCTAGTGGAGGTGTTGGGTTATGATTTGATATACAAGATTTAAAAGGAATAGTTGGTTTGGAGGAAAAGAAAAGACAAATACATCAAGGAAGATTCACATTCTCTTTAAAATTAAAACCCAGCTAATAAACTTGGGAAACAGAACTTTGAAAAGATAAAGTTGTTTTATTATTATTTCAAAAATTCTTTTTTTTTTCAAAAAAATTCTTTTTTTTGGGTTCCAATTTCTTTTTTATTTAAATTCTAGTTAGTTAACATATAGTGTAATATTGGTTTCAGGAGTAGAATTTAGTGGCTTATCACAACACCTTTAGTGGCTTATCACCTTCCCTTTTTTCCTTTTTTTTTTTTTTTTTTTTGATAAGTAGGCTCCAGCATGGAGCCCAACACAGGCCTTGAACTTGTGAGACCAAGATCTGAGCTGAGACCAAGAGAAGGGCATTTAACAGACTGAGCCATGCAGGTGCCCCACAACAAGTGCCTCCTTAATACCCATCACTGATTTAGCCCATCCTCTGCCCACCTCCCTCCAGCAACCCTTGGTTTGTTTTCTATAGTTAAAAGAGTCTCTTATGGTTTGCCTCCCGCCCCTTTCCCCCCACAACTTCTATCTTCTAAAACAGCATTTCTCAATGTTTCTAGATCCATGCTCCCTCCTGTTAAGAATCTGGGTGACTCCTAGGATTAGACACGTTTGGGAAAGTGCCTTGAAGTATCCACCACAGTGTGAAAAGATGGTGGCTGAATGAACAAACGAACACCTAAATTTAACCTCATATCTTTCTAATGGATAATTTACAAATTCCTTTTAAAAATTATCAATTGTTCTATATTTCAATTCTTTCTTCATGAGCATCTCTGTCTTGGCTTCCAAACCCCCTCCCCATGTTTTCACTCCAGGTTCTGCATATCTGCACATCTAAATACCTGCTCCACTTTCCCAACCAGCCACAGTTTCTCCCCAAAAGAGGCAGACACAAGGTTACTAATTTTTAATTTTTCCAAGTAAGAAATTAAAAATAACTAATATATCTAATATCAATATCATTTCATAAAATGGTAATTTAAAGTAAAACCAGCAGGAAACATAGTTTGAAGAAAAGTGTTACAGAAACAGTTTACTTTGTGAAACAATTCACTATAACTGTCTTAATTTATCTTATTTCAATTGGATAAGATAAAACTTCTGCATTGATCCATATTTGGTAACTGTTATTCTCAAGTAGGAAAAGCCTTCAGCTTGTTTCTTCTGGTAAGCAAGGCAGTTTTCCTTTCTGACATGACACTTTCCATATATCCAGGCTTTAGGAAATTTCCAATTTCATTAATTATGAATAGAGGTAGTAAAATGCTTACCACATTTCAAACTACACATTATAGTTCAATTCATCAAGGTATGTATTAAATATATTGGAGATCTCTTCTTTCCCAAGAACAATTTTAGAAATACATATATACATGTATGTGTATGAAAACAGGTGGAATACATTTCAAAGTTGGATATAAAGCTAAAGAGAATACAGGTTGTTTGTAATTCTCAATTGAATTGGTTTAAATAGTTCCTGCTTCAAATAGGGAGACAGAATGTCTGATGTAGAAATCCCTAGAAAAAACTTTAGTGCATGAAACAAATCATCATTATTTATTAATTAATGCTTATTCTCAACAGGTTCTAGGTTATGCTTGGCTTTCAGGGAGTAATGATGGTTGCTTTGTGATTTAACATATCTCAGAATTAAATGTTTCTGAACTCTTTGAAAGATCAATTCTTGTTCAATGAGGTAAGTATATATTTAATATACCATTTTAATTCAACAAAACACATATAATTATGAGATACTTTTCTAAAGATATTATGCTATAAGTAGCATGTATCTCCTAAAAATCTTGAGAACTACTAAGCCCACCAGACAAACTTCAGAATACACATAGGTGCAAACATAAACTCTGATCATGAAGTATGAACAGGCATACTTAATACATAAGTATTAATACTTAATACTAGTCTTAATACTAGCTTAATACAGGTTTACAGTCAGAATGACTAAAATTAACAAGTCAGGAAACGACAAGTGTTGGTGAGGATGTGGAGAAAGGGGAACCCTCTTACACTGCTGGTGGGAATGCAAGCTGGTACAGCCACTCTGGAAAACAGTATGGAGTTTCCTCAAGAAGTTAAAAATAGAACTACCCTATGACCAAGCAGTTGCACTACTAGATATTTACCTCAAAGATACAAAAGTCATGAACTGAAGGGGCACCTGCACCCCAATATTTATAGCAGCACCCTCCACAATAGCCGAACTATGGAAAGAGCCCAGATATCCACTGACAGATGAATGGATAAAGAAGATGTGGTATATATATATAATGGAATATTACTCAGTCATCACAAAAAATGAAATCTTACCATTTGCAATGACACGGATGGAACTAGGGGGTATTATGCTAAGTGAAACAAGTCAATCAGAGAGAGACAATTATATGATTTCGGTCATGTGGAATTTAAGAAACAATACAGAGGAGCATAGGGGAAAGGAAGGAAAAATAAAATAAGATGAAATCAGAGAGGGAGACAAATCATAAGAGATTCTTAACTCTAGGAAACAAACTGTGGGTTGTTGAAGGGGTGGGAGGTGGGGGGATGGGGTAACTGGGTGGTTGGGAATTAAAGAGGTCACATGATGTAATGAGCACTGGGTAATATATCCAACTGATGAATCACTGAGCTCTACTTCTGAAACTAACAATACACTACATGTTAATCAACTGAATTTAAATAAAATTAAAAAAAGAAAAAATACTAGCTGGGTTTAATGATTAACAAAACTGACATAAAGATGGATAAATTAATTTCACATTCAGAGATGGAAGAATTTTGTAAGTCTTATTAAATAATATAGATTTGCTGATGAATTAATCTAAACATATTTTCAGAAACAAAAAGCCAAATATAAAAGTAATTTTCTGACCAAAGATACTAATAACCTTGCAAGTAAGTGTATTCAGGGTGTAAAGAAATGAGACTTTTATAACCTGTTATGTAAAACAGTTTTACTACTTTGAAGTCATAGTCTATATGTCTTTGTTAAACACTGGACTTCAATTAATTTTCCCCAAACACTTAAAGAAAAAAACACCAAGTTCATTCATTTGGGTTAAGTAAGGGTGCTTGCCTGTCATGATTACAACTCTTGTGCAGAGTTGTTCATTAAAGCTTCAACATCATTATTAAACTTGAATATAGAAGGCTAATCAAATTCTCCAGGAACATATGATTTGGTGGCTGTTTTCCCTTGATTGTGAATCCTCCTTAAAGTCTTTAGCTGTGACATTTATTATTATTATTACTAATATTTTTTTATTAAATGTCCACATAAATTTATTACTTTAGATACTTTAATCACACATACTTTTCCAAGTTCTTGGCCTACTAGAACCAAGGAACATAAATATCCTATTTAAAATCATTCAAGCTTAGAAGATTCATTAATGGAAACACAGAGTAACCCCTAAGTGAGCATTTTCTATTTTCTTCAAAGAGAGTAAAAAGCTATTATAGTGACTGCACCCTTGAGCCCTGTTTATAATTTATGCACATGCACAAAGGCGATGTGGAACACCTCTTTCAGAAATGCTTTCCTTTGCCATAAATCTTTACCTTTTTTATCTGTCAAAGAATATTCGAAGAGTCCCTATTGTTCTGAAGCTAGAGGCAGCATAATTCTTTGGACAGTGAGAAAGAACTAAGGCAGTATTTCCTTTTAATTGATCAAATTTATGTGTTGCATTTTTTTTTTTTTTGCAAAATAGTTAAAGTGACCTTATAAATTATGTCCTTCCTCTCACTATGTAAAAAAAACTTACCTAAAAACTTTAGGTAAAAGATTTAGATTAAAAAATATATAAATACCATCAAAATACACAAATTTACTTAAATTTAAAAGCTGCGATCCTACATAAACACTCTTCCATTTTCAAGATGGATATGAGAGGTGGAAGCCTCTAAGTTCAATACATTAGGTGATTTCATAACAGCTTTAAAGACACCATCATCCTGTAAATTCCACAAATTCTCCAGGTATTTCACTAGTGCTTTCTTTCCTTCTCAGCTGCAGTTCTGAAAACTGTTGACACTCACTTCCCAATCATTAATTTAAATGCTACAATCAGAGGGAGGAAGATGGCGGAGGAGTAAGGGACCTTAATTTTGTCTGGTCCCTGGAATTCAGCTAGATAGTTATCAAATCGTTCTGAATACCTGTGAACTCAACCAGAGATCTAAGAAAAGAATTGCTGCAATTCTACAAATGGAAAAGTGACCACTCCTTGCAAGGTAGGAGGTGCGGAGAAGTGAATTTGAGGCGATATATCGGATGATAAACTGTGGGGTTGGGGGGAGCCTCCATTAGCTGGCCATCGGAAAGTGATATAGCAGCAAAGCACAATATCAGAACTTTTAGAAGTCTGCTCCAGTGAGGGATGTCTCTGCCTGAAAGGTGCTCAGGTGGCTAAGTGGGGGCATAACACTAGGTGGGACAGTGTGGTCTCAGGATCCCTGGGGTCACAGGAAGACTGAGAGTGCCTGAGTGTGGCAGAGTTCCCAGGCATTGGAGTGGGGAAGTCAGCTGCAATCAGCGAGCCCAGGAGTGGCTTTCAACTTGGGGTTGCCATAGATTGCGAACCATGGCATGGTCAGGTGACTGTTCTCTGAGCAGGGGGCCAGCAAGAGGCAGAACTGGGGCGAGACTTGCCCTCCCTCCCTGGGAGGAGTGGTGAGGATGCCTGCAGCAAGAGTCTATAGGGTTTGGAGACTTGAAATGGGGTCTTGTGCCTGAGATAAAAATGCTCGGTCACAGGCAGGGTAGCATGGAGTATAGACGGACACAAGGGAGACAGGAGTGATTGACTGCTTTTCTGTGAGGGTGCACCAGGAGTAGGGCCCTGAGCTTTTGGCTCTGGGGCTGGAGATCAGAGGCTGCCATCTTCATTCTCATCCTCTAAAGCAGCGTGGAAAGCTTTCAGGAACAAAAGCCACAGTAGAGCAATCCTGAGCAGATTATTTAGCCTGGCCCCTGGCAAGGGCAGTGCAGTTCTGCCCAGGGTAAAGACACATGACAGTCAGCATAACAGGCCTCTCCCCCAGAAGATCAGCAAGAACATCCAGCTAAGACCAAGTTTACCAATTACACAGAACTGCAAAACTCTAGCACTAGGGGAAAACAGCATATAGAATTCATGTTTCTTTTCTCATGATTCTTTAGTTTTTCAGTTTACATTTTTTTCTTTTTCCTTTTCAGCCAATTTCTTATTTAATCAACTCTTAAGTCTTTTTAATTATATATATATTTTCTTTCTTTCTTTACAATTTTGGGATCTAGTTTTCTAACAAACAGACCAAAATACACCCAGTATCTAGTGTATTGCTCTGTTCTAGTCACCTGTCTGATTATATTCTCTCTATTTTATTTTATTTTGTTTTCAGTATCAGGTCTCTTCTGATTTGTTTCCTGTATATTTCTCTGGGGTCATTATTGCTATTTTAGTATCTTGTGCTCTTGTTCAGCTATTCTTCTCTGGACACAACAAGACAGAAAAACTCACCTCAAAAAAAGAGGACAAGAGGCAGTACTGACTGTGAGGTATCTAATCAGTATGGATATAAATAAGATGTCAGAAATAGAGTTCAGAATAATGATTATAAAGATACTAGATGGACTTGAAAAAAGCATAGAGGACACTACAGAATCCCCTTCTGGAGAAATGAAAGAACTAAAATCTAATCAGGTTGAAATCAAAAGGCTATTAATGAGATGCAATAAAAAATGGAGGTTCTAACTGCTAGGATAAATGAGGCAGTAGAGAGAATTAGTGATATAGAAGACAAAATAATGGAGAATGAAGAGACTCAGAGAGAGATAAACAACTACTGGATCACAACGGGAGAATTTGAGAGATAAGTGACACCATAAACCAAAACAATATCAGAATAATTGGGATCCCAGAAGAAGAGGAAAGAGAGAGGGGGGCAGAAGGTATATTTGAGCAAAATTATAGCTGACAACTATCCTAATCTGGGGAAGGAAACAGGCATTCAAGTCCAGGAGGCACAGAGAACCCTCCTCAAAATCAATAAAAATAGGTCAACACCTCGACGTATAATAGTGAAGCTTGTAAATTTCAGAGACAAAGAGAAAATTCAGTATAAGAGATCCTTAAGCTACAAGGGTAGAAACATTAGACTGGCAGCAAACCTATCCACAGAGAGTTGGCAGGCCAGAAAGGACTGGCATGATGTATTCAGGGTACTAAGGAAAATATGCAGCCAAAAATACTTTACCCAGCAAGGTTGTCATTCAAAATAAAAGGAGAGATAAAGAACTTCCAGGACAAACAGAAACTAAAGGAATTCAGGAACACTAAACCAGCCCTGCAAGAAATATTAAAGGGAGTACTTTAAACAAAGAGAGCCCCAAAACATAGACCAAGAAGGAACAGAGACAATATACATAAACAATTACTTTACAGGTAATACAATGGCACTAAATTCATATCTTTCAATAGTTACTCTGAAGGTAAATAGGCTAACTGCCCCAATCAAAAGACATAGGGTATCAGACTGGATAAAAAAAGCAAGACCCATCGATATGCTGTCTAAAAGAGACTCATTTTAGATCCAAAGACACCTCCAAATTGAAAGTGAAGAAGTGGAAAACTATTTATCATGCTAAAGAACATCAAAAGAAAGCTAGGGTAGCAATCCTGATATCAGACATATTAGAGTTTAAACCAAAGACTGTAATAAGAGATGAGGAAGGACACTATATCATAATTAAAGGGTCTATCCAACAAGAAGATATAACAATTGTAAATATTTGTGCCCCTAACATGGGAGCAGCCAATTATATAAACCAATTAATAACAAACTTAAAGAAACACATTGATAATAATACAATAACTGTAGGGGACTTTAACACCCCATTCACTGCAATGGACAGATCATTTAAGCAGAAGATCAACAAGGAAATAAGGGCTTTGAATGACACACTGGACTAGATGGGCTTTAAAGATATATTCAGAGCATTCCATCCTAAAGCAACAGAATACACATTCTTCTTGAGTGCACATGGAACATTCTCCAGAATAGATCATCCACTGGGTCACAAATCAGGTCTCAACCAGTACCAAAAGACTGGGATCATTCTCTGAATATTTTCAGACCATAGTGTTTTGAAACTTGAATTCAGTCACAAGAGGAAAAATGGAAAGAACTAAAATACATGGAGGTTAAAGAGCATCCTATAAAAGAATGAATGGGTCAAACAGGAAATTAAAGAAGAATTTTTTAAAAATCATGGCAACAATTGAAAATGAAAACACAACTGTTCGAAAGCCTTGGGATGCATCAAAGGCGGTCCTAAGAGGGAAGTATACAGCAATACAAGCCTCTCCCAAGAAACAAGAAAGGTCTCAAATACACAATCTAACCTTACACCTAAAGGAGCTAGAGAAAGAACAGCAAATAAAGCCTAAACCCAGCAGGAGAAGAGAATTAATCAAGATTAGAGCTGAAATCATTGAAATAGAAACCAAAAGAACAATAGAACATATCAATGAAACTAGAAGCTGGGTCTTTGAAAGAATTAATAAGATCAATAAACCTCTGGTTAGACTTATCAAAAAGAAAAGAGAAAGGGCCCAAATAAATAAAATCATATATGGAAGAGCAGAGATTACAACCAACATCGAAGAAATACAAACAATTATAACAACATATTATGAGCAACTACATGCCAACAAATTAGGCAATCTGGAAGAAATGGATGCATTCCTAGAAACTTATAAACTACCAAAACTGAAACAGGAAGAAATAGAAAACCTGAACATACCCATAACCAGCAAAGAAATTGAAGCAGTAATCAAAAATCTCCCAATAAACTAGAGTCCAGGGCCAGATGGTTCCCTAGGGGAATTCTACCAAACATGTAAAGAAGAATTAATAGCTATTCTTCTGAAGCTGTTTCAAAAAATAGAAATGGAAGGAAAACTTCTAAACTCATTCTATAAGGCCAGCATTACCTTGATTCCAAAACCAGACAAAGACCCCACCAAAAAGGAGAATTATAGACCAATATCCCTGATGAACATGGATGCTAAAATTCTCACTAAGATAATAGCCAATAGGATCCAACAGTACATTAAAAGGATTATTCACCACAACCATGTGGGATTTATTTCTGGGCTGCAAGGGTAGTTTAACATCCACAAATCAATCAATGTGATACACTGCATTAATAAAAGGACAAGAACCATATGATCCTCTTAATAGATGCAGAAAAGCATTTGGCAAAGTACAGCATCCTTTCTTCATTGAAACTCTTCATAGTGTAGGGGTAGAGGGAACATAGTATCATAAAAGCCATCTATGAAAAACCCACAGCGAATATCATTCTCAACAGGGGAAAACTGAGAGCTTTTCCCCTAAGGTCAGGAACATGGCCGGGATATCCACTCTCACCACTGTTGTTCAACATAGTACTAGAAGTCCTAGCTTCAGCAATCAGAGAACAAAAAGAAATAAAAGGCATCTGAATCAACAAAGAAGTCAAACTCTCACTCTTTGCAGATGACATGATACTCTGTAAAACCCAAAAGACTCCATCCCCAAATTGCTAGAACTCATATAGGAATTCAACAATGTGGCAGGATATAAAATCAATGCACAGAAATCAGTTGCATTTCTATATGCTAACTATGAGTCAGAAGAAAGAGAAATTCAGCAATCAATCCCATTTACAATTGCAACAAAAACCATAAGATAACTAGGAATAAACCTAACCAAAGAGGCAAAGATCTATACACTGAAAACTATAGAACGTTCATGAAAGAAATTGAGGAAGACACAAAGAAATGGAACACACCGTTCCATGCTCATGTACTGGAAGAACAAATATTGTTAAAATGTCTATGCTACCTAGAGCAATCTACACATTCAATGCAGTCCCTATCAAAATCAAATCCACATTTTTCACAAAGCTAGAACAAATAATCCTAAAATTGTATGGAACCAGAAAAGACCCTGAATAGCCAAAGGAATACTGAAAAGGAAAACCAAAGCTGGCGGCATCAAAATGCGAGACTTCAAGCTCTATTACAAAGCTGCGATCATCAAGACAGTATGGTACTGGTACAAAAACAGACACACAAATCAATGGAACAGAACAGAGAACCCAGAATTGTACCCTCAACCCTATGGTCAACTAATCTTTGACAAAGCAGAAAATAATATCCAATGGAAAAAAGACAGTCTCTTCAACAAATGGTTTGGGAAAATTGGACAGCCACATGCAGAACAATGAAACTGGACCATTTCCTTACACCATACACAAAAACAGATTCAAAATTGATGAAAGGCCTAAATGTGAGACAGGAAGCATCAAAATCCTAGAGGAGAACATACGCAGCAACCTCTGTGACCTTGGTCACAGCAACTTCTTGCTAGACAAGTCTCCAAAGGCAAGGAAAACTAAGGCAAAAATGAACTACAGGGACTTCATCAAGATAAAAAGGTTTTGCACAGCAAAGGAAACAATGGACTAAACCAAAAGACAACTGACAGAATGGGAGAAGATATTCGCAAATGTCTTACCAGATAAAGGGCTAGTATCCAAAATCTACAAAGACCTTATCAAATTCAACACCTAACAAACAAATAATCCAATCAAGAAATGGGCAGAAGATATGAATAGACATTTCTCCAATGAAGACATACAAATGTCCAACAGACACATGAAAAAATGCTCAACATTACTTTGCATCAGGGAAATACGAATCAAAACCACAATGAGATACTACTTCATATTGGTCAGAATGGCTAAAATTAACAAGTCAGGAAACAACAAATGTTGGTGAGGATTTTGTGGAGAAAGGGGAACCCTCTTACATTGTTGGTCAGAATGCAAGCTGGTATAGCCATTCTGGAAAACAGTATTTTTAACTCAAGAAGTTAAAAATAGAGCTACCCTATGACCCAGCAATTGCACTACTAGGTATTTACCCCAAAGCTACAAATGTCATGATCTGAAGGGGCACCTGCACCCCAATGTTTATAGCAGCAACGTCCACAATAGCCAAACTAGGGAAAGAGCCCAGATGTCCATCGACAGATGAATGGATAAAAAAGAAGTGAGATATATTTTATATACACACACACACACACACACACACACACACACACACACACACACATATATATATTGGAATACTCCTAGCCACCAAAAAAATGAAATCTTACCATTTGCAATGACATGGATGGAACTAGGGGGTATTATGCTAAGTGAAATAAGTTAATCAGAGAAAGACAATTATCATATGATTTCACTGACATGTGGAATTTAAGAAACAAAACAGAGCAGCATAGAGGAAAGGAGAGAAAAATAAAGCAAGATGAAGTCAGAGAGGGAGACAAACCATAAGAGACTCTTAATCACAGGAAACAAACTGAGGGTTGCTGGAGGGATGGGGGTAGGGAATGGGGTTAAGTGGGTGATGGGCATTAAGGAGGTCACATGATGTACTGAGAACTGGGTGTTACATAGACAGATGAATCACGGACCTTTACCTCTGAAACTAATAATACTCTATGTTAATTAATTGAATTTAAATAAAAAAATGAAAAATAATAAATGCTATAATCAAGATTATGTCTCTCAATGTCAGCAACCATCACCAAAGTTGCTAATGACTTACTAGCTACTGAGTTCAATGTACACTTTTCTCATTGTATGTGACCTCTTGATAGCATGTGACATTGCTATCTCTCCTTTCCTCCGGCTTCCAATTACTTACTCATCTCCCAGTCTTCTTATGACTTTGACCTCTCTTTTCCAGATCTCCTTTGTGAGCTCCTCCTTGCTTCCCTTAAAAATAGGAGCTGCTTTGTGTTCCTCAGGGAAGTGGACCTCTTCACTTTTTCTGGCTTGGTAACATCCATTTCATTCACTTCAGGTGCCATTCATGCTGATCACTCTCGAACCAATATATCTCTAACCATGAGTCAGGGCTCCAAGCTGAGCTCCCGACCCATGTAGTCATCTGGTTCTTGGTAAATGCCTTCACTTCAATTAAGACAGTTACCTTAGATACACCGTACCCATTCTGAACACAGTCTCTTCCCCATACCACTTTCTCCTAGGTGAACCCTCTTTCAGTGTATCGCACAACTATCCACACAGGTGTTCAAGCCAAAAACCTGGGCAAAATTCTTGAATCTTCCCCTGATTTCCAGGATCAACGCATATTTATCAACCAAACTGAGATGCCCTTGAAAGTAAAAGGTGATACTCTTAATAATTATTATAGGACAAAGGCAAAAACTGGAGTTGTCCTGGGCAAACAGGACAGAGGACTGATTACTACACTTTTCTTTCTCATAGTTAGAGTACTGCTACTTCCTAAATATCTCTTGTGCCTACTTTTTCCATCTCTGCTGCTACTACCTTAGGTCAGGTCAACATCATATCTCACTCGGTTTACACAGCAGTCATCTGTTTTATCTCCCTGAGTGTACTCGGCCTGTTCAACATCAGCTCACAGTGTAGCATAGCACATATAGTGTATCTGTGACTTCAACTGTATCACATCACTCCACTGATGAGAACCCGCCAATGGCTTCCCACTGCTGTTAAGATAAAGCCCATGAAAGCAGGAACCATGTTTATTTTGCTTAGCATTGCGTTTCTAGTAGGACCTGGAAAGGAGCAACAGTACAAAAGTACGGGTTGAGTAAGTAAAAGAACAACAGTAAGGCTGCTAATGGTAGATTATACTGACACACAGAAAATCACTTGTCTTCTTAAAAAACACAAGGATAGATTTGATCAGATATGCATATCTTGTTTTGGATGTCGGCATACGCTTCTGAATTGTCTCTAGAAATTTCTAGCCCCTCTGCTAGCCACTTTACACAGAGTTAACTGTTTCTACCATCTGCTACCGTCTACCACCAAACCAAAGTGTGGGGAAATTCCAGAGTCATGGAAAGTACGAGAAACTTAGTATCAGTAAGGCCCTATTTTAACTCTCAGCTCCTTCTCTTATTTGTTGTATGACAATGAGCGAGTTGGCATCTCTGAGTTAATATTTTATCCATAAAATAAAAATAACAGTGGCTGTATTATATAGCTTTTAGGAGTATCAAGTGACACAATGATGGCAGAAGTTCCTATAAAATGTGGAACACTGGTATTAATAGTAGTAGTAGAGGTGCTGCTGCCCTGGGTGGAGATGGCCCAGTTGTCAGCCCTTTGGGTCCATCATGCAAACATCAAAAATGATGAATAGGGGAACCGACAGTACTAGAAAACAGTTTTAAAAAAAATCTTAACAGTGTATTGTATAAATTTATAATGGTGAGTTTTGTAAAGTACATGTTATTAATTAAACAGTCTGCCACAGTGGACTTCTCAGCCTTAGAGGCATCTTGAAGCGTGCATTATTTAACTCCATGATTCTTTGAAGTCCTGTTGCTTCATCATGTCATATGATCTTATGAAACTTACCCAGTCTCAGCTGGTTGGCAATAAAAAACAGGGTCTATCGGAGTTTTGTATAGGTGAAAAATAAAAACAGGTATATAGCATGCATTTTGTTTAAGCGGTTAACTAAAATATGGTTTATTAGTTGTTTAACTAAGGTATGGATATTACCTGAAAATTTCTGATGTGGAAAATAATAGTTCAGAAGTCTATGAAGCCTTTAAACAACTATGAAATAAAAGTACAGATTAACATTACAAAGATTTAAAATTCATTTCACACTGCTTATACACTACATCTTCTTGTAGTCTTTGATTCTCTAATTTTTTTAAATTTTAAAACCACAGTTTAAGTTTTACATAAAATCTGAAGAAATGGGGCGCCTGGGTGGCTCAGTCAGTTAAGCATCTGCCTTTGGCCCAGGTCATGATCCCAGGGTCCTGGGATCTGGCTCCCTGCACAGCGGGGAGCCTGCTTCTCCTTCTCCCTCTGCCTCCCACTTGTGTTTGCTCTGTCTAGTTCTCTCTCTCTCTCAAATAAACAAATAAAATCTTAAAAAAAACCCGAAGAAATGATAGAAACGCTTTTTTAAAAAGCAATAAAATAAGCATCACGTTTTAGGAATGTACTTGAAGGTTAAAAAACATGTTCAATATTTTTTGCTTCACAGTAACTTAATGAAGGTCAAATATTTTACATATGAATTTTTCATTAAGCTTTCCATTCAGTTAAATTTATTCATTTGGGTAAAATAGAGCCTTACTGTGTTCTCTTACTTCTCAAATACAGTTAAGTCTATCTGCTAAGTTACGTCTGGAGTCTGTCCTTAATTCTCCATTCCATCTTTTCAGTGCCTTGAACAAGACCCAGTGGTCTTGCTTTTTCACGAAGCCCTTCTGCTTCCCTTATAGGCCTCCTCAGATTTATCCTTTCTATTGCCACAAGAATGAGTTTTCCAAAATGCAAATGTGATTAAATGACTTTTTTAACTGCTTCCCATGGAAGAGGAAAGGCAGTTCTTAGTATGACATATAAAGCCTTTAAAAACTAGGCTCTAATCAACCTTTTCAATCTCATCTACTGACAACTCCTTTAGGCTATCATATACCCAAATCATACAAAAGCATCAGCCCTTCCCCAAATACTCCTCCATCTATTTCAGGGTTTGGCAAACGGTGGCCCCCTGGCCACAGTTTGTACTCAGCAGACTTGGACTGTGACTATTATATGCTTGCAAATATTCAGCTTTATAAGATAATGCCAAATCATGACCCATTTATATACCCACCAACAGTACACGTAAACTCCATTTAAATTATATCTTAACACTTTTTATTACCAGACTTCAAGATTTTTGCCAATTTAGTGGTAGAGAATGACATCTAATATGCATTTGATTATTGAAATTATTTTCTGCAAAAAAAAGAGAAATTATCTCTTGAGATGCTTATTTGAAATATTTATACCTATTTCTTCTCTGAAATGTATGGTGCAAAACTTTGGCTCATTTTTTGTATTTAGTTTTCATCTTTTTCTTATTGGTTTATAGAAAATATTTTGTGTATGGATACTAATATTTTGTCAATTATGTGTTACACATACCTTTTATTGGGTGGCTTTCTTTTCATTTTATTTATGATAGCCTGATGACTAGAGGTTCTTAATTTTAATGAAGTCAAATATATCAATCATTTGAAATCATAAAAACATTTTTCTCTAAAAGTTTTAAAACTATGCATTTCATATTTTATCCTGCATCCATCTGAAATTGCTTTCTGAATATGATATATACTAGGAGGACATTTTATATGTACCCCCCCATCCCTCCCAAATAAATATCCAGTTATCTGTGGACAATTTTTGAATTGATCCAATGATCTACAAAACCACTTCTGTCCTATATTCTAATTACATAAATGCATGAATTCAGTTTCTGGATTTTCCATTATTTTATAAGAGGCAATACATTCTGTGCTGATATGATAAGCTTTAGTTACCACAGCTTTATCATATGTTATGTGATGGGCATGTTCCCATGCCTCGTCCTCTTCTTGAGCATCTTGGTTTGTCTTTACGCTTTGCTGTAACTTCTTTGGATTAAAGTTCAGCTGATAAATTCTCTTTTCACTTCTGTCAAAGCTGCTAATGTAGTCCATCCAAAGACTTTTTAAAATTCGAACATTGTGCTTTTTCTTCCTAAAAGTTCCACTTGGTTTTTTGCAAACCGTTCGTTCTTTGTTTATTTACTCCTAATAGCTTTTTGCTAAACTCTATGATTTGCACTTTGTATCTCTGAATATTTTGTACACAGCTCTTTTGTATTCGGAACGGGACAATCACAATCTCTGCCGTCCTTTGGGGATGTAGATCTGTTGTTTCTGCTAACACTCACAGTGAATTACTTTCAGGAATGCTTGGTGACCTTTGGTTGTGAGTTAACTGCTTTATGTTAGTCTGAGGGAATCCTGCAGGCCTAAACTGATCGTGCTTCCATCTACAAAAGAACCTGCCTCACCTTCTGCCAGTGACCATGAGTACCAGAGGAGTCAGACCACCTCCGCACTCCTCACGAGTATCAGCTCTACACAAGAGGTCCAGGCGAGGCAACCCTCTTAGTATGAGCCGAAGCACCTGTGTTTCAAGGATAATATAGCTTCAGCATACCTTCAGGGAGTACCAACCTCTCCTTCTGCCTATTGCTCACTGTTCTTACCTCCATTCACCTACTTTTTTCGGGTGGGGGAGAGAGGCAGAATAGTGAGTCCTTAGAGACTCACTAGGTGAGTCCTAGGTGCTGTGAGCCTGACAATGTACCTAAAGACGTGTCCTATCTAGGTAGGATTGTTCTGCAGACATTTTCAGAGCACCTCATCTACCAGGCTTCCAAAAGTGGAAGTCAGATCTTGGGATTTTATGTTTTTATTTTAGAGCTTATTCAAGACCTTAATCTTTACCCTCTCATTTCTAAAACAACAATTAATTATTTGCCCATAACCTGCATGTAAAATTGTGCTGCAAATATTTTTCAACAAATCTGCAATATATGCTAGATTAGAAGCTAATTGAGGGCAGATATAATCTCATTCATCTCTTTGGTCCAATGATGTACAGTGACCAACTGTTTAGTTTAACGAATAAAAAACAAAAATGTTCATCATTTGTCAAAGAGTACCACCTACATAAAAGCATGTATCATGTAGCATAAAAGCATGTTTAAAGTTTTAACATTTTTGAAATAAATACATTAACACCAAGGTTAAATGAATTAATTTACGAAATCTATAATCATGCTTTTAAAAAACTGTTCTACATAGCAGAAATTGCTAAGGAACTCCAACATCTGGAAAAAATACTGATAAGGAACACTTTAATCAGGTGGCATTAAATATTTTTGTTATAACAAAACCACGGATCCAGGTTTGAGTTCCAGCTCTGCCACTTACTAGTACAGGGACTTTAAGTAAGCGACTTAACCACTGTGTTCCTTCATTTTTCTTACTGGTACAATAAGGTCGATGGAAAGACTAATGTTAAAATACATAAAATACTTAAGATAATACCTGGGTACCTAAGAAGGCCTCAGTAAGTGTTAGGGTAAATATAATCAAATTCAGATAAAATCCTTTTTCCAAATCTAAATTTCTGAACCCTAATGAATATGAGTCCAAATGGAGAGAAGCCTAATTTCTAAAAATACAGAGATATTCATGTTACCATTCATCATTTTTCACATATTTGTTGAATACCTCGGGAGGCTAAAAAGATAGTACTAGGTTAAAAACCAGAAAGATGAACAAATGCTCCTCGTTCTGAGCTTGTATAATCTAGAAGCGCAGCCAAGTACTTATGTAATTGTTCTTCGTAGCAGAATATGACAAGTACTAAAGAGGCACATGTGGGACTCTTACACGGGGGAAGGGGGGTTGAAATTTCATCTACTTTGTTGACATTCTCAAACGTTTCTTAGAATCATTCAGTACCAAAGTGCAACTCTCATTTTTTAATAAAAAACTCAGAGGAAGTACATACCTTTTTCATGGTCACGCTATTAGTTACTGACGCAATAAAAATATAGCCCATGCTTTCTGACCCCCACCTGGCACTTTCACTCGGGAGCAATGCGATTAGCCACCTATTCAGGAATATTTTTTACCCCTGTCTTCTCAGAGAGAAAGATGCCAGAGAGGTATCAACCTCAATCACTACTTAACAAAAAGAAACGAAGTTGGAGAGACAGAAATACAACTGAATTGGTAGTTAGACCAAACCTTTCCTATAAACACAGAGTCATGGGTAGATAGATGGATGGATGGAATCTGGGAGTGTTCTTAGAGGAAGTTATAAGGGCTTTTTAAAAAAAGAAAATGTAAATTCCATGACCCATCCCAAATCCATGAAGAAGGCATGGGTTTCCTTCCTCCCACCAATTTTAAGTAAATTATTTCTTGTCCCTGGCATGCTCCCACTGCATCCATTTCTAGGCTCTGAATAATTGTCCCTGAACAAGACAGAAACTATCTCTGCTCTCGTGCAGTTTACATCCTTGTGTTGTGAAGCAGACGATACACAAGTAAACAAGCACCTGACAGTGAGCAGCTCCATGCCAAAAATTAAAGTAGGAACGAGACAGAGCAGCACAGTGACCTCCTCAGGCCTGAAGGTGAGGGAAGACCTCTCTGAAGAAAACATGAGGTGCATGGTGTGGCTCTTTCCTGCGTGACGAAGAGTACAGGGTATCAACGGCAGATGCTCTGAGTGCCTGTGTGCTAGGCATTAAAGTGAGTCCAGAGATCACGACGATGTCTAGCTGATTAAAAAAAAAAAGCTTCTTGAAAGTAAAAAAGGAGAAATAAAGGAGATCAGAGAACAATAGTAGAGTAGTAAGGGGCCCCTGGCTGGTTCACTTGGCAGAGCATGTGACTCTTGACCTTGGGATTGTGAGTTTGAGCCCCATGTTGGGTGTACAGATTACTTTAAAAACATTAAAAAAACCCACAATAGAGCAGTAAAAGTTAACTTGGGGAAGTAAAAAAAAAAAAAAAAAAAAAAAAGACAAATAATATATAGCCATAACCTGGCCCACATTTATACCAAAGGTACAGGAAAGGGAAACCGTAAACGATGAGGAACTACGACTTCCATACAGTGATTAGTACATGTGGGACATCCAAGCAGTCACAGCCTAGGAAGAGGACAATAGGTTGAGCTGAGGGTTACTGAAAAGCCAGAGGAGTAAGTTAAAACTAAGGATGCTAGATCACATATCCACATACGGTGTTTATAGCAAAGTAGTCTATGGAACAACAAAATTTGAACCTTAAAGGAAGGTATTTATTAAATGACAAATACGGGTATCTGGAGATGTTAGATGAAAAAAGCTTCATGATAATGTCAGGGATTTTTTTTTCTCCTATAAACTACAGGATCAGAAAAGTCTCTTCTTCAGGGAAAAATGTGGAATATTAAAATCCAGGCAGCGCATGTAATTAAAAGGCAAATAAATGCACTTGACATTTTTGTTGGCACAGAACTCAGAATGCCAGATCTAGGCCAGTCATCCAAACATGCCATTCAAAGCACAAAGAGGAAAAAAAAATGCATTTGAATGTAATATAATTTGAAATATTAAAGAAAGAAATAGAAACCAAACAAAACCTTTAATAATGCTCGAGTTAGAAGGATGTGCTGTGATCTAAAATAATAAGTATGACTTACCTTATAACCTATTCATACTTTTCTTATTTGTAAAATGAGGGGTTAAGATTAGCTGCTTTTGGGGGTACTTTTAGTTATGAATTCTACTTTCATTTTCAGCAGGTCATTTTCCACCAAGGCTTGGATAATTCATTAATCTGGCATATCTCAGGAGAACACACACATGGTTTAAATCATATTAATAGAGGTTGCACTGCAATTTTCACAGGTGTTTATTTACTAAATTAAAGAACGCCTTAATATTGCAGAGGAGCCAGATTAAAAAATGATTTTATTTGAGTTCCAGCTTTTCCAGGATAATTTAGTTTAAAGTCTAAATTATTAATAAATGTTTTAGAATTTGAGATTGGGTTTTTAATCCTAAAATATCTTTTGGCCTTGCGTGAAAAACGGGAGCCATGTTTTTAAATGGTTCTTGATAGTCTAAAATAATCTAAGCATGGACTACATTTCACAATTTCCACTAATCAAAACATCTAGCAAACATATCCAAGACACTTTAACCGACTACATTGTCTATTTTTAGATAATAAAAAAAATTTTTTTCAAACATCCAAAGCCCTTCCCTTGTCTAAATAGGACCCTTTCAGTAAGAAATTTCAATCTGTTCAGTGAAGCCTTTCCCACTCCTTCAGTCTCACTTGTGTCTTCTTACATTCCTATGCACTAAGTGGTCCTATTTCTTACCTGTGCTTTAAATCATGGCCTAACAAAGGCAGGCTGGAGTTTTCGGAGGAGCAAGGGTTTTTGAGGTCACTATTCACTGATTATATGGACTTGGGGAAGTAACATAACATCTTTGAATCTCAGTTTCTTTATCTATAAAATGGGCAATGATATTCTTCTATACCTATTCTAACTATTAAATGAGATAATCCTTTTTAAAAAGCTTTTATTTATTCATTTGAGAGAGAGAGAGACAGAGAGAGCACAAGCAGGTGAAAGGGAGAAGCAGATTCCCTGCTGAGCTGGGAGCCCAACATGGAACTCGATCCCGGGATTTGTAGATCATGACCTGAGCCGAAGGCAGACACTTAACCATCTGAGCCACTCAGGTGCCCCTAAATGAGATCATGTTAAAGAAAGCTCCTCAAGGGTTGTTTCCTGCATTTTCCCTATCTTTCTTCTTTGTGAGCAGTCCCCAGCACTGCCCTCTCCAGTACGGCTATGGATTCGGGAAATACCTGACCTCCAAATTCTTACTTATGTTAGCAATTTAACCACCAACAATCTGCATGCTGCTCTTTGGGGAGCAGTTTCACAGTATAGACGGAAATAGGCTACGTACTCGTTTGCCCACTATTCCAACAGCTACGTCATTGGTATAAATTCATTCTCACCAGGAGAATGCCCATCAGTGGAGCCTTCAGCTCTCCCCCACTCTGAACAGTGTTTTTCCTCCTCCACCCCCGCTTCATATTCTACTGCAGCCGATTTTTAAATTGGGGGTTTTTGCCTTTTTGCCATCCCAACTTTTGGCCCCTTACTTTTCTACCCTTAAAATCTAATTCTCAGCAGCCTTCAAACAAGTGGCTTCATTTTTCTTTGACCTTTGGTGTATTTACTTTCTCAATTACCTTCAAACTCACTGCATAATGGACTGTTCATTTACTTCTCCCACTTACTGCTTTGAATTCCTCACAGCTGGTTTCTAAGCGCCTCCCTCCGAATGAGTCCTGCTACTGTCAAGGACTTCTAGCTGATGGAGAGACAGACAAACCTGTATATGTTTGAAGAGATCTCTGAGGATATCTGAGATGCTGTCCCCCATCTGTCCCACCACATCACACAGCCTGGCTTCCAGTCCTCAGTATTCCCTGAAGACCTGCCTTTCTTGGATGATGCTGATCAACCCTTTTCCATTGCTTCTCTGTGAATTTGCTCTTTCTCATGGACTTCACTAAGCCTTAGATTTTATGAGCATATTTCTTTTCTGATCCCCCCCTCAGAGATTTTCCTATTTGGGGAGTATAGAAAGCCAAGCTTTTTCAAAGAAAATTGTGCTCTTTTACAAAGTCGACACAGACTTGGTAGATGAGGTGTGGGATCCTGCCTCATCTTAACTACTTGACATCACTGCATCAATGAACATGCGCTGACACAGAGGTGAAAAACTTACATTATAAAGTCCTATCCTCTACACAATTTCTGCTTTAAAAATATTGAACTTCTCCTCTCTGTAGTGAATGGAGTAGTGGGATCTGCAGAAGCATGGGAAAAAAAGAAGAGGCAAGGCAAAAGACTGAAATCTGGAAAATCAAGTATAATTTGAGAAAAAGATCTATGAGATATTCAATACATTATTAATAATAATGTCATGTGTTGAGGCGCCTGGGTGGCTCAGTCGGTTGAGCGTCCAACTCTTGGTTTTGGCTCAGGTCATGATCTCATGCATCGCTCAGTGGGGATTCTGCTTGGGGAATATCTCCCTGTGTCCCTCCTCCAAGCACGCTCTCTCTCTTTCCCTTTCTCTCTCAAATAAACCCATAAATCTTTTTTAAAAATGTCATGTGTGCATATTAACAATTACTCCAAAATTCTTAGCTGAAGACTGATTTCCAACTACCTTGACAAAACACAAGCTGAAGTTACAAGTGAAGAATCAGGTGAAATCATAGGATTTACTTTTTTTTTTTTTAAGTTTTTATTTAAATTCCAGTTAGTTAACATAGGTGTAATACTAGTTTCAGGTGTACAATATAGTGATTCCACACTTCCATACAACACTAGGTGCTCATCATAGCAAGCTCACTCCTTAATCCCCATCACTTTTTAACCCATCCCCCCCTCTTTTTTAGCAACAAAATAATTCCTTCCCTTTTGCAACAAAATAATTCCTACAATTTTGCAAGGATAAAGATTAGCCTTTCTTCTAATACTTTCATTTCCTCTTCTTAACTTTTTTTCATTTCCTCTAGATTATGGTCACTGTGTCTGTTCCATCTCCTCTCCCTATCATATTAGATCTATGCGATGTCTCCAAACAATCTACTTGTGTCTGCAGGAAACAAGGCTCTCCACAGCCATCTGTACATCCACGTTGCCTCTGCGGTTTCAAGCTGCATTTATGGGGGTGGGGGATGAACTGGCAAAATTCCACCCACCTCTATTTCATCAGAAGTGGACCCAAAGTCAGAGAAACTCAATCCAAATTGGCACAGAAAGGCTGGCCCTGTCTCTCTCTGATAGCGAAATGAATGGGCACTGACAAAGGGTGTGAATTCTCCCGTGAACAGGCAGGTCTCAGGTGATACGAACAGAGCCCACTGTGTTTTTGCTCAATTGTGGACATGTTTAACTACTAATATGCTGTGGGAATGAGTAGGTTTTACTAAATAGTGATGCCAAACCCGTGCTGATTGGAGACATATTCTATCCTCGGTTTCAGTTATATTGTATTAAATGAAAAAATATTCTTATCTTTGCAAGGTATTCTTAAGCCACAGGGGGATATAATGAAGGGAACCAACCACAACCCAACCTTTCCTGGAAAGGAAACTGCGCTGGAATTAGGTTCCTCTAGTCATGATATTATAACCCACCTCAATTTCACTCCTTACCCTCCTCTAACCCATAGACCTAAAGAAATGGAACAGCTGGCCGATGACCGAGGGTTCCAGTTTGTAACATGAAAGAATCCAAACTGTAATGCGTTCCTTTGAGGGCACATTTTATGGTTTCTGGAAGGAGTGAGAGACCCTCAGGTAGCTCCCAGAAAGAAGGAATGGAGAAGGAAGGAGGAAGTGACATCCTTAAAGAAAACCTCTTTTCTTGAGGTCTAAAGAACAGAAGGATATGTCTCACTGGTGGTAAAAGAATTATGATATATTTAAGTCAGTTAAATTCCCTAATGTTTGTTCCTTCCTCACATACTTCTACAGTCTTCCTTCCGGACAGAACCCTGGATAACTAGGTTGTTGTTTGAACCATTTGGTCTAGTGGAACAAAATGGGGTGGGTATGAGGCCAGGAAGGGATGGGCCTGATGTGTTTCATTTTCTTGGATCTGGAAAACCATCTGGCTCTCAAAGTGGATCAGCAAATCACAGTCTTAGGAATCCTCTTGTTTCCCAGACACATTCTTTAAGGAAAAAGAGAAGCTAAATGGTTTCCTATTATATGTGTGCAATACAATAAATATGTTTATTGTAACTTATAAAGAAGTTTAGTATCAAGTTTTAAAAAGTGATAATATTTTCATAGTGTGCAAAACTAAAACTACATTTTAACTAATCTCTGCAAACTGCTAGAATTAAACAGAGAACTTACAGGGAATTCTAGGCAGCCCACCACAGTAAGGACAAACATTTTTGGTTGTTCTGCATAGCTAAGTGAAGATAACCACTCAGACAGGAACAGAGAGGGTGCCCAGCTATAGTACTGTTCCAATTAAGATTTGAGAGGAAGGTGGACAACCTTTATCTGAGATCAGTGGTCACCACTCTTGAGAATTTGTGGGACCTAAACATGGACGTGGAAACCAGTAGCACTCTTTAGAGAGCACTAAAAACCTCAGATCTGTAGTCCTCCTGCATGTACTAACTTCTGACCTCAAACTCACATTTTCCTAAAGTCAATTTTTTTTTTTTTAAGATTTTATTTATTGACAGAGAGAGACACAGCGAGAGAGGGAACACAAGCAGAGGGAGTGGGAGAGGGAGAAGCAGTCTTCCTGCTGAGCAGGGAGCCCGATGCAGGGCTCAATCCCAGGACCCTGGGATCATGACCTGAGCTGAAGGCAGACGCTTAACGACTGAGCCACCCAGGCGCCTCCCCTAAAGTCAAATTTTATCTATCAAACCTATCTAGAAGATAGATTCATGGTCTTAGCCCCAATAAATTTTCTCTGTTCTCCTTCAGCTGTCGGCCTGGTGTTGCCACCTTTCTCTTGCTACCTGTGGTAATTAATTTTGTGTCAATTATGACTGGGCCACAGGTCCTCCAATATATGCGCAAACATTATTTTGGGTGGGTCTGTGAAGATGTTTCCAGAGGAGACTGGTCTTCCCCAATGTAGGTGGTGGACTTCCTCCCATTCCCTGAGGCCCTGACGAGAAAAAAATGAGTTTTTCACTAAAATTCACTAAAATCTGTGAATTACCTGATTGCCCTAGAGATGGGAGGAAGGGAGAACTGGCTGTCTGTTGAGCTGAGAGATATAGATAGGTCTTCTGCTGTCCTTGGACTGGGCATCAACTCTCCTGGTTCATAGGCCTTTGGACTCAGACTAGAGCTACACCACCGGATTTCCTGAGTTTCCAGTTTATAGATAATAGATGTGGAACTTCTCGGCCTCCATAGCCATGTGAACCAATTTTTCATAATAAATCATGATAAATCTCCTTTTGGCTCTGTTTCTTTGGAAAATCCTGACTAATATACTTCCCTTCATCTTCACTTCACCAATGATTTGGCCCCCATGATGTGTATATGTTTTATATTTTGCTATGGTTTCCCGTTAAAACTCTGCTGGAAAGTATTCTTTTCACAAATATGATGAAAACAAAGAAACAATTACTTTTCATCTAGTCTATTTTAAAACAGAAGTATTTGATCTCTTATTTTTACAAATAGAGAACATCTCTAGGGCAATCAGGTAATTCACAGATTTTAGTCTCTTTCCACCCATATTTTTCTTTTCAAAATAGGCATTTAAACTACTCCTGAAGTTCAAAGCTACTGAAATATTCCGAGTCCTAACAGTAACTCAATCCTCTAAGCACAAAACATTTCAACCCATATGAACACACTAAAATAATTCCTCGTAAGCACTGTGTAAACATCTGGACAAATCTTATCCTACCACATCACCATGGACTTGTACTTTAGCAATGGAAAGTCTATTCTAAGCACATGGCCACAACTACTTGCATTGTAACAGATGATGTTCTCAGTATAAGATTATGTTGCTATGTCATCAGCAAACCATGATCTTATGAATCCTTTTCTTTACCAGCAACATTTCTAATGGAAAGGGAAAATATTAATGGTTCTCTATTATGCATTTGCATTTATAAAAAACGTAAATTTAGTATCAACTATGGAAATTCATTTACTAGTTTCTCAGTGTATGAAACCAGGACTACATTATAGCTAATCTGATAATTCCCAGAATTTACCAGTAGACTCTGCAGCATTACCACTATTATTTTTGCAGTTCATTAACAGATACTGTTAACATGAATATAAGAGAATAATATGTAAACTGCAATATTTACCTTTTCAACTAAGGTCACATGCAGGGCTAGTTTATTTTGCAGTACCATAAGTATATCTCTGACATATGTGGAATAAATTCTATAAAGCTAAAGGAATTTGCCAGTCCTTTTAAATTAGATTATCTCCAGCTATTTTCAAATCCCCAAAAAACAGTGAAACAGAGTTTTGCATTCTGCATGTATGAACTTGGCTGACGACAGAGATTTGCATAAGACATTCTTTCCCTATGAGGCCAAGTTTGGTTTTTCTTCATTAGTATCTATGAATTCACATTCCAAAGTCTCTGATTCAGACAGATTGTTTTTTCCAACTTTTGTTTTATCAAAGTTATTTAAGCTGAACCTCAAAGGAGGCAAGGCATTCTTATAAATCTCTTGCTAAGTTTTCTACCTTATAGAGGAAGAATAAGTAAACTCATTAAAAAGAAGATGAAAATCAACAGTCTGTAGATGAGAAAACCCTGGTTCTATCCTTGTTCAAATAAGACACAATGCTGACTAAACAGCTACACCTCAGAGAAAAGGTCATAAATAATTTTTCTATCTATATGTCTGTTTCCAATTGCCACCTAACAAATTTTCACAAACTTGGTGGCTTACAACAACATGCATCTAGTCTCATAGAGTTCTGGGGACTGGGTCCAAAAGCAGGCTCACAGGACCAAAATCAAGGCACTGGCAGGGCTACACTCTCTCCAGAGGATAGGTTCTTTCCTTCAAGCCTCTCTTGCTTACAACGTACATGACTGGATTTAGGGCCCACCCACTTAATCCAGGACAAGCTCCCACGTCAAGATCTTTAACTTCATCATCACATCTGCAAATACACTTTCCTTAGGAGGTAACATTTACAGGTTCCAAGGATTAGGACCTAATATGTGTGGGTGGCCCTCATTCATAGAATCTATTTGTTTTCCCATGTGTCTTAATCAGTATTTTTCAAGGTACATATGTTAAGTAATCAAGAGAGTCCCATAAGAGAGAGAACAAAGCGATGGTACCGAGAGGCAGGGAATGAGGAAAGACAAAGATTATCGTTGGCCACAGTTGGGCAGATCTTGTAGGCAGGTCTGTTTCTCTTTATTCCCCCCAGTCAGTTGTTTCTGTTGCTACCGACCCCTCCTCACACTCCACGTGCTCATACGCATGGCGGCTACAGCAGGCCCTGTGACTTGCTTCAACACTTTACTCTTCTATGTGTATTGTGTATGTGTATTAAAATCATCTTTCCTTTAAATCAGGTAAGATGGCACAATGCAGTCATAACAGCTGAAGCTCAATAGCTTTTCTACCGCTAGAAAAGGGATGACAGCCATTCATGTACTCCGACCTTATTTCCACAAAGCCTTTACTGTAATTACAGGAGTCCAATACCCCAGTTCCGTGTGCGTCTTCATACGTTCCAAGCCCATCTGCATATCCAGACCTTAATGGGTCTGCTCTCTGGCCCTAACCCTCTTCTGCAAGTCTAATCTCTTTCATTCCTTCAATGTCTACCTCAGATCTATTTTTTCTATAAAGCTTTCACCACTTGCCCTAGTAATACATTATCCCTTCATATATCAGAATCTCATGGTCTTTTAAAACAGAGTTTTTTACTTAAATGCATGTATGTTGTCTCCACCACACTATAAAGGCAAGAACTGTCTCACTCAGAATTGACGCTCTTCGCCCTGTTCCCCATCCGTATCCGTCCCGCTCTTGCGACAGAGGCTCCCATATGGCTGAGACTCTAACTGTTCAGTTCATTAAGCTTGTTCTTTACTTTGGGCAAAGCATTTCTGACTATATGACTTGGCTTCTCTAGTGAAATTATAAAGCAGAGAGATTATCTCTTCTAATTCCTGGTAAAAAAAAAAAAAGATAGTTATGAGACACATAATACATATTTATTTCTTAAGGGTTTGAATTCCTAAGAAGGGCAAGCTTTAAACTTGAAATTCGTATTTTAAATAGCTACCCAGAATGAAAATTACCTTTTCAAAGAGGAGAAATAACTGTTAAAGTAGTACATTACGGTGTAGGCTTTACTTTTTCAAATGACAGCGTTTCTTTGGAAAAACAGAACTATTTTAAAATGTATATTCTGATAATATGTGGAATTCAAATAGCAAACCTTATTTTTATTTTAACATTTCAAAATATAGGAGATCACAGATAAATATATTTTATCCAAGCCACGAAGTATAGAATCGTTATTTGTTAAGCAAATACTTGAGTGTTTTTACATGCCAAGCACCAGGTAGATGCTGGGGATGTATCACGCAATACGACGGTGAACCTATCTTTTTAGTTTAGAGAGGGAAAGAGACAAAAAAAATTATAATGAATTGTGATAAATCCTCTGACATAAAAGAGAGGGTATTATGAGAACACATAAGAGAAGACTCTAATCGAGTTTGGGAATAAGAAAAGATAATTCTATCGAGGCCTAAAGGATGTGTGCCAGGGAGACAAAGATGTTGAATGAATAGATATTGCAGTCGGAGGCTGTAACTCTGAAGAGAGGTCTGAGATAAGAGAAACAGGTCTGCAAGCCATTCTAAGTATAGAATAATGTGATTGCAGCCGTACTGAAATCTTGTGGTGAGAGCACAAGAGAAGAGGGTCAGCTCCAAGTCCTGAGTGGTAGTTACAAATGAAGACAGAAGGGTGAGCAGGCATTTCAGACAGGTTCAAAGGTCTTCTTGCAACAGGCAATTCAAGACAGCTTCGTGTGGCTAACTGGTGAGGCTACCCTTGAAATCCAGGGTACAACCAGATAATGCAGGACTCTGCAGGCCAGACTGAAGACTTTAACCTTTATTTTACGAGAATTTGGAACTCAGTAAAACAACTGAAAAGGAGTAACAATGTTTTAGGCAAGTGATATAATCAGATTTGCATCTGGCTCTCATTATGGAGAATCAAGAGGAAGAAGGCAATGGTAGATGTGGGAAGACCAGTTCCAGGGACAGTACAGTGGTCCAGGTAGGAGATGAAGGTGGCTCACTCTTAATTAGCAGCAGTGGAAATGGGGGAGAAAAGTAGACAGATTTAAGAAGTGTAGGCAGAGTATTCAATAGTGCTCGAGGACTAGTTGGCCAGGAGAGGTTAAGAGAAGAGAAAACTCAACCATCGTTCCCGAGTAGTTGAGTGATTCAGTGGGCAGCAGTGATATAAACTGAGATAAGAACACTAGGGCAGGAGCAGATTTTAGGGGGGAAGCATCAGACTAGTTGTGAACTTCTTCAGTCTAATGTGCCAGCGAGAAGGAAATATTGCAGAAAGAGGGCTGTAACTCAGAAGAGATATCTGAGATCAGAGAAACAAGTTTGCAAGCCATCCTAGTACAGAACATGATGGCAGCTGTGGTGAAATTTTATAGAGAATACAAATAAGACAAGAAGAGGGCCCATATTCATGCCCTGAGCAACCCTGAAGGAGGAGTAAGAGCTAGCAAAACACACTAAGAAATTGTGGGTGGAAAAAAGAAAAACCCATGATAGTAGGTTCCTACAGAGGAAGCCAAGGAAAGCAAAACTCCTGGTTTAGTCCTAGTCTAAGGTTGGATAAACAGGGGAAGTATTTACCCAAAAGGCTATTTTTAATTGTTATTTTTAAGTCTAGGAACTAGAGGCCAAAGAACACGTTTATCTGGACGAAACAACTTGCACAAAAGACTTAAGTTCTTTGTTAAGTAAAATACATATATTATTTTAAATCTCATGCATTGAACAAGTCACTAAGCACCATATATCTGAAGTCTACAATCCACTTTTAGATTCCCCCTAGGAACTGACATGGCGTATTTTTGGGGCCAAGTTGAAAAAGCAGTGATAAATTATCAAAATTCTCCAAAAGTTTATGGTCCACAAAAATTTCATCTACCTATGTGCTTTTGTATTATAAAGATGAAACACATTATGTCTAGCTTGGATTTTTCTAAGACCTCTCCTATATATCTTAGAATAAGTATACTGGCTTGTTTTTCTGTTGTTACACCCGCCAAAGGATCAGGTATGACACCGTCTTCCAGATCAGAGAGGTAGCAGAAAAAACTCAAGTCAGGAAAAATTGCTGTGTACTCTGTGGAAAGTTACTCTGCTTTTTTGAGGCCTACTGTTCTCACCTTTAAACGGGATAAATAATTCTTGCTCTCTAGGTTTGTTTTGCAGACTACTGGATAGATACATAGTTAAAGTGCCTGGAAGTGCTTGGCACAAAAAGGAGCTTAATACGTAGCTGTTAGCATCAATATTGGGGAGTAAAAAAACTGCTGGCATGCAACACATCATATACTTTGTCAGGATTACATAATTTTGAAAAATATTACTAGCATTCTTTTTGCATAGTGCGTCCCAGGCAAATCCTTTGGTGGTTGTTTTTAAAACAGAAAAAGGATTCAGTAATAGACGAGGGAGTTATTATTCGTTTTCTATAACTTTTATTTCCATTGCAGCACATAGAACATATCCTCACGCTGCAATTGTGGCTGACCCAACACTCTAACCAGTGTCCCATTTCATTCATTCAGTTTGTATTTGTTAATTCATTTGATAGATATTTTGAGCATCTGCTATGGTAGGGACTGAGGGCAGATTCAAGTCTGACCAAGCCCTGCTCTTATGGAGCCTGCAAGGGGGGAAAGACATCAAGCAAATAATTAAAACTGAATTCAATGCCATAAAGAAAAAATTTATTCCTCTTCTACACTTAACTCATATTTCACAGGGCCCAAAGAACTTGCGGATTCTTCTTGAAGGGCCTCTCCGTTCATCTCATTCACACCCGTCACTTGCCTGGCCCATGAATGTTAATGGCTAACATACACTTTCACTAACATTAGAGAAGGAAATCCCTATCCACGTGATGACTGAAGTATTCTGACTTTTTCATCATTTCTTGGAATAATGAGTCTATCATTTCCTTTAAAAGCAGACTCTCCTAGCATGTTTCCCACTGGACGGAACCGTTTGTCCATCGAGCGAACAGGTCATTACTGCCTGGCTGTTCCATAGTTTACTCACTGTAGAAATACGTACGCTGGGCAATCACGTAAGCTGGGTGGCGGAGCTAGCATTCGATGATGACTAAGACAGCGCCCACCTTGAAAGAGTTCAACAAGTCTTTCAGGAAATTGTGTGCTTAAAAGTCAAAGTGACCTTTAAAAATTTTTTCCCCACAACTTCCTCTTTTGAATGAATGAGTATTTAAGAGCTTCATAAATGCCAAGTTCTTTAACATATTAAGTTTTCAATTAACTTTCACAAGCACCTATGAGGCTTGGGAGGCAGGTATTTGTACCTTCTTTTATAGCTGAGGGTGAGGACACCGAGAGGCCGGTGTTCCCTCTCTCCTCCCCTAGTGAAGCATCAGACTCCAAGTCCCACATCCGGGTCTACCTGCAGGTTTCCTGCGTGCTTTTACTAACACACAAATACAATCCTGCTACTGCCCCGCTTAGCAGCCTACAAAACTTCCAGGGAGAATAAAAATGAGAATTTGAATTAAATATAATATTTACATCAGTGTTTAGTCACTTAAAATGAACACACATAATAACGTGGAAAAAACTCATGATACAACAGTAACTACAGATAATTACAAATTGCAATCACAACCATGGAAAATATTCGTGTAGGCATTTGACATGAGAAAGGAAAAAGGCAATAGTCGTTTTTAGGATATTGTTCTAAAACACTTTTTAATGTTACTGTATTGTTTTAATAGTTTTTAAAGCAGAAGAGAGAAAATGAAACTGTAAGGCACTGTTGAGAGTTGGTCCTTGCTTTGAAAATAGAGGTCAATTCCGAGTCTCACTGTCCTTCTACCCTTCAATAACCCTGCATCAATATACCGTGTAGCCTCGTTTCTCACCAATTTTTCTACATATTCTTCCCTGAATATCCCATTAACTTTCATGTCTACATACTTTTGCTCATGTTGTTCCCTATGTCTCTGATCCTTTCCACCAGCTGATCTCAAGTGTCATTTCGTATGAATTCTATTTTACGTCTGGGTACACTTTATCACAATTAAAGTCTGTCAGGGTTCTCACTACTCAACTCTTCTAAAGCATAAGCTACATCGTACTCATTTTTATTTCCTCAGTTTGGCAGAGAGTAGGTGTGCAACAAAATTTTGTTAATTATTCTTGTACATTTCAAAAGTGAGAACATTTTTATTTGACATGATTTTTTCCCCAAAAGGCATGATTACTTTTATTAATTTCAAAGCAGAAACATGGAATAAGCAAATCAGAAATTCTCCTTCAATCCGTACACAATTTGGAGTCTGGGCCAGAAAGTCTACCTGAAACTACAGATAATCTCGAAAAGCTGCTCTAATAGAACGAACAATTAAAAAGAGCCTTCATAACAGCTTACAGAGAGCTCAGTGATTTAAGCAATGCATACGATATTTTGTTAGTAAAGAAAACAGGTTTTTTAATATGATGTTTTGATGGCTTCTGATTTCAGGTTAGGATATTAAATGGATTCCACTTTGCCGTTGTCATAACTCTGTACTCCAATTCTGCCACCACCTTAATTCTTCGGTAAGCTGAGAATTCAGATTCAAAGTAAGGCTGAAATTATGCTGGACTACTTGTAAGCAGTTGGCCAATAGCAAGTCAAATTTCTTACCTTTCCCACTCTTCAAACTACTTGTGAGTCTCAGTCTCATATTCCAGACGTGCTGGAGACAGAGGGTGAAAGATAAAAGATGATGGGATCTATGCTCTCAAATATATCACTGCCCTAGTTTAGCTTTCCTGGAAGCGGAGCCTGAGACATGGATTCAGGTGCACATGATATAAGGGGGTGCTCACAGAAGAAAGGAGAGAGGAAAGCAGGGTAGGACTGGAAAAGGAGTGAAGTAAGCATGTGGTCTCAGCTGGAGTCTAACCTCAGGCTGATCCCATGGAGGAAGAACTGCTCCAGAGTGGACCTCATCTTGAGCTGAGGGCTTTGCACCCCCCTGTCCATGAGTCATTGGCTGTAAGCTGACAGGTCTGGCACATGGGCACATGAGGCCCAGGGCAAAGCAAATTTCTTTTTTAGCACTAAGTGATTCTGAAGAAAAGGGAGGAGCTGTGAGTCAATAGCAGCTAACACCCACAGAAACTGGGGAATGGTTCTATAAGCTTGGTAGAAGATACCTGGCCAAAGCACTGAAAATGATTAAACTCATACAAAAGCACAGCCTCCAAGTGACAGCATCACTGATTCTTTAAGAATATAAAGCAGCGGGGCGCCTGGGTGGTACAGCGGTTAAGCGTCTGCCTTCGGCTCAGGGCGTGATCCTAGTGTTATGGGATCGAGCCCCACATCAGGCTCCTCCGCTAGGAGCCTGCTTCTTCCTCTCCCACTCCCCCTGCTTGTATTCCGTCTCTCGCTGGCTGTCTCTATCTCTGTCGAATAAATAAATAAAATCTTAAAAAAAAAAAAGAATATAAAGCAGCAAGAAAAACAGGCATTTTGAAAGACCCCCATCATAAGATTTCTAACGTAACCAGCAGTGCTTCTAGCTCGACCAGAAGTTGCTCATATTTATCTGTACATCCTGACATTCCGTCCGATTCTTCCACTAGCTGACTGTGTCACGTGGGACGTGGACGTTTCTGAGTTCCTGTTCTTAGCTGTGCGTCCTGACATTGCCTCCTTGGATTGTTTTAATCTTATCAAAGCCTTCGTATTTGTGATTCAAACTGAAAAAGGATGGTTTCTTCATTTCTTCAGAACAGTCCCACATGACCAATCAGACAGCAGCTGGATTATTCTTTCAAAAGTAGCTCATTCTCTGCACAAAGCATGTGCACACCGGGTTTGCTTTTTATTTCCCTATGTCAGAAATCAAGTTCAGGAAGAATTTCAAGCTGACATGAAAAGACTTCTCCTCACAAGTCAAAAATGTTATTTGCTAAACTTTTCACATAGAAACTGTTGTGAACATCTGAACATGGCATGATTGGGTCACAGCTTTCACTTCCCCCTCCCATTGAATATTTTTCCCCCAAACAAAGATTGATTAGACACTCAGTCCAAAGAAATGCATTTAGAGATATGGCAGTAAAGTGATGAAGTAAAATGAAACTTTAAGTTTGGAAGAGATTTTAGATGGTAGCACATCAATGAAACTTTTTTTTTTTTTTTTTTTTTTTTTTTTTAGGTAGGCTCCATGCCCAATGTGGGGCTTGAACTCACAACCCTCAGATCAAGAGTCCCAATGCTCTACCAACTGAGCCAGCCAGGCGCCTCAGTGAAACTCTGAACAGCAGGAGAAATTTAGAAAAAAAGATATTTTAAAATCTGATGCAGAAGCCCAAAATAGGAAATCAATGAGAGGGCAGTCACAGTAGCCGAAGCAGTGATAAGGGACCAAAGCCTCTGACTTCATCTTGCCCCACATCCGTAAAACCCCTCGTCCCACTGGAGTTACATTCAGGAAATCTAGGTGCTGGACGATGATCTGGCTATGGTCACTCTACTGGTTCAAAGAACCCATCCAGGTCATCTGATTCCACACCTGGTAGATTTTCCTTCACAACGCAGCTAAAAATACGATTCTTGCCCTCTTAAACTTTACACCTTGTTGGTAAAGAAAATAAGTGTACAAAATAATACACGTTGTGCAATGTTAGTGCTACTTACATAGTAGAGTAACTGCTGCCAATTCAGGAGAGGGGGAATGGTTCAGGAGAGAACCATTCTCAAGAGAAACCAGTGAAGTAATTTCAATGTCTGTAAAATTTCGGAATGTCCTCCGTAAGAACAGATTATGGCAATTACCTTTACTTGGGGAGTGGGTGGAGGGCAGCTCATGAGAAAAAGCCAAGTAACCAATACTTCGGTTCCATTTTTAAAATTAGCTATGCCCCTGTCCCCTACTCACACATCCCCTGAATGTTTCTGTAATCAAATTGAGCTTTGCCTCTTTTTTTCTTCCTTCATTTTCCCTTTATATTTCAGTTTGTAAATTCTGAACTAAGGTAGCTTAAGAAAAATAAGAATTTAAAATGGCGAAGACAAATGGTATTTCCCTCTACTTTCTTTCCCTATAAGAAAAGGATCTGGCCAGTTGGTTCAGTAACCTGTCTGAATCAACATCCTTCCTCACTCTCATGCCTGACCTTTTTCTATACCCTCAGCCAGTGTCAGGACTCACAGGTGTGACAAGTTACTAACCACACTTGTCTCAGGCTCTGCTAGACGACAGTCTAGCAGCAGTCACAAGAACAAGGACTTCCTGTGGAAGGCAGATGTTCTTTGAACAGTCCAATTGTTTCTGGTTCATTGAACCTGCTGTGATCTCTCAAAATCCTGCCTGACTTTGACTCCTGACCTGTTCCTAATTTCCAATTTCTGCATAAAGCAGACTACAGAGGCTTCTTCTGGTTGCTGCCTCTTGCCTCCCCCCGCCCCCCGACTACTTTAAAGCTCTGCCCTCAGCTTAATCTTCATCCCAAGCAAGGCTAGTTGGCTTCTGTCCCACCCTACCCTTTGCTTCTGGATTCTGGGCTGTGTTTGTCAGCCTCCTTGTGGTTTTCCTCCTTCTGGCTTCTGGTTCTGTGTGAGGGGTCATGCTGCTTCCCACAAGCTTCCCCAATCATCTAATTCAGATCATTTAGTAGGAGATTTGCTTTCTGTTAAAGGTCTGTAAAGGCCACAGCTCTGACAGCTTCATCAAGTCATACTTCTAGGAGACTAGGAGAATAATTCTCAACTCTGATTATAATCCAAGAAATTTTCTACCAAACATATGGGGTATTCATAGTGTCTGACTTGCCTAGAAACTGATTGTAACCAGATTTTTAAAAAAATCAAATGAACATCAAATATGAATAGTCAATTAAACTCTCAGGGTGAAACCATTCACCTCTTTAAGAGGATGAATAGATGCAATAATTCAGGTTTCCAAGGGTTGAAAGGTTCTGTGAGTCTACACTTTGTTTTTGGTTTTAAAATATCTATCCCATGAAGAAAGGAGTCGGTCGCTAGTATCTGTCACAGATGGTGGTTTGGTTACTGAAAGAATGTGAGCACTGGCGAGGTTCATCACGGGAAGAGCAAAAGCACACTCAGGACAGGACTGCCTGGACCTGGGTGCAGATCTGATTCCCCGGGAGGATAAATATTCTTTAAAAGATTAATTTTGATAACCCCTGGGTATACCCTGTATTAGTTCTAAGCTATGTGATCTTCCCAGGGGAAAAGCAGTGAAGTTTTTATGACAGAACCATGGGTGGGAATGTGGGCGAAGACAATATGGGCTCTTGGGAAGTGAAGGGGGCAGGATATGTGGAGACCTCAGAAAAAGAATGACACATTATTAGTATTTCTAAATTGTTTCCAGTTGTTCCTATTCCCTGAGGAGTAGCTTGGAAAAGCTCTCCCGATTCGGGTACATAAGGGTAACACTTGGCGCCTGGCACAGACGCCAGAGCTCTGCTCTTCATTTCAAAGTGGATTTTGTTGGGCAATGTCTGGAGATACCGGGGTACAGTGGATAGAACTGTGGGAGAAGGCAGCAGTTGCTGCGGCCAGCTTTACAGCATGAAAATCCAGCTGACAAATCTCCTTCCAAGGAGTTTAGTACTACGTTCAAACTTCATGAGATCACAGCTATCTTCAAAATTTTCACCTTGCCAGATTTTCTGAGGATTTTAGAACAGCATATGCATGGTATTATTGCCTGAAGATAAATTTTCATTTTACTGACACACAGATGTAGAAGTTATGTGAAATGCTGACTTCACATTTAATGAAAATTATGTATTAAAAGGTAAGCTTGGTGAGAAAAGGTCAATTTCACCAGTCAGGAAAGGTTCTGTATACAATACTGATTAGGGTCCTTTGAGGACCTATGAGGATCTGAACGCCTCAGGGATCCCATGTCTTCATATAAAAAGAAATGCTCCTCTACACTTAGGACCAGCTCCTGGAGTGAAGACCAGACCTCCAGCACAAGCTATGTCCTGGTCAATAACTGTGTAGACAGGGTAACTCGACCATTCTCAAAATGATGTTATCTATATTATGTTTTATACAAAGGGCAGTACATTAAAAAAAAATCAGCAGAAAGAACTATATGCACAGCTAAAGCAATTAGAGTCTAAATGCACCTCCTTCTAGAGAAAGGCAGGTAAGGCAGCTCAGTCAACTTCCTTCTGTTTTCAGAAATAATCTAACAACATCAGAGAAAGCTATAACCTACATTCACATTGGTAACTGATTTCTGATCAGCAGCATTTCAACCAAAGTGCTTAGTACGAGCTTCCCTTTGATAAAGGGAAAGAATCATTAAGATCTTCATTAAAGAAATATATTTGCATATTTAAATTCTTATACTTGCATGTTTAATAAACAGGTTGTATTCATTCACACATTCATTTGTTCATGCAGTCAGTACAAAAATATTAAATATCCAGAGCACTGTAAAGTCAACGAGTCAGTGGAGAGATGGACACAGAAGAAAAAAAGGGTTCTGAGTTCTGTGAAACCTGCAGGCTCCACAGATTCTAAAACAGGCCATCAACAATGTTATACCACACTTAAATGTTAAGTTTTAATACTTAAAACTATTAAAGTTTTACATATTAGAATTCCTCTTTGGAGAATGAAACAGTTGTGTCAGATGCTATTTTTGTTTTGTTTTTATTTTGAATGAAAAGGACTGGGAATCAGAAGATAAGCAAGATTTGCTGACAGAGAGTTGAACTGGAGTATTTATTTAAGTCTTTAATAAAGACTTGTGAATTAACTGAGTGAAATGTTTACATCAAAATGGTACACACTGAAAAACTTGTTAAAGAAGCCCTGTCTGAAGGAATACTGAGTTTCAGAGCTGTGTGAGCCACGTGAGAAAGACACACCAGCAAAGAGAACGATGCAAGTGGGAAAGACACAAAGATTTTGAATGACTGAATGTTGTTTGTGTTGGATGAAGAAAATTCAGGGGCTTCTCATTTTCTGCTGCTTAAAAAGCTGTCCTCCCACTCAAAGGACATTATTAAGAGCAATTATTTTCTTTTTATGAAACATTACCAAATCCTTCAGTGAGTGGTTTTTGCCAATATCAATCTGGATACATGATGGCAACATGATAATGATATAATATAAGGAACTCCAGATTTTCACTTTATAATTTGCCACTTGAAGATACACTTATTAAAATATGTCATGCCCAAGTGTGGCATGTCTGGGTTCTGTTTCAAGGACTAAAAAAAAATATTCTAAGACCTGTGCTCATAAAAGCTCCTCAGCAAGATTTTTCTTGGAGGAACCAAATAGAGACAAATGCCAAAAATAAGCACTAGTATTGAAGATTAAGTTCTATGACGGTGGTTCTGCCTCCGGAGGCATCTAGAAAATGCGTATGGAGATTTTGCTCTCCCAATGGTAAGAATTGAGGCTCTATTATATTTAAGGCTGGGAGAGGGGGCAGGGCAGTCTGCACAAATAGTTGTTGCATTCTCAGAGTCTGAGAATAGCGGCAGAATATTCCTTGTATTTTCATGTAGCTGTGTCCAATCATTTAGGTAAGCGGCTATACATTACTTGAAGTTACTTCCTTTAGCTCTTTTTTATGTTAAGGTAAGAACTTTATTAATTACTTTAAATGATGTATGTTGGTACATTGAGTGGATTTTGTTTCACGAGGGTGAAGGTCTTACAAAATAGTTCTATGGGGGCACTGCCAGGGGTACGGAACCTCTGTTCCACAAACATGCCTCAAAATCTGAACAGAAAGAGGCACAGACAACCGAGGCAAAGGGAGCCCAAGGGCTGTGGGAGAAAGAACCCAACAAAACTACCGAGTTTTACAAGGTCGATATTCTGTAGTAGTCACATCCTATTCCTGGGAGCAGCTGCATCTGGGAGATCGTTGGAAACAAATACTTAAGCTTTTGGATAGCCAAACGATAAGACGGTTACTTGCAACATAATTACAGAGGGAGCACTAGCTTAATGAGTAAGAAATGGCACCCCCCCCCCAAAGAAAAGATTTAAGAGAAGTGATACTTGCTATCCATAGACAAAAGAGAAAAGTTTCATCAACAGATAATGGCAAGACAAAGAAAGAATGTGGAAAAAGCAACCAGGGGGTGAGTGCCTAAAGGGCAGTAAAAATCTCTTCTTCATCTTAGTACCTTGAGACTGTTTATCCCTCATGTACCGCATGACAAGGACGTAAGAAAATGCTGGAATACACATGTGAAATAAAGAATTAACAAAATGGCAAAAAACAGATACATCCCCAAATTATAGGGGATCCTTTAAAAGGACTACCAATCAACCCTGATTTTTTTTTCTTTTTTTTAAAGTAAAAGTAAATGACTCAGTTTCTTTCAGTCTCCTTCCTAACTCATTCTTTTATTTGTGCTTGGAAGGGAGTCTTGCTCCCATTGCCACCACCTCCCCCACCCTTTTATTCTGGGCTAATCAGATTTTCTACCTTCTCTCCGTAAGCGGCAGTCCTGTATATTTGATCACTAGAGCTACGTCTCTCACTGATAGATCCTCTTTGAGAGGAACAAGAGACATTATACACTAAGTCATTTAAGTCGTTCCAGATAAAGACTGAATTAATTTACATCTCAGGGGAAATTTGAAACTGGAGTCTCCTATCCTGAGGTCCCTCTACTTCCTGCAGAAAAGTTAATTTAGGTCATTTTCCGATACCCTGCATGATGAGCAACTGTTCCTGTGAATGGATCCAAATAAAAGCCTGATGCAAATGTGGGGCAGATCAGTCCTCAGACAGGGTTATCTGACTGAGGTTCCAGAGTTCTCAGTGCCTCCTGGAGCATTTGCTTCTCAAGGTTTAAGAATGCATATCTTCAAATAATACTTAGAAAATCAAACTGAGGTTTTCTGATTCATATGACACTTAAATTTTGGGAAGCCTAGCATAATTAGGATTTTACTCCATATTTATTTCAACGGAGTCTTTATTTAGATAAAGAAAAATAAAAAGCAGATAGTTATATTTTAATTATTTACAAAAATCATTTTAGTATCATTTTGGTCAATATATATCTAGTGATCATGACAACAGATTGTGCTGGGGAGATGAGCACATCACTGGTTACTTGGTCAATTCTAAAACTGAATTCCTCTGAAACTAAAACAGAAGTAATTGGTAGTTTAGCAATGTTCAATATTCTTCTATTTTCTCCTCAATATATTACTTTAGATGGCTGTATATATTGGTGAACTTTCTTCTTTAAGATTTTTACAATTGAGAGTAAAACTAAAATTTTTGCTTCACAAAAAATGTCCATGTGGTTTTAACACTGATTTCCAAAACCATATGTTCTTTATCAACAAACAGGATATATAGCTTAGATGTTTCCCTGCAATGTTTCCCAGACAGCATTATACTGAACGCTGAAAAAAGACTTCTATCAAAACATCTGGTAAACAGAAGTCAAACTGAACTTAAGTGGCAATGCGCATATTTTTCTAACTTTTTTTCCTCACTTGATTATATATCTTAAAAGAGAGTTAACTATTGTTTTTCCAGGGGAAATTTAAAATACTAATGTAATTTATGTATTTTTTAATGATTGTTGCAGTATCCATGTTGTCATTCTGCAAAGTGTTGTGTGACTTTTTCAATTAACCACTTTAAAAGAAGTTCTCTTAGCAGTGAATTTAAAAATACTTTCCACATTTGCCTCTGGCTTTCTTAACGAATTCCAACTTATTCCTCTGGCTACTCATGCCTTCTTCCATTTTGATTACTTTTTTGATACATCTTGTTTGTTTTTAAAGAATAAAAAGTACAGTTTTCATGACCTCTAGGGATGCTGCACTACTCAATGTAAGAAAGTAAAGAACTCTGAAATCAGAGACTGTCAGTGATTCATAGAAGTTATCACAAACAAAAACAATTTAGGATCTGTAACAGCTCAGGAATTGTGATAGAACCACTGTGTACGTAAAGATATTCCAAACCAAACTAAAGCACTTCCAGCCTTTCCCTAAGCATCAGACTTCAATATAGGCAAGAGCTTGGAATATTTGTTAATTTTTTTCATTCAACGACTTGGAACAAAATGCTACCTATAAATTGAATAGTTAACTAAATTCAAGCGACCATCTTTTCATTCTTTATGGGACAGTTTTAAAACACACGGTGGTATGATTATATAAATAATTTAAGAATAAAACATAATAAAATGTTAACCATATTTTCCCATTAGATAAGCAAAATCTTAAAAGACTGGTATCAATTAGTAGTGAGATAAGGGTTGGAGAAACAAGCATGCTATTATATTGCTTGAAACGTAAATTTGTATGATACTTTTTGATTATAATTTGGCTATAATTATTTTAAAAGATATACACATAATATGACTCAGAAACACTGCTTTTAGAAATTTATCCTATAACAAAGAAGGCAACGATCTTTGTCGAGGATGTTCCTTCCACTACTGCAGGTAATAGCAAGGAACATGAACAGCCTTAATTGTTTACCAAAAGAGGAAGGATTAAACACACTTTCATACAGTGGAATATCTGTACTTTCTAACTTTAAATATTTTCAAGACATTTTAAGTTAAAAAAGTAACAGTCCTAAACTGTTATTTTAGGATGGTAGCAATTTCAAAAATTTCTATATTTTTAATCTATAGGTAGAAATATAGATATACCTCAATGATCATAAATAAGTCTGAAAAAGATCCCTCATTACATAATTGTATAAAATTTTTGCAATACAGCATTACGTTAGTGATTAGTTTTATGAAATCTGAACCAAAAAGCCAACATAATTTTCACACAAGAATATATTTGCTTAATGGAGTTTATTAGCAAATTCTAAATTATAGCAGATCTGTAATACAGGCTGTAAATATTCCACGAAAATGAAAAGGGAAGCATCCTACTTCCAAGAATACATCTGGGCAGAGTTGAGGAATCTACATGAGGAGGATAGTTCATGATTGAAGACAGATGTGGCCAATGACTTTTTTGCCCCAAACTACTCTGCATAGTAACTGCAGACAGGTCTCATGCCCTCCATCCCACCACTGTCTTCATTGGAGTTCAATATCTGGCTTAGCGCCTGACAGAGGGTGAGCACACATAAATACACTCTGAACGGATGGCCAAATATCCAATGTTTAAAAGCTGGTGAAATTATTAGGTGTAGGAAATGAAGCAATGGACAAAGATGTATTTAGGGGATGACTGTTGTTCACCATGATGATGTGAAATTTAAATTAAAAAAAAAAAAAACAATCACATACCAATCAAGTAGCTGTTACCATTATCACTTATGAAAAAGGGATGTGGCAGGAAAGTCTAGCGCATAGCCTGAAAATTACATGAGGTGATGTCTCAGCTACACATTCCTCAGGACCTTTAATTTTCTTTCTTCCTCATCTCTGATTCGAGTCTTTAGCACACTGTTAGACCACCCACAATGAACCCTGTTTACTTTAAACGCTCTCCCGTAATGGCTAAACTCCTCAGAAAGATAACTGGCCAGTACAAAGCAGCGTTTCAGAAAGGAGTCAGACCCGAGATGGTGGTTATCCAAGTGAGCAAAGGGAAGTTTTACGAGTACAGTGAAACCCTCCCTCAAAAGCACAGCCCCGTTGGATTTTCATCCAGGAAAAAATAGCAGCAATAGATCAGGAAAGCAGGAGGTATACAAGTACGGGTGGTTTCCTCAAAAGCAGACTTGAGATCTTAAGAGGCACAGATGCAAAGCCAGGTGTAGTAAATAACAGCAGCCAGAAATGAGAACACCGTCTTTCTGAATTTGCAACACGGAAGGCACAGCTGCATACACAAACAGCTATCAGGAAGAGGAGCGTTGTTTTAAAAGGATGATGTGTGTGTACTTAAGGGTCAGTGATATTCAAACTATGAACCAGGGGTAATACAAAATGTGGTGACTATCACTGTCCCATCTGCCATCATATTTACAAACGAATGAATTTCTGCATTTCCTTAAAGAATGAAGTAGAAATGACAATCTCTTTGCCACTACATTCAGCAGAAGCTCTTGAATAAAAGAGAAAAAAAGTGTAGGAAGTGAACAAGATTTCAAATATTGAAGCTTGGTCAAGATCCTTGTCAAAATAGGAGGTCACACATTTAGGACTGTTGAGATGTCTGGGTGATAGCATTCACTTTCTGTGTTTACAATGAAAACACACTAAACGATATATGCCCTCAAGTATATGACTTTTTTATATCTCATTTCCACAAAACCTGAGAAATTTTTATTTTTAAAAGAAATTAGAATTTCTCCACAGTTTTTATAAGGGTAACAGGGACTACATAATTTACTTGAGAAAACTGATCAGAAAAAAATACTAATCTCAAAGTTCAACACATAAATTCAAATATATGTCATTTACTATCTTTTCCTTCTATCAATCACACACAGTGGTCACTGCTTATTCAAGAAAGATCCAATTAACTTTCTACTCTAATGCCATTTATTAAATCAGAGAGATAATCTTTAAAGTAATCCACATTTCATTAAAAATTGAATAGAACGCATAATATCAGACACTAAACTGATAGAGGATAAAGAATACTTCGTCTACTATGGAACAAAAATCACAAACCAATGCTCTAAAACGCATTTGCTGAGTGTTATAATAAGGCCAAACTGGATTTTAATCCTTTTTCCCTCCAATAGGATAAAAATATAGAAAAAGAGAGAGGCAGAGCTCTTGTTACCATAATATTGCAATAAAGCTAATGTAATCCTTCCCATGTGGGGATTCACTCTAAAGACCTGTTTTTAATTGCTGAGAATAAAAATACTTTAAGTTTTCTGTAACTTAGCTTTTGCCTCCTTCAAAATCAAAGGATTAAAAGAGGGCATCTATACCACCACTATATAAAGATACTAATAACATTAACATATACGTATGTGTGAGTGTGTCTCTCTGTCTCTCCATATATGCATACACACACGTGTGTGTTTTTAGAAAGTGTTTTCCCAACAGTGCTTGGAAAACTCACCTACACATCCAAGTTCATTGTTTATAAATTTTTCTTCCCACACATTTGCAGGACATAATTCAGCTCAATTTCTGTCACATAACAAGGATTCCCCTTTGCTTCAGTTTCCAATAACCTGTTCCTATTTTCTTCTGAGTCCTTGCTGACAGAGATTTTAAACATTCATATTTCTACTAACAGTCTGTTAAAAGCAATCTAGGCTTTGTCTATAATACTTGTCAAAAGTTTCCCAAGCCTCTGCCCACTGCCCAATTCCAAAGTCTCACAGTACTTACAGGTGCTAAAATCTGCAATGGTTACTTTTTATGCTGAAGCAAATTACCACAGATTTGTGGGTTAAAACAACACAAATTCATTATCTTACATTTCTAGAAGTCAGAAGTCCTACATGAGACTTGCAGGACTAAAATTAAGGTGTTGGCTGGCCTGTGTTACTCCTGGAGGCTCAAGGGGGAAAATGGTTTCTTTGTCTTTTCCATCTTCCTGAGGCCATTTGCATTCCTTGGCTCGGGCCCCTTTCTTTTTCACTCCAATCCTTGCTTCTGTCCTTACATACCTTCTCTGAGTCTGACCCTCCCCCTCCCGTTTATGAGAACTCTCATGATGACACTGAGTCTAGCTGGACAAACCAGACTAATTTCCCCATCTCAAGAGGCTTAACTCAATACATCTGCAAAACTTCTTTTGCCATGTAAGGTAATCTGGAGATTAGAACATGGACATCTTTAGGGAGTCCATTATTCCACCTATCACAGAGCCCCAAACCAAGAATAACGATGATTACAAATCACTTGCCTATTTAATACAATGTGATTCTCTAGAAATGATAACAGGTTCAGTTTTGATTGACAGCTTGAAAATAAAGGGATCGTGGGGAGAGATAATCCTATCACCAGATGTTCTGTCATCTTTGTTCCGTCAGATAATGTTGTTTCTGACCCTTCCTCATGAATGTCTCTGAAATGTTCTATGAGTAGTAAGGTTACTTCATTCTCTTTAGTGATTGAAGCAATAGTCTAGAATTAAAGGCAATGATTAAGACTTTGCTGTTGATAGTGTTTGAATGAAACTCTAAATTATAATACTCTCCCTGATAAACAATTAACACTCTCAGTTTGATGCTACCAGTATACATTCCCAAATAAACATCTCTGAATTCTTTCACATCAGAGAAATGATTACTATAATGGACTTCTGGTAATCCTATTGCCTTGGTTGACATGAAGAAGGGGACTGAACATATATTGGTATTTAAGCTGGTGATCCTAGACAGGCAGTGTAGAATAAGTGTGTTATTTTGCAAAAAGTACAGGGGGTTGGTTTCTGTTCCTACACTTTCAACGATCTATTCTACTTTGGAAATCAAGTCCTAAATGAAATCAGTTTTCTTATCCATAAAATGAGGGCATGATTCAGATCAGGGATTCCAAACTTTTTAGTGTAAAATCATTTTGTAAAACAAATACTAAATGGAATATATTTTATTAATATAAGTTTGTAAGTTCAAATTTTCTTACCAATACCATTTTCATTATTTATAAAACCAATCAGTAAAAACGGAAGACCCATTCTGTGTTAAATTTGAAATCAGGGCTTATGAGTGGTAGCTGCAATACGTCAGGGACCTATTTATTTTCATATTCTTTTGGTTACACATAATCAATATTTGCATTTGCAAATGACACAATCACTTTAGTTACTCATTTTGCAATTTCAAGATATACTTAAAAGCAGAGGCAGAGGAGAAGTTTTATTTTTACATCTTTCCAGAAATAAAGAAATTTAACAGCAAACCTTAAGAGAAGATATTAGGTAATATATTCTGCATATAGCAGATTGGTGTATATGAGGATTTTTTTTCAGTTTTAAAAGTAGTTTATTACAAACATAGAGTAAATGCTCTGGAAGTCCCTAAAATGGTTGCAAAATAAACTAGGACTATCTTTGTAATATGTAATTGCTAAAAAACAATAAAATTATAAATAAGTATAATAATTAGATAAATAAAGTTCAGTTGGCTTCTTAAGACAGAGATTAGAATTTACCACTTGCCAGACATTTCCTTTCTGCAACCTTTGCTGTTTTTGAAAACTACCCACTGCTTTAGTAGAATATTTGTGTAATACTCATACTTGTATTACACCTACAATTTACATTTCTTTTTTCTAGTCTCTAACTTTTCTCAGGCCATTATATGTGTCATGAATTGTACCATAAGCTTTTCAAAGTCAGGGACTTCTATATCATGTATTTCCTCTATTTACAGTAATGAAAATACTTTCTACCCAGTAAGGGAAGAGGGTAAAAATTTACTTTTTAAACTTATTCTCCTTATGAAAAAAAAAAGTAAAAATTAATATAAGAAATAATGAGATTAATAACTCGGGCAACACTTTCCTTTCTACGTTTTGTCCATTCTAAGAATACAGTCTAGTTTAGATGGAGGGGACGTAAGAACTGACTAGAATACTGAGAGGGCAAGAATTTTACTCACGTTAATTTTTTCTTTTTCTGTAGAAGAATAAAAAGAAAATAAACACTTTAAAATTATTTTTAAATTATGCCAATAAAATAAAATGTGGTAGAAAAAAGAAATTGATGTATCTTTAGGGCATTAAAAAGTAGAACAATTCTGGACAACAATATTCATTCATTCATTCATCCATCCATTCCAAAGAGACTGACCACATTTATATTAAATATCAGGCACAGATTAAACAAATATAACAGATTATCACCTCTAGCCTTGTAAACCTTACAGCCCATGCAGATGATTCTTCATTCTAAGAGATTTCTGAATAATAAACAATTTGAACAATTTTATTAGACTTTGAATCCATTACAGAAATATTATGTTTTTATTCAACTCTAGTTTTTCAAAAACAAAAGAATATCTTCATTTCCCAAACATGTTGAAAAATCTATTAGCTATTAATTTTCTAGTAACTTTCTCTATATGAAAAAAAGAAAAAAGAATTTACAATGATAAGGCTTTTGACAAAGCACCAGGAAATACTGGTGCCTAATAGAGGTTAGTTCCAAGCCATGAACCACTGATTTAAGCTTTATTAAGATTGTACTTGTTCCAGCTTGGTTTCACTTAGATATGCTTTCATTTCTCCCAGGTTGTAGTCCATTACTCTATCACTAGTGTATTTTTCTGTAATTTCTTCCCTTCTGAGTTCAAGAAAAATGCAACCCAAAATCAGATTAATTTCTGAAAGCTAGTACACAGATCTAATAGGTGGGAAGAATGATGCACACTTGTTCCCTTGCAGGAGAAAGGAGTCTGAGTGCCAGCAAGAGCACTTACGCATTCAGACGAAAACCAGTTATTCTCAAGGATTACAATTTGTCAGAAGAGTTGGCAGGTTTTTGAAAGCCTATTCCATCCTTGGGACCAAGAAAAGCCACACCCCTGCCCAGAGTTTCTCAATGGCCAGACTAAACTACCATAGTTGATCTTGGTTTCTATCAGCTTAAAACGGGCATAAAAGAATCTGACATTTCTTCCTGATGCTTTACCATTTTCTTCAACATGTAGCTGGCAAAACATAAAGCACAGTAGTACAACTGAAAAAAATAAGATTAGGATTTTTGACCCTAAAGCCCAACTAAATATATATTTTCTTTGGACCTCACCCCTGCTTTCAATCCACTCTCTACCTCCGGTGTGAGCTAAGAGACAAAGCACAGAAATGCATGTGAAGAGCTCAGATGGAGTTCAAATTCATCTGTAGTAAATATGGTGGGAACGAATTCAGTCAAGTAGCTTCTACACACATGGTACAACCAACTGGAACTTCTGTGGTTTTCCTGCAACTTCTTGACAGACTAAGTGTTCTTTTTCTTCTCATGTTTGCTTTTTCTGAATGTCTAATCACTTAAAAAGGCACTTTGATCCATCTGCACACTCAAGAGAAAAGGGCACAAAGAAAGATTTGACAAAAGCAGCATGAGACAAAATTAAGGTTATGAAAATGCTTTAAAAATCCTACTTTTTATCCAGTAATTAGGGAATAGACAGCAAAAGAGGGAAGAAAGAACAAAGTAAATTAAAATATTACCAATGTTTGTATATTCTATTATATATTTTGAATAAAATCTTCCATGCACACCACACACACCTACTCTTTCATGACAACTGAATTTTTCTTAATATTGGAATGCATGTTTAAAATGCACAGTAGCAATGAAGTCAAGATATTTCTGAGCAGGGGCGCCTGGGTGGCACAGCGGTTAAGCGTCTGCCTTCGGCTCAGGGCGTGATCCCGGCGTTATGGGATCGAGCCCCACATCAGGCTCTTCTGCTGTGAGCCTGCTTCTTCCTCTCCCACTCCCCCTGCTTGTGTTCCCTCTCTCGCTGGCTGTCTCTCTCTGTCAAATAAATAAATAAAATCTTAAAAAAAAAAAAAAGATATTTCTGAGCAATCGGGGAAGGATACATATCATCATTGTTTAAAATAAGCAGTATTCTGAGTTAATAACCATCTGACTTAGATCATTCCCTGGACAGGGATAAATAAAATGAATTAAACCCACCTTACAGGCATCCTTCACAAACACACGTCCACTTTAGGTTTATCAAAAGAATAAGTAAACTGATAGTAAGTAAATGGATGAATGCAAATACGCATGCCTTAGCCTTTGGAATTTCCTTTTTTCCATAGCTTCTGGTGAAACTGTCCGGGTTCCTTCTTTCTAGCTCTCTCTGAAGGCCAGTAAGTATGTGTTCCTGGTATTCTAGACCGATACCTAAAAGGAATTCCCTATTTCTTTTTGAAAGATTTTATTTATTTATTTATTTGAGAGAGAGAGAGAGAGAGAGAGCACACAAGAAGAGGGGCAGAGAGAAAGGCAGAGAGAGAATCTCAAGCAGACTACTCACGGAGTGTGGAGCCCGACCAGGGCTTGATCTCCCAACCCTGAGATCATGACCTGAGTCAAAATCAAGAGTTGGACACTTGACTGAGCCACCCAGTCGCCCAGGGAATTCCCTATTTTTTAAATGCCATTGGTAATGATTAGGGTATATAGATTTTAGGTGCTTTCTTGCAATCCCTGTATGAAATAATTTGTCCTTGACATATCACATTGGATCCAAACCACCATTTTTAAAGATATTATTCCCCAGGTAAAATAAAAATCTAACATCAGCTTAGACACTATTTGCTGCAGGGAACAGATTACCCACAAGTAGTGATTTTCATAAAGACTTTCGTTTTTTTCAAACATAAATATTTGGGGTTAAGGAGTTCTAGCAATGGGTAATTCAAAAGCTCAGAGCTGCCTGGGCTTGCAGTTGGCTTATTTGTTTTCCTTGACTTTCCCTTCTTTTTAGCCAATTCGGCTCTCAATTTTCTAAATATCACAACTTTACAAAATAATGTCCCAAGAAAGATGGGTTGAAGATTGTTCTTGCCATCTCTCTTTTTATAAATCAGAAAGGAACCAATTTCTTAGGATACCTGACAGAAGACATATCCTTAGATGTTCTTGACCAAAACTGGGGTACATACACAACCCTAAAGCAATCACTGGCCAGGTGCATGGGATTTGTTTGGATCAGTGGTTCTCAAAGTGTGGTCCCCAAAGTGTGGTCCCCAGCATCAGCGTAAACTTGTTAGAAATGTACATGCTTGGACCCCTCCCCAGGCCTACTGATACAGAAGGTCTGGAGTTAAGGTCCAGTAATCTCCTGAACAGGCCCTCCAGATGCTTCTACTAACGTTGAAGTTTGACGACTGCTGATTTAGACTGATCTGATTGATCCCCTTGGTGTGAGCCCATCTTTCTTGAGCAGCTAAGGACACATTCTCCTCAAGGTCTCTGCACATGTTCCTTCCGCCTTGCGGGATCCTTCCCCACATGGGTTACTCCCTCGTATCCTTGACCTTACTAGGGAGTCTTTCTCTGATAACTGTATGTGAAATACTTACGGCCTAGACTCGCACCCCAGCATTTCCCATCCCCCCTTACTGCTTTATTTCTCTCCAAAGAAGGGATCACCATCTGACATATCACATATTTATTTGTGTCTGGTCTGTTTCCTCTATTGGAATTGAAGGTCTACGGAAGTAAGGTCTTTGTTCCCTTAATTTCTCTGCTTTATCCCCAGGGCCTAGGACATTGTGTGGTAAATTATAGGCATTAAATAAATATTTGCTAAATGAATGATTAGAATACTGATATCCAAATGAAATTGGAAGAAGTCAAAGAATAGCTAATGGGTAGACAAACAACAGTCTGCCAAAGCAAACTATTTATAAATGGAGATTTGGAATAAAATCCATTCGTGACTTGGGAATTTAAGTGTTTGTCATAATATAAAACAGAGCCTTATTTTATTAACTTAAAACAAACCCCTCCTTTTTACCTTTAATGCTATGTTAAAATAAATTTACATATACTGCACATTTTTCTGTTCTACCGAACGTGATAGCTTTTACCAGTGGAAATGTAACTTTTTTGGGGAAAATAAACAGATTCAAACAACATAGAAACTTGCATTAAAATTAAATTTTAAATAACCAGTTTTCTTTCAAAAATCCAGAAATTCAGATGAGGGAGAAATTGGACACAGCCAAAATAGTTTCAAAATATAAGCTACTTATATAAACAGATTAAGACACTTTCAATTTCTCAAACCGTTGGTTTTCTTTTTTAGTTTTAAGGAAATAATATTCGGTTTTCTTATCAATACTTGCTTTACATGGATAATTTTATGTAAATGAATAAATACATGGGTCCATAAATGATTTTTTATACAGGGAGAAAATTTTAAATGACATAACATACTAAATATTATTGAACTAGAGAAAATAAAAATTCAATTGAAATGCATCTCTTGTTAGTTAGTTTGTTTTTTATTTATTTATTTATTTATAGATTTTTATTTATTTATTTGAGAGAGAGAGCCAGAGAGCAAGCACAGGCAGCAGAGTGAGAGGGAGAAGCAGGCTCCCCGCTCACCAGAGAGCCCAACGTAGGGTTCGATCCCACAACCCTGGGATCATGACCTGAGCTGAAGGCAGACGCTTAACTGACTGAACCAACCGGGTGCCCCTCTTGTTAGTTTAATACGGATACGCCATATTTCCAGAAGTACTTTTTGAAAATTCTTTGAGTAAATTTTGTTATAATTTATATAATATTTGCATAAATTGGTATGTTTAAATCTAATCATAGAGGCGTTACTCATGAAGATAATTTCCTTAAGAAAAAAAAATAGTTATTGCACTATAAATTATTTATGGCAACAAAGCACAGATCTTAGCTACTAATCTGCAAATAATTGTGTGTGCATGTGTATATGTGTGTATAAATGGATTTAGAACACTGTTATAAATTATATGTCAAAGGGTAGAGAGCAAACCAGCATTGAACAACCTAAAACACTTTGTTTTCAGTAGAGGTTGGAGAGACTTGAATCTAAGCACGCTGAGTATGCAAGGGGCACGGTGCTCCCACCGTACCGCACAAGTGACTTCCCAGTGTTGTCCCTCCTCCTTGATGGACCACAAAAAACTTTCCTGAAACTTGCTCTCCTTTTGCTTTTCCTTGGAAAAGCACAGCTGGTTAAATTCCTTTTCATATGTCTGCAACAATTCTAGTTTGGGATATGCTGTTATAAACAGAATGACTTTCATGTTCTTCATGGTAATTTAGATCAGCCCTTCTGTTTCATTCCTGACACATAGCTTCTCAATGACTCCTTACCTACACACGAAGTCAGAGGGCAGCACCACTGATCTCAACAGCAATGAACACAACTTCCAGAATACCTCTTTTCTTGTCTCATAACATGTGTTCACATCACTTTTCATTTTAGACATTATAACCTTGATTATTTACTTAAGACTTTTTTTTTTTTTTTTAAATAATCAAGCCAATGTCTGTATCCTCTTTATGTGTTGGTCGTCATGAAGTATGAGTTCCAGTAAGGCAGGAAACAATATACAGTGGAAACTTTTTAGAACAATTCTCACATGTCAAAAAATTTTCAAAATCATCCTGCTACTCCAATATGTATGCTAATTGTTCTTGGCTTTTACATTCGCTCACATTCCCATAAGAATTTTCAGTGCCCTAAATTAGCACAGTGCACACATTTTTTATTTTTAAAGTAGGCTCCACAACCACTGCGGGGCTTGAACTCACAACCCTGAGATCAAGAGTCACATGTTCTACCGACTGAGCCAGCCAGGTACCCCTACACATGTTTTAAGTATATAGTTTAATGGGTTTTTACCTGTGTGTATTCCTACGACATACGGAACCATTCCTTCCCCAGAAGGTTCCTTCATGCCTCTTCCTCAGTCAATATGGTTACGCCATTCTATTAAGTCTGTCTTCAACATGTTCTGTGAGAAACTTTTTTATTTTCATACCAAAAAATTTATTCCCAAGCTGACTAATACTTGTATGGTGTTAGTTCAAAATGTAGTCAGGCAATAAATTGATTCTAAGCTAAAAAATGTGGTTTTTCATAAGTGGAAAAATGCTAAATGTTCAGAGAAGGAATTAAATTAAAAACCTACTTTATTTCCCAAGTAATCGCTATCACAAAAATTCAGTTTTGTTTCTATACATATTTCTTTCCTAACGACACAACACAAATTACAGTAGTTCTCCCTTATCCAGCTTTGATTTCCATGGTGTCAGTTACCCATGGTTAACTGTGGTCCAGAAACATGATCCACTTTCTGACTTATTGTCAGAAGGTCAGTAGCAGCCTACTATCATTCACCTCAATTCATCTAGTAGGCTTCGTCAAGCCACATCATCACAAGAATAAGAAGGGTGAGTATAGTAAAATAAGATATTTTGAGAAAAAGAGAGAGGGGTCACAGTCACATAATGTTTATTATAGTATATTGTTATAATTATTCTATTTTATTATGATATTGTTGGTAATCTCTTACTATGCCTATTTTATAAATTAAACTTTATCATAAGTATGCACAGGAAAAACTAGAGTCTACACAGGATTTGTACTATTTGTGGTTTTAAGCACCCACTGGGGGTCTTGGAATGTATTCTCCACAGACAAGGGCCGACTACAGTATGTCCTTCTGAAGTAAGGCACACAATGATTGTAATAATTATGATGATGATAAAATAGCAATTAACTTTAATGTAACAGTCACAATATACTAGGCATTATTGAAGCATTGCACTATATTGAAGCATTGCACTATATTTTAATCCTCAATAGTAAGAGAAAGGTATTCTAATATTCTTATTTTGAGGATGATGGGTACATAATTTGCCAACCCTAAAGAACAGTAAGGGGCAAAGTCAGGATTTGAACCCAGATAGTCCAGGACCACAGTCTTTTTCTCTTACTCATGAAGCCACACTGTCAACCTGAGACTCAGAAGAAAAGCAGGGATAGATTACTAGACAAAGCAGCAACTACCACAGATGAACTCTTTCTTACTACCTCTTGGATTCTGGCAGATATTGTATGCCACATGGTAAGTTCAATTTCCATAATCTCGCCTCTCCTACAGTCTAAATATCATATGATATTTGTCATTATAATTTTATATGTATTGCGATAGGGACAAAATGCCATTTAAATAGCTTGTGTACATGCAAATAATTGAATAATCAAATAAGAAAATTTAAAATTTTAGAATCATGTATAGCTTTCTTTTCTCAGCTATAGAAACAGAATGACCATATCTAAAGAACTTCTTGGAGGACGATGTAAGACCATTCTGTATTTCTGGCTCTATTTTAAATCTGGAAAAGCATAGGTGATATATATCTAAATGCCTTCTGCCATTATCTTCTAAAAATTTCAACTCTAATTTTTTGATCTAGAAGCTAAGCTTTTAAAATAAAATAAATGCCTATACATCAGACATATCTGTATATATTTTCTCTTACCCTTCATTAAGGATTGCCTTAATGATCAATCTTAGTATTTGAATTGAAAAAAGGTGGATTTTTTTTCCTCTTCTGCGAAGCTTTTTTATTACTCCTCATGAGTCCAGGGAAAAGTCTTTCTTTATTGCCTTTACAAATCATGAGTAAAACACAAATGCTTAATTGAGCAGATTGATGATTAAATGGAGAAAAATGATGAAAGGAAAGATGCCAGCACAAACAGAATATGGCCATTCATTTCTACCCCAAATGAATCAACTCCTGCTCATGAATGTGGGTTTAATACTAATTTTGGCAGAAACTACCCAGAGCACCAACCCTCTGCGGAGTCCCACGTCTGCATGGGGACAGCTTTTTCCTGTTTCTTTTGCTAGAATACACCAAATAGCTCTCTCTCTTGTTGGCACAAAGAACTCTCAAATGAAGGATTATAAACATAGTGAATGCAGGAAACTTTCTCACACCTGAACTCCAAATACTCATTCAAAGATGAGAACGTTTCCCCCTAAAGAAACTAGGCAAATAAGCTATAATATGCAATGTCAGCAGGATTACCCTGGTCATCAGCCATCACAGATCTAATTTCTTGGCATCAACTGGATTAAAACAATTTAAAAAAAAAGGTAAAATAGCTTCAACTGAATTGCATGACTCGGGAAGATAAGGAGCAGTCGCCACATCTCTGCTCTTACATATGCACAGACTAGCTCAGTTCCTATTTATGTCTGATTGTCTACCACAGAAAGTAACTGAGGTTTTTAAACAAGCAGCTTGCTATTTTGAGCTGATATTGCTGAGCTTTTCCTAATATATTGGTTGATCAGCAGCATAAGACCTTTCAGACACTAAATGGCAGAAATAAGCCCTTCTAAGGTTTTCTAAATCCTTCCTATCCTCATAACAGGATTCCTCCGGTCAACTACTAGAGGAAGGAAAGTAGCACCCCATTAGGTGTTAAAGACACCCAAGTGAGTCAGAGAAGTTGGCTGGCAGTTTAACTGGGCCCTACTACAAATACTCTGTAATAGAGGTGCCACATTTAATTAGCCCTGAAGCAGGGAACAAAGCTCTTTCATTTTAGAAAGCAGGCGAATGGAATCTCAAGGAAAAAAAAAAAAAAAAGGCAAACCTCTTACCTTTTGTAGCAATTCGTACACACTGGGTTTTAGTTTCCTGATGGAGTGAAACATGAAAGAGAACAGTCAGTGTATAGACAATGTTTCCTATTTCATAATCCCGGGTTATAAATTAGGTTTATGAAGAGCAGAATTGCAATATCAAGGAAACTTTTTTATTTTTAAAATGTATCCTCAGAGAGATCTTTTAAAAATCTGAAGTGAGAACTTTTAAAAACGTTTCAGTATTTTCTAAAAATTCAGGTGTCTGTTTTCATCTCATAGTGAAACAGGCTATCTTGTCTGGGACAAAGAGCAAAAGCACTGGATTTGCATTTATCGTACTTTCTAAACAATTAGAAAGAAAAATGTGTTTGCAAAGCTTATACAAATCAGACCCAGACACCAACTTCATTGTCACCACACAGCTCTTAGACTCAGACCAAAGCTGCACATCCCACGCTCTCACGTGGATCCCAGCACGACTACCCAGCAAAAGGATGGTAGAGAGAAATCATCCAAAAGTCGCATCACAGTTACAGTAGGATTTATCTGTTCGCTTTTTTTCCTTTTTAAAATTTTGCTGTTAGGGGTCAAATATTTCTCATTGGGACTGTTTTCCTATTCTTGCTAGACAGATGGAATCGAGGAAGGAGAAGTTGAAATGGGAAAGGACCAAGATTATTCAGGCTCTTTTTTGTTTTCTTTTCTTTTCCTTTTTTTTTTTTTTTTTTTTTTTAATGTTGTGGTGTGGCACTACATGGGGAAATGCACTTCTAGGCCCACACCACACACCTCCAGGACTTAGTTCCTTCAGTTCATAGCTTTGAAAGAGGTTGGAAAAGATGGTAAAGTCTGTGAACATAACAAAGGCTATCTGTTTTTAGGATGTGTTTGTAACTCCATCTTGAGTGGTTCTATATATTGACAAGCCAAGAGTTTATCATTTTCTCTTAATTATACAAAACAAAGCACTGAGGGAGAATTAGTAGTTAAAAATAAAACTTTGCGTTCTATTATTTAATTGTGACTTGAGGCCTTTACAGTCCGCTCTAAGAGATTGTTTCACATTCCCACAAAGGCCCAAAGGGATTCTGATTCGCTAAAAGCAATTGCTGTTAATTCTATCAGGATTTCCAGCCTCTGCTGGTAGGAACCACATCCATTCTGAAAATATTTGCCAAGATAACCTTGAGATAAATTGTTGCTACTCTGTGCTTTGATTAAACCACATGTAGATATATTAACAATTAGAAGAGAACATTCATATCAAGGCTCTTAAAGAGTGCCAGAGATAATCCTTTATAAGTAACAGACATTCATTAACACTCCTCTTACACCACAGACCCAGGAACGAAAGTTAATTTGGAATCGCTCACATGTCTAAAGATGAATACCCAAATGCAGAGCTGTTTTCTACCGCTATGCTACTTCCATGGTCTTCTTTTTTGAGCAGCCCCGTTGTACCGGTGATGTGGAAAGATGGGCATGTGGGAAGCGGGCAGCCAACTTGCCTCTAAAGGCTCCCACTTATGTACAAATAAACTAGAAAGGAGACGAGAATAATGTTTTCAACCATGGGCAGCCCGTGGCTTTGGAGTACGTCCTAGAAGATGCTGTGACATTTTTCTTTGCCATATACTGGCAAATGAATATAGGTAAGCAGAAGGACAGAGTTTTCATTAGACAGTGGCCAGTCAATACCCCTAAGTTCTCATGACCCCTGCAGAATTATGTCTTTCAACTTAACTATTTCAAGGTATGACTATTCCAACTGGATATCACCCATTTCACAACATCTCCCAGGAACCCCCCTCAGGGACTCAATTACCCAAACCCAGAAATTTCCTATATAGCTACAAGTACCCCACAATGTCAGTCTTCTACTGGATTTAAATTGTGGGAGTTTTCTATTCTTGACTTTCTTTTTCCTATCCCTCTCTGAAAAAAAAATTAAATAAGTTTTAGGAAAGAAAATCAAAGAGAACAGCATGAGGCATGAAAGGCCAGGTTATTTCCCCCCATATGGAACCACCGGTAGTTTCTATCTTCCTGTTGTCTCTTCCTCTTCAATATTCATTTGGGATCAGCAGCAGTGCTCAAAAACAACTGTGTCAAAAATGGGAAAAGGAGGGGCAAGTGGGGAAATGGAAAACAGACTTCTCTAATGGCTCAGCATCCCGCCATCTCCAGGCAGCCTTCTGCTCAGGTTCTGTCAGATATACCACAGGCACCCGATTACTTTGTAATCAGAGGATTGTTACTTGTTATTTACTATTTGGCTTGTACCCTCTGCAAAGTTTATAAGGGTTTATTAGCCTGCTGGGGAACACGCATTCTGTTTATCCTGCAGTAAATTTAATCTTCTGAAGCATGCCACCACTGAGCGAAGAAGACAGAACAATGCCCGGTATTTACTGGGGCTAGAGTCCTAGCAGCAGCACACCCACCTTTTCAAATCACTTTGCTCACAATTGTTCTTGGGGGCTTCCCTGAAGAAGGCTCGAGGAGAAGCAGTTATTTGGAAACAGGAATCCCGTGCAATGGAACGGGCGCGGAGCCTCAGCCCGACAGTCCGCCCAAAACTGTGCACACTGTTGGGAACAGAAACAACACCCCCTACACACGGGTGTGTTTTTTCCCTCTTCTTTCTTTTTTTTTTTCCCCTGACAAATGCTACTGAGTATTTATAAAATTCAACTGCAGCTTTTCCTCAGAGCAGGGAAAAAGCAAATTTTGGAGGAAGCTCACCTTCTCCACACTGCTCATTGCCTGGAAATAGATGTTGTATCCTTTGCGTGGAGCCAAAGGAGGGTTCCAAAAGCCCTGATAGGTCCTATTGTCACCCACTGTGAATGGGGCAGGTTCCGGAAGATTCCCTGGGGGCAGTTCTGCAGCAAAGTAGTATGGCGCACCCCCGCTCAGGGCATTTTGGTATGTAACAGGGACCTGGTAGCATTCCATTGCTCCAGCTTCTCTCTTGGTTCGGTGTGGGTGCAACTCCTCCACGACAATCTGATAGGCACTTTTTGGAAAAAGAAAAAAAAAAAAAAAAAAAAAAAAAAAAAAAAGCACACATTTAGAGATCCTACATACGAAGATTCTCAAAAAAAAAAAAAAAAAGAAGAAGAAGAAGAGGTATTTAATATTAACATGCAACATTTCAAAGTCTCGAAAGTCAGTCTTAACCCACTGCATGCTTTTTTCCCAGCTATCTTGCAACAAAATAGAATTTCACGTGGATTCCCATTCCCATTCCCCCCCAACTCAATGCAGGTACTAAGAAACTGGAAAAAAGTAAGAAAAATCACCACAGAACTCTATGCATTTTTTAATGTTGAGAAACGAGCCCGCCTTAATAAGAGATCTGACATTAACGAGAGACACGTAAAAGATTAAGTTCTTTGTCTGATATTTTTAAATGTTTAAAGTTAACATTTTCCTTTGAGATGATAGTACGGCAGGCCCCGCTCTGAGGCCCAGCAGAATGAGTGCCTCAGGGTGGGGCTCGAAACACCAGTGTGGGGCTGTCATCCCATTAGAGACAGACTGTGCTGATAGGCTTCTCCACCTCTTGACCTCGCCCTGGCATCAACATTGGCTCAGAGCTACGCAGATCGAAAGCGCAAGTGGCATGCGGCAACGCGGGCACAGATGGACAGAAATCTGTCCTCGCCACTGAAATAGACTGCTTCCTTCTTCTAGCGTTGTTAATAATAAAATGTTACAAATTGTAGAAACAGATGGCATTTGCCCTATTAAAGCTCAAACATAAACCTTCTAATACCTTTCTTAAAGGTCTTAAAACTTCTCTACAATACCTGTTATTTTACAGAGGAAGGGAAAGGAAACATAATGCAACTTTAAAATAAAGGTCTGCCTAACCACTCATCGTTGTTTTTTTTGTTGTTGTTTTGTTTTGAAATCAATATTCTTTCTTTGTAGTATATTCTTCAGGCAAATTTTTCTTAGGTAATGTACACCTGAGAAAGTTGACATTACTAATATATTTTATATGTTTTTAGTGAATTTAAAATCCCTGAAAATCAAGAAAAAATGCATTGTGGTCGCTTATATAAATTGAATAGAAATAAGCTGTATGTAGGGCTGTCTCTAGGCAAATATGCTCGTTCTATATAAGGACAACAGTCACTGAATGACTCTCCAGCAGGAATAGAATCTTTTCTTTAATGAACTTCTATAAAGAGAAAGAGGAGGGAGAGAGACACAGAGAGGAGAGAGACAGACGGACATACCAAAAGAGAGACAGAGAGAGAAAAACTGAATTTACATTTATGATAATTAAAAATAAAATTTTATATCGGTGTAGAATCTGGTCTAAAATTCTAACTTAATATAAACTCTTTTATATCTACACAGAAGACCTTCATAGATTAAAAGAAAGAAGCTTTATAAAGGTTTTCTTTACTTCCTACTATCTCAAGTTCCCATTTTCCATTGAAATATTGCTAAGAACTTGGTACTTTGCTATCTATCTCCTTTCCTTTAGAAATAGGACAGAAATTGTATTAATGTCAGAAATCTAGATTTGGGCAAGCAACTCAGGCAGAAGCCTGTGTTATCTGAAATCATGTCTAGTCCATCATTCTCTATACTTCTGCCAAGTTGGGTCTCTAAGCTCCCAGGAATGCTATTGACAAGATACACACTCTCTGAGGGGTCCATGGAGCAGGTGCTTGTCAATTTAAATGAAATAGGGGTGCCCAGGTGGCTCAGTTGGTCGGGCTTCCAACTCTTGGATTGTGGGATTGAGCCCCACATCAGGCTCCATGCTGGGCGGGGAGTCTGCTTGAAAGATTCTCTCCCTCTTCCTCTCCCTCTGCTCATGCTGACTCTCTTCCTCTTTCTCTATCTCTCTAAAAATAAATACATAAATCTTTAAAAAGTAAAATAAAATAAAATACAGGAAATACATAAGCATAGCCCTTGCAGAGAAAGAGGAATCATAGCTGACATATGCTGTGTTAAGCAAATCTAATCTTTTTTTCTGTTTATGTTCAACTTAGAATCCATATTTGTATCTCACAGCTGCATATCCTGTGCACACATACTCTTAGGCAGACAAGGGTACACATGCACACTCCCCAAACAAGTCTAACATCGTATTCTTGCCCTACTGGGCAATAATGATAATTACTCATACTTGTTAATCATTTAACGTAATCCTTAAAAATAAATCCTTCATCCATTATCCCATATCTCTAGAAAAATCCAGAAAACCTAGTAAATAGTCTTAACTAATTCTGTTACATTGACATAGGTTGTACATTCCAAATTAAGGAACTTTGTCCAAGACAGCTTGTCTCTCCACGTCTATTAGGAGCAAAGCAAACGGACGATGCTGGAAAGGATTAAAAGAAGAAAAGGTGCAATCTGGTCTTGGGAAAAGATCTCACTGAATTTGAGATGAAACTCTAAACTAAAAATTATAAAATTCACTTTTTTAAAGAAATTATTTTCTCTTCATTGATCAATCTGTGTGAGCTGGCTGTTGTCCAACCACACACTTCTACTTTTTTAAAGCCTGTTTTTTTCCCTGCTACTTTCTTATTTATCAATACGAATTAACTAAAGGACAGAAAATAAGGAATGAGAAATCAAATTAGAAGTGATTTGACTGATTACATGAAATGGGCCCGTGCTTTTCCATCCTGTGGTTGTCTAATTACCAAAGGGTACTTAACTCTAGCTGGATCTAAATATTGTTTGAGCTTAGCACTCTAGCACTTTAAAATATCCCAAGGCCACCTAAATAGCTGTATTCACTCTGCCCATATTTCATATTTCCCCATTCCCTTTAATTAAAGTTTTAAAACATTTCTATAATTAAGCTAAAATCAGAGGGGAGGGGGTGGGGGAATGGGATAGACTGGGGATGGGTAGTAAGGAGGGCACGTATTGCATGGTGCACTGGGTGTTATATGCAAATAACGAATCATCGAACTTTACATAAAAAACCAGGGATGTACTGTATGGTGACTAATATAATATAATAAAAAAAAATTTAAAAAGATCAATATACTGGCATCATGAATCTTCACTCGATGATGAAAATATGATTTCCTTATGTTAAAAAACTAAAAATGATTTCACTTTACTATACTTTCATTTGATTAGACATTGGTATATAGTCATTTTTAGTTATTTGGGAGGCCAAAGGATGACTTCTCATCCTACAACTTTCCTTCAGTTACAAGACTGTAAAAAAATACAAAAGGGGATTTTGCCATTAGCTCAAGAAGTGATTATATGAGATATATGGTAGACAGCCTGCTTGGTTTCATGCTTAAAATTGTTGAAGCTTGAAACCAAAATTACCTACAATAGCCTACTATGGTTTTTTTTTGTTTGTTTTTTAACCCATTAGTAAGTAAAATCTGTGAGAATCTAGTCTTAGTTTTAGGTTGTGCAACTTCTTAGTGATAGCAAATAATGAATTATACAATTGTACACTCTCACTTTGTATCTAAAATATCTCCTTAAAGCTTCGGGAGAAATTTCCTAGCTCCAGTGTTTGGTTATTTTTCTTATGAACAGACTTCCCAAGATCTCACAGCCACCGTTGCTCATATGGCCCTAATGCAAACATTTTCAGGATCCACAGAATAAAGGTTTAAAAATAATTCTGGTGACCATGATATTCCCTGTGCTTCTTCTCTTTACTCCTTAAACACACAAGCCATGTCCCTCTTATTTCTTTAAGAGGAAGGATCGGTTTCTGAATCAACAAAGCTCAAAATCTTGGCATTAACTTTAATAAGTTCTATTTTTAACCATGTTCTACCTCCCTTGTTATAGACCAGTTCTTTTCATCCCCACTACTTCCATCATTAGGGGGGTATTTACAACTTTACGTTCATATTTCTGGTTTAGTTTGCTTGCCCCCATTTTTTTCCTTCATGTACTCCAGGCACCCACCCATCCATCCAAACTTCTATCCATCCATTTACCCATTCACCCATCACTCTATCCATTCAGTCTAAAGGCCATGAACTGTTCACGGAGAATGCAAAGAGAACCATTTTTCAAGCTGGTGATACTTTCTTAAACCACCGCTTTGAGTATTAACTACTCTTCTCTAACTTTTCACTTTGTCGAAACTACGTGGAGCCCTCCCATTGTCAAAATCTATACTTTTTACACTAGGGTTAATATCTTATCACATCTCTTAGCTTATCCCTCCACTCGTGCTCTCACTACCTCCTGATGCATATTCTCCACTTCAAACTTGAATGACCATTGTTACTAAACATACCAACATCCTGTCCAAGAGTTTCTAGCTTTTCTACTTCTGCTATAAAACCTTTTCTGACTGGTTCACTTAGTGTTACTCTGTCTTCTAAAGCCAGTGGAGGTCATTCTAAAGGTGGAGGTAGGCAACGGAGGGATGAAGTGGGGATAGAAGTTGAGAGTTGGGGCGCCTGGGTGGTGCAGTCGTTAAGCGTCTGCCTTCGGCTCAGGGCGTGATCCCAGCGTTCTGGGATCAAGCCCCACATCAGGCTTCTCTGCTGGGAACCTGCTTCTTCCTCTCCCACTGACCCTGCTTGTGTTCCCTCTCTCACTGGCTGTCTCTATCTCTGTCAAATAAATAAATAAAATCTTAAAAAAAAAAAGAAGTTGAGAGTCAAGTGGGATGCTTTTTCAATTTAGCCCATTCATTCACTCATCAAGTATCTATTGAGTGCCTATTATATGCCATGTACTATTTTAAGTGCTGAGGTTAGGGTAATGAACACAGTAGTGAAAGTCTCTGCTCTCATGAAGTTTACATTCTAGTGGGAAATACAAAGAAACGAATGAAAAAAATACACACAATATGTCAAGACGAGGTAAGTGCTCTAAAGAAAACTAAAGAAGGATAAAGGAAATAAGGAGTAATAGGATTGAACACGTCTATTTTACATGCAGTGGTCAAGATAGGCCCGTGTGATAAAGTGCCCTTTAAGGAGAAACCTGAAGGGAAATTTTCAGCTATGTGGGCGCTTCTATCAGTTATCTCCTCCTGCAAAATAAATTACCCTAGAACTGTGGCTCAAAACAAGAAACATTTAATACAGCACAGTTTTTGTGGGTTAGAACTTTGGGAGTGGCTTAGCCTGATGGTTCTGGCCCAGGATTTCTCATAAGGTCACAATCAAGTTATTAGCTGGGGCTGTAGTCATCTAAAGGGCTGGAGATAACTGCACTACTAGGTATTTATACAAATGATACACACACAGTAATTCGAAGGGGCATGTGCACTCCAATGTTTATAGCAGCAATGTCCATAATAGCCAAACTATGGAAAGAGCCCAATGTCCACTGACAGATGAATGGATCGAGGAGATGTGGTGTGTGTGTGTGTGTGTGCGTGCGTGTGCGTGCATGTATAATGGAATATTACTCGGTCATCAAAAAATTGAAATCTTACCATGTGCAATGACATAGATGGAACTGGAGGGTATTATGCTAAGTGAAATAAGTCAATCAGAGAAAGATAATTATCATATGATTTCACTCATATGTAGAATTTAAGAAACAACACAGATGAACAAAGGGGAACGTTGGGAAAAATAAAAGACGACGAAATCAGAGAGGGAGACAAACTGTAAGAGACTCTTAACCATAGGAAACAAACTGAGGGTTGCTGGAGGGGAGGGGCTGGAAGGATGGGGTAACAGAGTGATGGACATTAAGGAGAGCACGTGATGTAATGAGCACTGGGTGTTCTATGCAACTGATGAATCACTAAACTCTACCTCTGAAACTAATAATACACTATATGTTAATTAACTGATTTTAAATAAAATTTAAAAAATAAAGGGCTGGAGAAAAAATTTAATAGAACGTTAAGACTCCTCTCATTTTCTGTTAGAAAAAAAACATCTACCTACTATGGTTCTGTAGAACAAATGAAAAGATTTTACTGGGATCAGATAGCTTGTAGATAAAGATAAAAAGATGGCAAAATAGGGCAAAAAGATGATTTCCATCTTTGTTTAAATTTCAAAGCATTTTTATCTGGAGTTCAAAAAAGTTCTATGTCATGGCAGCAGTTAGACATATCAGGTGCAACTATCTGATCTCTTTAAACTGCTGAGATGAAATAGGATATTCTGCAAATGGACGAGGGTGCAAGTCCTGATGTTACACGTTGTGTATAAGTGAACAACTGACGTAGGGAGTAACTCTAACATACAGTGTTTGAACTCCAACTAATACAGATACACATATAAATGTTAATCTGTGTTTCTGTTTAAACTATCACTGAGCATCAGACAATTTCTTTACTTAAACAACTGTGGAAGAAATGGCGTTTTTAAAGTTTTTACTTAAATTAAAGTTAGATGACATACAGTGTAATATTAGTTTCAGGTAGACAATTTAGTGCTTCGACACTTCCATACAATCCCCAGTGCTCATCACAAGAGCCCTCCTTAAGCCCCATCACCTATTTCACCCATCCCCTCCCCTTTCTGGAGACCATCAGTTTGTTCTCTATAGTTAAGAGTCTGTTTCTTGGTTTGCCTCTCTCTCTTTGTATTCCCTTTGCTCGTTTCTTTTGTTTCTCAAATTCCACATATGAGTGAAATCATATGGTATTTGTCTTTCTCTGACTGACTTAATTTTTTTAAAATATTTTTATTTATTTGAGAAAGAGAGAGAGAGAGAGAGAGAGAACACGAGTGGGGGGAGGGGCAGAGGGAGAAGCAGGCTCCTGCTGAGCAGGGAGTAGAACACTGGCTTGATCCTGGGCTCCTGAGATCATGACCTGAGCCGAAGGCAGACGCATAACCGACTGAGCCACCCCAGCGCCCCATCTGACTAACTTATTTCGCTTAGTGTAATGTTCTCTAACTCCATCCACGCTGTTTCAAGTGGCAAGATTTCATTTGTTTTTATGGCTGAGTAATAGTCCGTGTGTGTGTGTGTGTGTGTGTGTGTGTGTGTGTGTGTGTGTGTGTGTATCTGTATTCTTTGGGTAAATACCTAGTAGTGCAATTCCTGCATCGTGGGGTAGTTCTATTTTTAACTTTTTGAGGAAACTCCATAGTATTTTTCAGAGTTGCTGCAAGGAAATGGTGGTTTTGACTGCATTTCATGACTATCTCCTAATTACCTAAGAATACATGGTAGTTAATGTTTTAAAAAGTAAAATTAGGTTTTACCTACAAAATAAACATTTAGTTACCCTAGAATAGGTAGCTTCCTGGCAGCTTAAAATAGACACAGCTTATTTTTGGTAAATGCTGCAGTTAAATACACATTCATTTGTTATATCTTATAATAAGCTGAGTTCACCATTGAAGGACTCTTCCCTGCGTTTTTGCAATATGCTGCTGCTATGTTCACTATCTGAAAACACATTGGGTCAATCTTTTAATAAGTGGGACATTCTACGCACTATAATTGATAATTATATCTACTCAGGCTAGAATTTGAATCCATCTATGAAAAATGAAAAATGTTTTTTAAAAAAGGTAAAATAAATTATGCATCCTCGGTAATTGGTTCCGGATGTGGGTAATATTCATTCTGAATCATACTAATGATTGTCAAGTGATGCCAGTTTTAGAGAGAGATCTTAAAAAGTTGGTAAGGACAGTCAAAGATCTAGGTAAGCCAGACAACAACTTTCAGCCTTTAGAATAATTATATATTCAAAAATCAATTTTGCCAAAAAAGCCACACTTGTCAGAATTGCACTGCACATGTTTACATTAGCATGTAGACACTTTAAGTCCAGTCTTAAAGGAGAACAGAAGAACAAAGTGGTCAGTGAAACCGAGTGCTGAGTTATTCAGAACAGGATTTTTTAGTGGGGTACATTATTTGCTCTGTGTACATCATGATACATTAGAACAAAATATAAAAATATATAACATATATTATAATTTCTAATATACAACAGAACTCATTCCAAAGAGAGAGCATGCCTTCTTTTTGATTTGGGACAGCAATCCAATACAACAAATAAAAATATGTGTTATTACTTAATAACCTCAAAAAAATACCTTGAATTCTTAGATGACTTTGCTTTGCTACCACTTGTAGAATAAAAACTATTATCTCTCACCTAAAGTCTCCGTTTCCTTCAGCTTCTCATCGAGCTTTATCCTTCCTACCTGTGTAAAACCTTGTGGAAGAGTCACAGCCTCACGTGCATTCCGACTGCTTCTGCCTTAACGTGGCCCACTAGCACTTCTCGTTGGGACCATTCTGCTTTCAGTCTGGCTTACTTCCAGTGCATTCTCTATGTTTTTATCAGAGTGATCTTTCCAAGAACATAAAATTGCTCAGCATAGTTTCCGCTTACAGTCAATCTATGGCCACCTTCAGTGTTTGGACTCGCACTGAACAGCCTCTCCCTCCGGCCCCTGCTTATTTCTTCAACCTCTTTTCTCCCACAATACCCTTTCCTCTCAATGATCTGAACTACTTGCAATTCTGGAATGCACCACACGGCCAATCATATGTGGTGCATGGCCATGCACCACATATCCAATCATTCACTTTGCAATTATTGGGGAGGACCATTGTGTCTTCTCTTCTCAGCAACCTCTCCCCTCTTTTCAAAGCAACTCTTGGCTGAGCTCATTCTCATATCTCCTTCAAAACTCAGCTCTAGTACCACATGTTCTAACTGCTGTCATTTCACTTCTCATACTGCATTATCATCCATTGATTTATGAGTCTGCCATCCCAGTCGAGGGCATGTATTAAATCGCCTTATGTAGATTTCTACTCAAGTATCCAGTTCAGCCCTTGGTGCATATTGAATGTCATTGGAATCAATAAATTTACAGAAACCATTGATAACTTTGGCTTTCTTGATAACACTAAACTGAACTCAATGTACAGACTCTTTATAACAAGGTGCTATGATGGAGGCTTCAGGAATTGGAGTTTGTTTGACATTAGGAAGACCAGAGCAGAACGACTTAGGTATTTCCACTGGACTTGGGACAAATGGATGGTAAAGTGCAGTCTGGCAGAGGCTATTAACATGGATCTCAGGAGGTTTAGCTAGGTGGTAAATAGGTCTGGCTTTTATTGGGAGGGAAGAAGATGGGCCACATACAGAGTGGAATGGCAACAAGCATTAGCAGATAAGAGGTTCTAATAGGCCGACATAAATATGAATCTGTCTGAAAGGGAAAACAGCTTCAAGAATTTGAAGAAATCATGGGCACCCAATCAAAGATTTGAAGTATCAGACATAAATACAGTGCTATGAAAACTGAGTACATCAATCTGGGTCCTCATCTTCAAAGAAATTAGACACTGGACAAGATTAGCCTTAAGATAAAGGTTTCAGTTCCTGGCAGCAATATCAAAGGTAGGAATGTGGTCAGAGGAAAGAAGACACGACTACCTCCTGGAAGATTCAAAAAGCAAAGGAAGCAGAAGCAGGGCTCATCTGAGTCCAAACTGCCCAACAAGACCAGTCTGGTCCAGCCACCTGGTCCCTACCTATGGCTATTCCCAGATAGCTGGGCAAGTCATTGTAAAAAATAAAAAATAAAGATGGACAAGATGGGATTAGAATATTAGTTGAAAAGCAGATTTTTTTCCCCTCTTACTAAAAGTCTTTAAAAATAGTTAGTTGTTTACATATCATTTAATTATTTCTTCTTATAGTATTCCTGGTTGTAAATTAATTTTCGAGCACTAATCTCCTATGATGTAAAATTTGGAGTTCTCAGCCACTGGAATCAATTCCAGAGTAGGTGAAATGTTTTCCCAACAAATACAAAGAAGTACATTTTTGTGTCAGAGAAAGAGGTTATAGGATTATTAAGGATGATTTTTATATAACCACTAGTTCAGACTATATGAATTTTTGGAAATTAGAAATTTTGTAATAAGTAAATGTAAATGAAGCAAAAGAAAGGCTTTTGATTTCAAAACATGTTATTGATAACATACTCACTAATTCAACAAAGCTCCTCAACACCAATTGTAAGCAAAGAATTTACAAGGTATAGACTCCTTGATTGTCTGGGCACAGGCTATGTGCTCTGCTGTGATCATTTTGTCTTTGATCTACAAACAGAGTTTAGCACAGTGCCAGGCACATAATACACAGTCAGTTAACATCTGTGTCATAAAATGATTAAATGACTGAAGAGCTAGTGGAAGTTACATCACGTAGCACGAGGGTCAATAATAACTATACACTGTGTGTGCAACTTACATTAAGTAAAGCTGAATTCACTCAAATATCTAACTCTTACAAGATAAATGCAGGTACCTGGTAGCTCATTTAAACAGGAGTAGCAGAAGTGAACACCTAGAAAGTAAATTTCATCACAGGTAGGAACATGTGAATGACCCTGATTACTTGTCAATAGAGGAAGATGTTGAACGCAGGCATTTTCTTTCTCCTCTGGATCAGCAATCAGACTCACTCACAGATCACTGATGCATGAATAGCACTATATACGTACTTCCCATTTTCAAGGAGCCCGTGCTTCCTAAGTGTTTATTTTACAAGTGTATTCAGTGATCTCTCTTGTTCTCCAGCATGGCTTTCCCAAGATTTTTAGTGAGACAGAATAGAAAGGAGTTTTCTTTACGGACTCAGGTTCTTTTATTAATTTTTTTATTATTAATTTTTTTTTTTAAAGATTTTTTATTTATTTATGTGACAGAGAGACAGCCAGCGAGAGAGGGAACACAGCAGGGGGAGTGGGAGAGGAAGAAGCAGGCTCATAGCGGAGGAGCCTGATGTGGGACTCGATCCGGGAACGCCAGGATCACGCCCTGAGCCGAAGGCAGACGCTTTAACGACTGCGCTACCCAGGCGCCCCTATTATTAGTTTTTTTTTAAATTTAAAAAAGCCTCCCTTTCCTATGATATAGGCCTGTTTGAATGGTTCATATATGCTCAGAAGGTAAAATGTATTTATTTCTTACACAGAACAAAGATTAATTTTATTTTCTTAATGAATGCGTAAACAACTTGAGTTGAATCAATTCTGAAATATCTGCACTGATTTCTGTGCCTTGATTTACTTCTCAAGGGAAGTATAAAAATAAAATCTACAAGCTTCACGTGGAAACTTGCTTACGTTTTGGACATTTATCTAATTACAAAAATGAAGAATTAAAATCATTGGAATAATTCAAATCAATTCTTGAAAACAACATGGCTCATAATCTGCAAGATGAGGGTAATATGGGAGATTTTAATATCGGATAGAAAAAGGAAATGGCAAATTGAATTTTAATATTTACTATGGAATTCCTGAGAAGCAACAATTTAGGAATTAAAAGGTCACATAAGCTGCATTCATTATAACTAATCTCCTTTTATTTCCTCAAAGCTTCCTATTTTTCAAGCACTCATATGAAATTATTCATAACAGATTTAATGCATTGGATAGGAGTTATTTTCCCCCTTCTATTTCTGATAAATACCCTCAAAGCTCATATCCCATAGATATCGACAGAGGAAGTGGAATGAAATGGAACTAGAGGAAAATAAAAATCAAAGAGCAAGGCTCTTAAATCAAAGAGTACAGAGAATGGTTCGGTTCATGAATATCTCAAAAACCCCCTTCAAATCTTACTCTTAAAAGTCTATCTGCAGGCTTTGTCCAAATGAAAAACAAACAAAACAAAAACAAAACAAAAATAAAACCTTTCTGACAGTCATCGTCAGATGAACATGTCTTAGAAATTAACCATTATATTGACTGTTAAGCAACTATGAGAAGACACCTCTCCTACTGCTATTTTTCCCTATTACTATTATTTCCCCCCTCTTACCTGATTGGTGCCCCTTTGGCCTGTGCTGGTCTCAACAGTACAGTTATTGTGGTGGCCGTTTCATTGAGAGAGGCATCGACTCCTTCGTAGTCAGGTAAAGTTGGAGCTGGTAAGTGATTAATGAAAAAAGAAAAAGGTTTCTGTCAACTAGCAGAATTATATCGCAGTTCAGGATGAATAAATGATCCGGAATGGGGGAAAACCAGTTTCAGATTCAATTTTCTAAAATGTACCTCCGTTTGTAGAATAACATATATTACTGAATGTTAACCCTGGGAACTTAAGCCAGCAGAAGATATGAAGCCACGATTTGTTGTTGAAATTTAAATTATCATCTGGCGACTTGGACACACATACCAAACATTTTGTGAAGGTGCTTTGGCTTTTGGTTTCCTGAGACCTTGAAACCAGCATTGATGGGATGGGAGGTGAACAGTGCTGACTCAGGGGAGTCCTGGTTATGGATGTGCACAAGGAGATGTGGAGGCAGAGAGGGCAGGAAGTGACCCAGAGGCTGCCTGGTGAGGTGGTGCTGTGTACGATATAAAGGTTGTGGAACGTGTTAGTTTCTGGTGTTAGTATCTGGATTGTAGCCACGATAGAAACATACTGAGGAAGTGTGGCGAATGGGAATGGGAACTGCAGTTGTTGTTGAGCATGAACTAGTGCATTAGTTGTCAGATTCTTGAAAAGTAGAAACTCGTAAGTTTTCAAAATATTTGATAATGGTTGGGGTGGGGGAGAGGGCTCCCTAATTTTGAACTCGGTGAAAAAATAACCTCAAATGGCTCTTGGATATTTTTATGTAGAAAGATATTTTAGGGAGGACATGACCAGTGAAACGTGTGCATTATCAGAGAAACTGAGGACAAATGGCATCTAATATGAATTTCAAAGTATTTCATTCATTCATTGAATATTTCTTGAATATATACAACGTATCAAATTTTGTAAGTGCTATGAGTATAAAGACAAAACATGGTCTCTGACATTTATAGAATTAAAAGTAGAGATTCACATTTTATCAAGAGTGAGAATTTTTTCTTTTTAAAGATTTATTTATTTATTTATTTATTTATTTGAGAGAGCATGAGTGGGGGGAGGAGCAGAGGGAGAGGGAGAAGGAGAAGGAGACTCCACGCTGAGCAGGGAGCCCAAACCCAGGACTGAGATCACAACCCAAGCCAAAGGCAGACATCCAACTGACCGAGCCACCCAGGTGCCCCACGAGTCAGCATCTTCAACAACAACAACAAATCATAGCCAAATTTTAGGTGACTTAAAGAGGAGTCAGTTCATTTGCTAAAAGAGTGGTTCTCAAACTAGTGAGATCAGAAGCCCATGAAGGCTTCTTAAAACCCAGATTGCTGCTCTTTTCTCCTTGAGTTTCTAATTCAATAGGTCCAGGGAGGAGCCTCATAATGTGCATTTCTAGAAAGTTTTCTGGTGATGATGACGCTGTGGGTCTGTGGACCACACTTGGGAGAACAACTAGTCTAAACCAAGGTTGGGAGATAGAAAAATGAAACAGAGACAACTTTAGGGTTTAGACAATGCTTGAGCTGAATGCTAAAAGGGCAGTAAAAACTCATCAGGACAAGTATCCAATAAAATGCAAGAGATGGGAAACAGAATGTTTGAAGATATCATCACGTGAAAGGAGACTTTGTGTTATGACAGCTACAAGCAGTGCTAGGCCTGGAACTTTGGGTTCACCGGTAGGAGTGGTGGGTGGAAGGAACTACAAAATTAAGGGGCACAAATGCTAATCATGCATGGATGTTTGGGCTTTATCCTACTAAATGCAATATGTTAGATTTTGAAAAAATTTAGGAAAGAAATATATGTCGTACAAAGATCGATAGAAAAATATATTGAAGCAAGGTAAGTCTGAAGGCAAAGACAGTGCTTGGAAAGATATTTCAATGATCTGTTTAAAATACGGTCCAGAGGGAAAGGAACAAACAATGACATCAGAAAGAGATAAATTATCTGAAGAGTTATTTAGGAAGTAGAATCAACAGATTAAATATGTACACTATTATATACGTGTGGATTATATATGTAATATATGTATTAAAACATACACACATACTAAGCCTCCATGCAACATGCCTCCAATAACTTGATTTCACTTTTATTTAAATTGTTTTCAAAATGCTGAGGGATATAATTTCTGCACTCAAAGGATAAATAACAATAAATTACCTTAAAATTTCAAGTGAGGCTGAGAACCCCGCTAACCATAAATTTTATTAGCCTTGGCTTGATTACTACATGTTCTGAAGATACAGTGATTGCAATCAAGTTTTTGAAGTCCAAATCAAGTACCCATGTATATAGGTTGATTCAAGTAAAACTGCAGTTAAATAATTCAAAGAAAATGTTAGATGGGTGTTCTGGTCTTTAATTATAAATTTTTTATTCAATAAAAAAATGCCATGTCTAAACAATAATAAAATATGGTTCTTGATAATGCCCATCTGTTCAATGTTCTCAGTTTTATAAGTTCATGTCATTCTGTAACTATCTCCACTGAAGGATCGTATTCAAATACAGCACTATGGCTCATTCTAGAGGGCAGGAAACATGTTTCACTGTACAATGATATCACCAGGTCATATTTTCTAGTGATTCAATAAATATTTAAATGGGTGATTTAGAATTGTTCCATTAGGAAGTGAACTGGCAGTTTTAATACATTGTTATTTTCTAACATAATGGATGATATTTTAAAATTCTTTTTTTGTTAGAATAAGATAAATCAAATAGCTCATATTGGAATAACTAATATTTTTCATGATATACATTTTTAGGGTTTTATATTCAAAACGTTTCCAAATAGAAATGTTACATCTATAATATATATTTACTTTAGTAATCTTAAATAACTAAGATAAAACATTACATAAGCTAGAGTAGAATTACGGCATATATGCTAATAACTGGCCAAATTTAATCAGGTTTAACTGATGACCAAATGAGAAATTATATCTGTAAATAACCTAGTCAATTACAAACTGAAATTGTGAGCATAAAATAATGTGAAATTTAACTGTATTTGTTTATCAACTTAAGTTCTCCTGTACTTTACCATTCTGAAACTTAGATAAATTTACATGAGATTTCTAAGAGAAAGAATTACTCATATTTGCTTAAAGATATCAGAATGTCAGGGAAAATGGAAAAGAGAGACAAGGTCTGTGGCACTATAACAGTGGATCAAAGATCTACTATCATTCTTTTGATAAAATCCACTTACAGTAGATATGTGATACCATAATAATTACCAACTCCTCAAAGGTATAATCAGTCTGTTAGCATTCATAATGAATTTTAAATATTTCTTTTTTTCTTTTTTAAAGATTTTATTTATTTATGTGACAGAGAGACAGCCAGTGAGAGAGGGAACACAGCAGGCGAGTGAGAGAGGAAGAAGCAGGCTCCTAGCAGAGGAGCCTGATGTGGGACTCGATCCCAGAACGCCGGGATCACGCCCTGAGCCGAAGGCAGACGCTTTAACGACTGCACTACCCAGGCGCCCCCTTAAATATTTCTAATTAAGAGAAAATGACATTTTTAAAAGGGACCACTGTCAATTAAAAGTGACTGAGATGTTTTTGGGTTTGGACATATAACCAGTTATAATCTGTATTCACATAATTCTTTGTTTCAAATTTTTATTTAAATTCTAGCTAGTGACCATATAGTGTAATATTGGTTTCAGGAGTAGTATATTCTTTTTTTTTTTTTTTTAACGATTTTATTTATTTATTTGACAGAGAGACAGCCAGCGAGAGAGGGAACACAAGCAGGGGGAGTGGGAGAGGAAGAAGCAGGCTTTCCAGAAGAGGAGCCTGATGTGGGGCTTGATCCCAGGACCCTGGGATCACGCCCTGAGCCGAAGGCAGATGCTCAACAACTGAGCCACCCAGGCGCCCCAGGAGTAGTATTCACATCATTCTTTGATGAACCTTCGATCAGGAATAGCTAGCTATATTAAAGGTTTAATAAGTGAGATGACTACCCTGAGTGCATATATGATTCTCTAGGACATGTTATTACAAACCAATCTTGTTTGCACTTTAATCCTTTGCGTACCGGAGATATTGGTGGTCACATTGATGGCTGTGGCTGGCCCAAAGCCTTTGACTGTGCTGGCTCTTATGAAAAACTGGTAGGTGGTTCCAGGATGCAGATGCATAAAGACATGGTGGGTGCTGTTCCATAAGTTCGATACAGTCTGGGGAGGTCCAGCCACTGGAACCGCAGGGTCAAATGATCTTATGCTGCTGTAGCTGACCTGTTTTAAGAAATATATTTGCTATTACATATGCAATATAAGTCATGATATAATCTAAATAAACCTCTTTTAAATAAGGTAATATTCGAGGGTATCTCTGTAGCGTGAATCACACTTTTCTTAAACTTCTTTTCCTTCTCATTTGGATATGGTTATTTTGCAGTCATTCTATATCTAACGTCTGTCTGTCTATCCATCCATCCATCCAGCCAGCCATAGATATACCTAGAGGTAAAATATCTGACTGGACCAACATGCATTTATTTTCTTTCATCAAAAGATGAATTAATTTACTTAAATATGGTTACACATACATACACAATCTTATGGTTATGTATTTTAATGTATATGAAAACAGAAAGTGTTCAACAAATGTTTGTTGTAAGTAACATCATCCCATACTCTGTCCGAGTTACATAACAGATTTCATGTAAAAAGCACTCAAGTGTGCTAATACAGTCACAGTTTATAAGGCTGCTCTAGTGATTCCCATTCCCATCATGCACTCTGTAGCCACTAGAAATTTAAACATTTTATGTTCTAATCAACACTGGCTATGCAGGAACAGAACTACACATTTGTGCAATTATAATGACCTTTTCTTCTTTTAGCTTCTCCTCTTTAAAAATATGATAATGATTTATAATCAAAATTGAGATGAAGCTCTGGAATAGTCAAGTTTATAATATATTTTGCTGTTTTGGTAGTAATCCTTTATTCTGACACAACTGACATTCAGTGGCCTCCCCTAATTGCAACAGAAAATATGAGTATCTTAATTCTATAAAAATTCATTCTTTACAACCATCAGTAAGTCTGTTTGAAAAGGCCCATCCTGCTTTTCTAAAACAACAACAAAAACATACATTTACTTTAAGAATTAGAAAATTCTAAGTGCCATCCAATATTTGTTTTGAAACTCAATTCTGGGATCAAGGAATTTGTAAACTAAAACAGAGGAGTCCTAAAAATGATTTTGATCCCCTAACCCTCACTTACTCATTTTTCATTATTTCTCTCTAACTTTTTCCTTTTACGCTCCCTTCAACCCACATTTCAATTAACTTCCTTATTCTCCCAATACCTCATACTGAGTGATGATTCCATTTGGATCCAAAGGTTCTTTCCAGTTCAAGAAGATCTTATTTTCAAAGGATGTTCCTTGAAGAGAATTGACTGGTACAGGGCCAGGCACTACAAATAAATACATTTTTGGTTATAAAGATCCTTGCATCAGAAACAGAAAAAGTAAATACTATAATATATAAGCCAAATTAAAAATTTTAAAAATGTGTTCTTAAAAAGAAAGTAAGCTATGTGACCAACTTTCTGATTTTTAACAAATGGGAATTTAAAGTAATCTATAAGCTTCTAATGCAGAAAATGTACAACTCCAAAGTTATTTTTATTCAAAAGAATATTCTATCACATTAGAGAGTTGAATAAATTGTATAGTCTAGTTTTCTCTTTTGTATACCTCTAATAACATGAAGATCTCATTTGTAATTTGTTTCAAGAACAGAGTTATATTTCCCCGAAAGATATTCTGAAGATTATGATAAGCTCCTAAAGTGTCTCCATAAACAAATTTCATTAAATAATGAATTATAATAATAATTAACACTCCTTGGACTTAAAAGCCAAATCACTGAATACTGAATTGAAATGCCCATTAACAGTCAATCTGAGTCTTACTGCTATCCTTATTAAATTTCTGTAACTTAAAAAAGACAGCACTGATTATTACAATTCAAAAAAAAAAAAAGCAACCTTTAAAATAGGTTGAAATATCATTGCTTCAGTCTTTTAAGTGATACTCCCTTTTGCAAAGCTAAGCATCAAACCATTTTATAACATCAGACTTGTTCGGAATTCAACAATCATCATAACCAGTTCTGAAGTGTCCCCAGGTATGACAAGAGTTGAGAAACCTTCATACCAGTCTTTATTTGCAAATGTCATATAACTGACAATACCCAGTGGCAGCAATGAACAATGTGTCAGTTTCTACTGACAAAATATAAAACATCAGAGACTTTTGCTCTTTGCTTTTATATATTTTATCTAAATACATAGTTGCTATTTATTCACACAAATATCCAGTTTCTTGTTCTGATAATGTTTAAATATATACCCTATCCATCCTACTTTGCTTAAAAAAATGTGTTTTCTTTTGAAATACTGACCCAATATTGGGCAAGTATGGTTTTTAATTAATATTTTTCCTTAATCTAACGTTTCAGCGAACTTCACACATGGCATTATCTAGAAATGTAGTTGCAGAGTATACAGCAATTTTGTGAGGACTGAAGTAAATTAAAAATCACTGGATCAAAGGAAATGCACTGCATCGTAGCTAGCAGCATCAAGACATTCTGAACGATACGTCAAAATAGGAAGATTTATTTCAGACCACAAGGAGACGATGAATGATGTTATGACCTCTGGGACAGCCAATATAATTTGGCACATTAATAATAAATTCATAAAGAAAAAAACCATAAAGGAAAGAAATCCATATACAGAAAAGATGCCAGCACTAAACTTCAGGAGATATGTACATGCATCTGTCAGCTGAGGGTGTAGGGAGAACTTAACCAAAGGCATCCACTTGCCTGCATGTCCCAGGTCCCCTGTATTGGCACAGACCACAGTTGATCAAGGCAGAGAGGCCATCACGGCCCCTATGTGTACTCTGGGGCACTTACGGAAGCTGCCATGGGTGTTAGTTTGTTAACTAACAAGGGTGATAGGTGTTATGCCATTTGAGTGGAGTGAAAATAAGCTTATGATTGTAATTAAGGAAAAGTATTTCTTCACCTTTCCATAACTTCCACAGATGGTGGCTGCTGAAGGAAGGAGGAGGCAAGACCCCAATTAGTGAGAAATGTTTATTTGATGGTATTATAATTACTACCTGTGTTCACTAACCACAATTTGGCCAACTAATATATAAAATGGTGTAGATGTATTTTGTTTACAAATAAAGATACTTAAAAATGTTTGCATAATTCTGCACTGGAAGAGGAGTAGAATTAAAGAGCATTCTTCCTAGAATTTGTGTTTTTCTGCTCTTCTTCTTCTTCTTTTTTTTAAAATGGGCTCTACACCCAGCATGGAGCCCATGGGGCCTGAACTCATGACCCTGACATCAAGATCCTGAGATTAAGACCTGAGCTGAGATCAAGAGTCGGATGCTTAACCGGCTGAACCACCCAGGCGCCCCTCTCTGCTCTTCTTACACATATTCTACTTTGTCAATAAAATCCACTTAAAGTACTTACAGGTCATATTTGCAAGAGGGAAAAGTCTGTGGAAAAATTATGGCCAAGATAGTACCATGCTACTGCTCTTGCACCCGGACTAGTAGAGCAGACAAGAGAAAGAACTACACTTAGGTGAACTACAAAACACACACATAAACAGGTGGGGTGGGGAGTGGGCACAGTAAATTATATTTAATAACTCTACACCTCTGAAGGAAGGCAACGTCAATGCAGAATGTCTGTATGTACTTTGATTTGTGTAAATAGAACATGAAGTTACTAAGACCATCATCATGGCCGTCTTCATATTGCAGGGAACGTCACTTCACATTTCCACATCAACAACTTTTAATGGAGACAGAATGCTGACTTTCATTCCCCTGCTTGTGATTTATTTGAAAGCAGTTTCAGCTATTTTTTTTTCTTTTTTGCGTATAAGAAAGTCCTTTAAAATATAACTCTCAAAATGGAAGAGAGAGGAAAAATGAAATGTGGGTGGGGCAAGATTATATTAAATAAGCACTACAAACTTTAAAATATAATAAATGTACATTTAAAAATAGCTCTGTATTAGCAAAAAATGTCCCCAAACCAGGGTTTTCTGCTGAGCTAACTTCATAATATTGATTTTTGTAAATGCTAGGATAAAAAATGAAAACAAAATCTCATACAAAAAATTCTATCCATGCATTAAAAAAATGTATGCAATAAATTAAATATAAATTCTACCTTAGGGTTCTGGTGGGAAATCATTTTAGCTTTGCTCTCATGATTTATGGATGTCCCTAGAATTCTTTTCATGAAATTATATTCTTTTATTAGATGGTTGATAATTTATTCTTTTCCTATGTATATAGGGCAGCAATAATTTAGTAAGACTGACTTAATTAGATCATCATAACCCATTGATCTTTACAACAATAAATTATGATTTAGATATTCTGTCCCCCCCTCCGGAACATTGAATCATATCAAGCATTCTATGTAGAAACTGGAGCTCATGTGAGCAGATCTGAAGACTGAGTTACTTGAAAATACTTTATACAAAGTATATAAAACAGAGGAGAAGAAAAAAAGTTGTCACAGTAGAAAGAATTACTTTGTGACCATGCTATGAAATAGTAACATGCAACTCAATATCATTACAGCTAGTAAAAAAGTTCTTCAAAACATACCTTAAAATAAAACTAGAATAAGAAACAATATTGAAATTATATACTATATATTTAATTTCATCTTATGTTTATAAAACTGTTTCTATATGAAATAGCACAGTCATGAAGTTGATGAATTTGGGACATAATTTAAGATTCCACAGCAATTCACTTCCTATTAATCTAGTTGTATGTACACCCAAAAATACATTTAAAAATTTAATGAAATATGAAAAAGTTATATGAGCCTGACTACATTCTTTGGCTTATGGGAAAGAAAGGCAAGCTAAAAGCCATACCAAAATATACCACCAAAATGAATTATATTATTAGAGAGTGATTGGCAGAAAAAACACAAAAGTAACCAAGTCTAAAATGACTAAGAAATCAAGTTTTTAAAATTTTAAGGGTAGGCAATAAAGTGTGTAAATACATTATTACTAAAACCATGGCTTACAAATGTCTAGTGTAATACAGACATTTTAGTATTTATCCTACTTTATGAAATGAGATAGAGATTTTTCAAAGCTTTCGAATCTGCTTAGACTTTCCGTTTCTATCATCCATCCATAACACAACTATGCTAATTATTCTTTCTTATATAATCATATGTTGGGGTGTGTTTTGTATGTGTGGGGGGGTTATGAGTGTGTGCTTATGTATCAGAGCAACTTTTGTTATCTGAAATATTATTAAGGCTTAGATCAGGTGCAAATTCAAACATGATAGTTGAGGTAATCATGTTCGGTTACCTTAAACATGACAAAATACATTTATCATAAGTAAGTCTTAGGTTTATTCTTTGAAAATTTTAGGAATATGAGAATAACTCTATGCATAGTTTTAGGACAATATTGTTTTCTTCAAAATCTGAGCTAAATGAGGTTGAAAAGCTCTCACTTCCCTTTATGACTGAAAATAATAGAGCAAATCTGGGTCATTTCTACTTTTCAGAGTGAGAAGGCTTGAAGTGATACGGAGAAACTTCTAGAAACTGTAGTATACTGACCTATCTTAAGGCACTCTCATACTTGATAGTCATCAAAATATACATCTGGGCCTAAAGTTCAGAACTTGAGGGAAATTGGAAACAGTTGGGTATGAAATATATCCTGTTTTCTGAAGTCCAAACAAAAATGTGGCCCTACTGACAGGCTATTCATGGAGAAATTTAGAAGCAGATGGAACCTGAGAGATCATCTTATTTAAACTTTTCATATAGGGATGAGAAATGGAAATCTAGAGAAGTAAACAGATTGGGTAAGGTGATAGAGTTATTAGTGCCAGGACTGAAAACTCAGGATTCCTGACTCCCAGTTCAGCTTTGCCTCCACTCACTAAATAAGCCATAAGATATGAACTTCAACCTTCTTTTATATTTAAACTTACACGAAACCATCTAAAAATGAGTGGAACAGGCAAATGGTGCTGTTTTCAAATGTTAAGGAAAATGAAAGCTGCTAATATTGGTTTGTAAAACGTAAAAAACTAAATGTTAACCAAGTGCATTTCACCAATAGGTAAATGATGTAATGCCATGAATAGTGAAAATTATTTTTGCACATTTAAGAGGAAAAACTTTATTTAAACTTTGGTGTAGCAGTGACTTCTCTAACATATAAAAACAGAAAACAGGAGAGGGACATTTCATCTAGTATTTGATGCTACGCTGAAGAATGTTAAGGTCTTTAGTTAAAGGCAAACTCTTTCCAAAGTTAATCTCGTTAAGAGTATTTAGCAGATTTCTGAACCCGATTCAATTTTGGCGACTCTAGAGAAAACTGGAAGCAATGACATAATCCTGTTATATAATCCCCCTTTTTAAAATAACGAAGTATGAACATACCGTCTTCATCCGTCTGAATAATCGTCTCTTCACTCTCCTTCCTGCCTTCTGGATTGGTTAGGATCATCTTGAGGCTGACGTTTGTATAGGGTGGCAGATGGCTCACAACATGCTGAGGGGCTTTGGGGTCCATGTCCAAACAGTCTGCCTTGCTCTCGTTGTGACCGCGGAAGTAATGGTAGCATATAGTGACATTAAAAGTGTGGCAACGAGTAATGTTATAACCCAAGGATTCCCAGTCCACAGCAATGCGTCTTGCCTGTATCTCAGCAATCTTTAACGTCTTTGGGGTTCGCATAGGTTCTGAAACATAAATCAAAGATGCAGATGGCTGTCAACCTTACAATGAATAATCTTGGTAAAATCAAGCACTGAGCATGACACAGCATGTGTAAACCTAGGGAAATGTGGAAGTCATCTTTTATTCTCCTTTTCTTTATGTACTCATGATCTTAATTCCTGAAGGTTTCTATCAGGGGCTAGGATTTACCAATGCGAAAAGAAATGGAAAATGTTAACAATCCGCAGTACTCAGGAACATGGCGGAAAGACAAAAGCCTGAAAATGTGGCCATAATGCCTTTATAGTTGCTGTTGTTACTGCCCAATTTCCCATCTCTCTTTTTCTCTTGTCGTTACTGAGCAAGTGAATTAGCTAATATATCATAATGGATAAGAGTCAACACGTTCTGCTCTATGATTTGTCATGTCACCAGCTATGGTGTATACTAATTAGTCTAATTGTAATACTAAACTACCATTTACCAAAAAGTGACGCAGATATTAATTAACATTTATTATTTCAGTAATGATGTTGTTCATCAAAGCAGAAAAGTATCTGAGAAAAATTGCAGGAACACATGTGGATAGTCACAGTGTCATCGATCCTTCTTGATCTCTTTCCATCTTTTTCTAGGAAACACTCAGGTCTGACAGTCCATTCACTGTCACCCAAACCAAACTGGGAGGTGAATTTCCATTCAACTGGAAAATGCTGGCAGAACTAAACACTCTGAAGATTGGAGTCCATCCATCACCGCTTCCCAAGTGTATTCTTTCCTCATGCAAGACTAACTTTAACTGTCTAACTTAATCAAAATAATTACTCTGTGGAAGTCATGGCCATGGCAAAGTCTACACAGTAAACAAACCAAAACACAGCTAAGCTTTCACATGTTGATTGGGCAAAGAGATTAAAATCAAGGCCAAGGTCAAAGCCATGTTGGTACCTCCCTTAACTCACAAAGAATAGTCAATGCTCTTGCTAAATGGGAGTCAGTAGACAAAAAAGAAGGAAAATAAATAATACAAAAAGCCCAATTTGAGTGTTTTATAAATTTTCACTTTTGAGATTAAAATCTCAGTTCTGTAAAAATAATCAGCACAGTACACAGATGGCAAGCCCAAATTGGGATTCCAGTTCAATGTATTATGTGTGCCATCTGAAATACACTCTGGTGGCCATTTAAAACCTCAAAACTACAAAAATACATACATATACATGCAAATTAATCCGTGGTAGAATCCAATGCTTAGATTTTTTTAAATGCTGTGTGCCAGTCTTCTGATTACTCACAGTATCCAGTCTCCTTATTTTATCACTTTTGTTTTACGTGTTTTACATTAAGCATTGTAAGTAGGTTGGAAGAAAGACGTGGCTTTCTAATCATTAAAAAAACACATAAAACTCTTTATTATGTCTAGTTCTGGGCTCACATGTCCCCACCAGGCACAGGAGTGAGGTGATGACACTTAGAGTTCAGTCTACAGCTCAGTGCAAACACATTTTTTGGCATCCCTGACCACCGAGATGACCGGGCAGTTGCAGGTACCACCATCCCCAAATTCCCAGATAAATTGTGATTTCACTGCCTAATGGTAGCAACCTGATAGAATTTAGAGGTCATATTCAGGTTAGGCCACACTTTGTGACAAAAGTATCTAGAATAAGAAAGTAAGATTTCTCCCTAAAATACTTGGAGTATATGAATGAAAATCTCCCATAAAATAATGAGCACAAACACCAACAAGTATTTATTCCTCTGGTTTTTTTTTTTTTTTTAGATCTAGTATTTATATACTTGAGAAACCTCTTATTTTGAATCTGAAATTCCCCCCTTTATAAATTTCTCTATTTCCAAGTGCTCACTCTCTTTCATCATCTTTTCATTTTACCCTACTATTCAATTTGCACTTACCCTGCATTCTAATGCAATTTTAAAAGCATAACAAAAGCATAAAAAATTGAAGAAGACACAAATAAATGGATATTCTATGTTCATGAATTGGAAGAATCAATATTGTTAAAATATCTGTACTACCCAAAGCAATCTACAGATTCAGTGTGATACTATCAAAATTCAAATGGCGGGATGCCTGGGTGGCTCAGTTGGTTAAATGTCTGACTCTTGGGGCGCTTGGGTGGCTCGGTCGTTAAGCATCTGCCTTTGGCTCAGGGCGTGACCCCGGCGATCTGGAATCAAGCCCCACATCAGGCTTCTCCACTAGGAGCCTGCTTCTTCCTCTCCCACTCCCCCTGCTTGTATTCCCTATCTTGCTGACTGCCTCTCTCTGTCAAATAAATAAATAAATAAAATCTTCAAAAAAAAATGTCTGACTCTTGGTTACAGCTCAGGTCATGATCTCAGGGTCATGAGATCATTCCCTCATCTGCCTGAGATTTGTCCCCCCCCCCTTTGTCCCTCCCCATCTCTCTCTCTCTCTCTCTCTCTCATATGCTCTCTCTTTCTCTCTAAAATAAATAAATAAAATCTTCTTAAAAATTTCAGTGGCATTTTTGAAAGAAATAGAACAAAACAATCCTAATATTTGTATGGAACCATTAAAGACCCTGAAAAGTCAAAGCAATCTTCAGAATGAAGAACAAGGCTACAGGTATCATGCTCCCTGATTTCAAATTACATTACAAAGCTACAGTAATTAGAAGAGTATTGTATTGACACCAAAACAGACACATAGATCAGTGGAACAGAATAGAGAGAATTATTTATAGCAAAGGAGCCAAGAATATACAATGGGGAGAGAACAGTCTCTTTAATAAAAGGTGTTGGGAAAGCTGGACAGCCACACAAAAAGAATGAAACTAGACCACTATTTTGCACCATTTACAAAAATTAACTCAAAATAGATTAGACTTCAAAGTAAGACCTGAAACCATAAAACTCCTAGAAAAAAACACAGGCAATAAACCCCCTGACACAGATTTTCTGAATCTGACACAAAAAAGTGAAAGCAAGAAAAGCAAAAACAGATAAGTAGGACTGCATCATTCTAAACAAAACGCTTCTACACAGCAAAGGAAATGATCAACAAGATGAAAAGGCAACCTACTCAATGGGAGAAAATATTGACACCTCTGATAAGGGGCTAATAATCAAAATACATAAAGAACTCATACAACTCAATAGCAAAAAAAAAAACAAAACTAATTAAAAAATGGGCAGGAGATCTGAATACACATTTGTCCAAAGATGACATAGAGATGGCCAATGGGTACATGAAAAGATGTTCAACATCATTAATCACTAGGGAAATGCAAAGGAAAAACACAATGAGATGTCAGCTCATACCAATCGGTATGACTACTATCAAAAAGAGAAAAAAATAACAAGTGTTGGCAAATATGTGGAGAAAAGGGAGTCCTCGAGCACTGTTGTTGGGAATGTAAACTGATGCAATAACTATGGAAAACAGAATAGAAGTTCCTCAAAAAATTAAAAATAGAACTACCCTACGATTCAGCAATTCCACTTTTGGGTATTTATACAAATAAAATAAAACACTAACTTGGAAGACACATGCACCATCATATGTATTGCAGATTATTTATAAAGCCAAGATATGGAAACAACCGAAGTATGCATGTGTCTATACACGTCAACAGTGAAATATTATTCAGCCATAACAATAATGAAATCTTGCCACGTGTGGCAGCATGAATGGACCTTGAGGGTATCATGCTAAGTGAAATGTCAGGCAGACAAAGACAAATATCATATGATTTCTCTTATATGGGGAATCTAAAAAAATTTAAAAAAAAGAAAAGAAAAATAATGAATGAAGTTCAGAGATACTGAGAACAAACTAATGGTTGCCAGAGTGGGAGTATGGCGGTGGAAAAATGGGTAAAGGGGTTATAAATTTATTAAAAAATAAAAATTAAATTTAAAAAATGTAACTGTGTTAGAGATATATGACATAACTTCATTGAAGGGAGTGGGGAAAAATTATCTAAGTCAATTAGGAAATGAATAGAGACAATGAGACAATAAACAAACAAACAAATAAAACCAGCAGATATTCCTAGTAATGATCTAAAGTTTACAGATGACTTTACAGTGCAGTCATCATAGAAATACCATGGTTCTGAACAGCAAACGTAGAGCCTGTTCAAAGAAAAAGAAAACCTGTCACACCTGTCAGAATGGCTAAAATCAAAAACACAAGAAACAACACAGTTTGGTGTGAGGATGTGGAGAAAAAGGAACCCTCTTGCACTGTTGGTGGAAATGCAAGCTGGTACAGCCACTGTGGGAAACAGTATGGAGGTTCCTCAAAACATTAAAAATAGAAATACCATATGATCCATTAATTCCACCACTGGGTATTTACCCAAAGGACACAAAAATACTAATTCAAAGTAATACATGCACCCTGATATTTACAGCAGCATTATCTACAATAGCCAAATTATGGAAAAAGCCCACTGTCCATCAACTGCTGAATGGATAAAGAAGACATGATATATATATGGAATATTATTCAGCATTAAAAAAATAATGAAATCTTGCCATTTGCAACAGAGGGATAGAGGTAGGGAGTATAATGCTAAGCAAAATAAGTCAGAGAAAGACAAATATCATATGACCTCACTCATATGTGGAATTTAAGAAACAAAACAAATGAGCAAAAGCAAAAATAAAAGAGAGAGAGACAAACCAGGAAATAGACTCTTAACCATAGAGAATAAACTGATGATTACCAGAAAGGAGGTGGGTAGGGGGATGAGGGAAATAGGGCATTGGAATTAAAGAGTACACTTAACATGATAAAAAAAGAAAAAACTAGAAAAAATAATAAATTAAAATAGACACAGGAATGTGAAAAATGTGGAAATGAAAAGTAGTAGGGAAAAAGGAAGCTATATAACACTTCCTGGACTGAGAGCCTTAAGAAGCAAATCTTAAATCTTCTTTGTTATATTACTTACTATGTATTTCTACATTTTCTCCTAAGCTAACCATAAAATAATTAGAGAATTAATTTTCCTATTTATAAATTTAAGTAGAAATGTTCTTCTAACTAATCTTATTATATCCAATTTCTTTTTGCCTTCGGGCTTCCTCTATAAAACCCCTCTATAGAGCACTGAAAACAGGGAATGTATGAGCTATTTAATTCTGCTCTAGTTGAATAGCTATTGGAACTGCTTGAAGAAGTTCTGAATAGCCCTAGAGCTACGGCAAAGTATGCACAAACTGGGCTTGGAAGAACAAGACCAGATGCAAATGTATCCACATGGAGTGACTCAATGTCAAAAGCAGAAGCAACTTGGAGGCAAGAGAAAGAAAAGCAAAAATGAACTATTGGGAGTTCATCAAGATAAAAGCCTTCTGCACAGTGAAGGAAATAATCAACAAAACTAAACGGCAGTGTACGGAATGGTAGAAGATAATTTGCAAATGACATATCTGATAAAGGGTTAGTATCCAAAATCTATAAAGAACTTATCAAACTCAACACCCAAAAAACAAATAGTCCAGTTAAGAAATGCCAGAAGACATGAATAGACATTTTTCCAAAGAAGACATCCAGATGGCCAACAGATACATGAAAAGATGCTCAACATCACTCATCATCAGCGAAATACGAATCAAAACCACGATGAGAAACCACCTCACACCTGTCAGAATGACTAAAATTAACAAGTCAGGAAACAACAAATGTTGGTGAGAATGTGTAGAAAGGGGAACCCTCTTGCACTGTTGGTGGGAATGCAAACTGGTGCAGCCACTCTGGAAAATGGTATGGAGGCTCTTCAAAAAGTTAAAAATAGAACTACTCTATGATCCAGTAATTGCACTATTAGGTATTTACCCAAAGGATCCAAAAAATACTGATTTGAAGGGAAGCACACACCGCAATGTCATTATCAACAATACCCAAATTATGGAAAGAGCCCAAATGTCCATTGACTGATGAATGGATAACGTTGTGGTGTGTGTGTGTGTGTGTGTGTGTGTGTGTGTGTGTGTGTGATGGAATATTAGTCGGCCGTCAAAAAGAATGAAATCTTGCCATTTGCAACAGGAGGGAGCTAAAGTGTGTGTGTGTGTGTGTGTGTATGTGTGTGCATGTGTGTGTGTGTATATATATGATGGAATATTAGTCAGCCATCAAAAAGAATGAAATCTTGCCATTTGCAACAGGAGGGAGCTAAAGTGTATCATGCTAAGCAAAGGCAGTCAGTCAGAGAAAGACAAATACCATATGATTCCATTCATATGTGGAATTTAAGAAACAGAACAGATGAACATATAGGAAGGGGGAAAAGAGAGGGAAACAAACCATAAGACACTCTCAAAGACAGACAACAAACTGAAGGTTGATGGAGGGAGGGAGGTGGGGGGTGGTCTAGATGGGTGATGGGTATTAAGGAGGGCACTTGCTATGATGAGCGCTGGGTGTTGTATGTAAGTGATGAACCACTAAATTCTACTTCTGAAATCAAAATTACACTATGTATTAAGTAACTAGAATTTAAATAAAAATTTGAAAAAAGAAAAGAAAAAAGAAGCAACTCACTACCCTTTACTTTCCTAATCTCATATTCAATAAATAGATAAGTAGATAGATAAATGCTACACAGCTTATACACTGTGAAAAAAAACAGTTCTACATCCTCAGTTCTTCTATTTCTATGAGTTGGCAAAGTTATGTCTATTATGTAGTATGTAAAAAAATACCTAGGTTTCAACTTTGAGTGAGAATTTTGTTTGGTGTATTTAAATGCTGCTTACATTGACCCTCATATAAGTCATATATTAAAAATTCTCATTTAAAATTAGGGAAGGGTAGCCTTATAAATCCTACACATTTGTGTATAAACCACTACCATAATTTCAGTAACCAGTATTTTATTAATTGGTATAAAAAAAAAGAGCTATGGAAGAAATAGTTTTCTAAGAGGCAAATATTCATTCTACAAGGTCAAGATAATGTTTTTAAATCTGCATTTTTCACAGTTGCTTAAATAAATGGTGCAAACTGTACTGTTATTACTAAAATAGTGATTTAAAACATAATTTTACTTTCACCTAGTGTAATTTCAGAAACACACATTCAACAAAGTAAACACACACACAGCACAAAACTCAATTATTTTGAGCTCTATGGCATCTGCAATAACTCAGAGGACATCACTGTCCAATTACATTTTCTCTTAATTGGCACGTGCCCTTTTTTCCCCAGTTTTTATTGAGGTGGGACCTTTTCAGCTACACACACACACACACACACGTATTCATGCATGTACATTTATATACATATACCGTCCACACGATAGGCACTCTGCTATGCCACTCCTCTGAATTCTACTAGGTCTGATGTGGGGGGGGACTACATACAGATGGATTTTTATATTAGAGTATAAGCAGCAGAGACTCTAGACTGTTCTAATACTATGACATTAATTCAGAGAAAATTCTATCAAAGAATTCAACAATAAAATTACCTAAAGTCCTTGCAATGATCCATTATTCTTGTGCCTCGCCAATAACTTCATTATATTTCTGAGATATGAATACATGAAATTTTTAATTTTCTAAATTGAAAATAAAGATAGTCACAGAATAACCTGAGGTAGAAGGGTATTTCTGAAAACTCACTATGTTATATATAAGCTGGGTATTGCTGTTTTGAGGACTAAATAATTTAAAGAAATGACCCAGCACGGTGAATGGCACATCGGGGCATCACAGTAAATAGCATCTATAACAAACAACCTAAATAACCATAATGGTGATAAAACAATGGAGATCGCATTCATTAATGTCCTGTCAAGTGTTTTGAAATTTATTAAATGTTCTCTTTTTTTTTATTTTAAAGATTTTATTTATTTATTTGACAGACAGAGAGACAGCCAGCGAGAGAGGGAACATTAGCAGGGGGAGTGGGAGAGGAAGACGCAGGCTCCCAGCAGAGGAGCCCGATGTGGGGCTTGATCCCAGAACGCCGGGATCACGCCCTGAGCCGAAGGCAGATGCTTAACGACTGAGCCACCCAGGCGCCCCTATTAAATGTTCTTTCATCCCGATTTTTTACTTTCCATTTTTCAAACCTTTATTAGGTATTCCCATACATATGATTTTATAAAACAGTTCTCTTTCTCATTTTTACTTTTTCGGTAAAAGGAAATTCAGGAAAGAAACAAGAAATTGAAGAAAGCTGTGGGGCAATATTTTGGCAGAAACTTGGGAAGAAGTACAGCAAGGGAGTAACTTTCATGCAGCAAAGTATCATATTAAAATATTTTGTATAAGTCATTCACCTGTTATTGCCTCTTACATAAAGTGCATGATACCAGATACTGTGGAGGATGCTAAGTGAAAGAAACAATAATAGGCCTCAAGGAGCTTAATATGTATTTAGTAAAGATGGTAGCTAAGAAAAAAAAGATCAATAATTAAAACAGTATGATATAAGTGGTATATGAATAGAATAAAACATAGGAATTCAAAAGCGAGAAAGAACTTCCACTCGTCCAATGGAGGAGACATTTGCATTAGATCTCAATGGATAAGGCATGAAGATCTACAGACATAGTCTGGGTAAATAATACAAAAGGAGAGGAAAAAAAAATGTGAATCCTATTTAGTTGCTGAACAAGTTATCCAGTAGGAGATTATGTAGGAAAAATTGATTGGGAAAAGATGGGGAATATGTTGGATGGCATGGGAAGAGATTGCCCTTGATCTAAAAGGCTACAGAGAATCACTGAGTGGGCAGAAAATTGATATAATGAATTAATTACTTTAGAAAACTTAATTTGGAGGTTGTATCAAGGTTGTGTAACAAGGAGGTTGTGCAGGACTGGAGGTAGAGAAATCCGAAGATTGCAACGTGTTAGGGAGAATAATTAGGGCTAAGAAGTAGTGTGACTTCAATAGGGATAGAGGTAACTTTGGGTTGGAAATTGGTGAGCCACCCAGGTCAAAGTTAAGTTGGTGAAAAAAAAGAAAAAAAGAAGTCAAACTCTCTAGATCATTCTACTTTTTGAAATCTGTGTTCAGTATATACCCTAATCCATTCCTTCCCCTGAGCCATCAGTCAGGGGAGGTTCAGACTGAGTGAAATCTGTGACAGAAGGACTGAGGACACTAGCAGTGGAATTAAATTGTTTCTTTGTTTATTTATTTATTTAAGAGCAAGCACACAAGTGAGTGTTGGGGGGGCAGAAGGAGAGAGAAAGAGAGAGAAAGAAGAGAGAATCTTAAGCAGGATCCACACCCAGCACGGAGCCCAACACAGGGCTCCATCTGACAACCCTAAGATCATGACCTGAGCTGAAGTCAAGAGTTGGATGCTTAACCAATGAGCCACCCAGGAGCCCCTGGAATTAAAAAGGTTTAAGGCCATTTGTGATATACTTGGAAAATAGGGTTGGGGGGCTTACATTAAGAAGCAGGTGTAGAAACTGGAACTATAAGCAAAATCTAATCCTTTCCCATTCTACTCTTTAGCTGGTGAATTTCAACTCCTTTTATTAACTGCCCTGTGGAGAGATGTGCAACCAAATTGGCATAAAGCCCTCTTCCATTCATTCATTTCCAATAAGTCCTAAGAAAATACTACCTGTAAATTGAAAAAAAAAAAGTGATGAGAAATGTCAGTATTACCTGGTTTTCTTTGTTTTCCCTGCCAAATGTTGATCAGCCAATTTTACCAACTTTTCCCATTCCCTTTTTCCTCATATTGCTCATCTACTTCCTAGTTGTTGCAGAGAAAGTGGTCACATAAAATCAAGAAAAATAAAAAGACATGGCAGAAAATTTACATATCAAATCTATAGCCAGGATTATACAATTAGCAGGTAAACAAGGAAGTTCACGTATCACTGAACTTACTTAAATTCTAAACAGATCAAGCCGGGGATTTATGCCTGTAACAATTTTTGTGTCAAATATTTAACCCAACTTGATAGGATAAAATGAAGAATTACTTAATAATTCTCTGAAGGTTAAGAAAAATAAAGGCAACATGAACAGACAGAACATGTTGACTTTGAGTCACCTCTCAACAGCGAGATGATTTAATAAGTGGTTCTAGATAATAGATAAAAGGGAATTTAATTTTTTTTGGTACTTGCTAAACAACACGTGACATGACAGGTCAATATCCATGTCCTTTTGTAGTGATAATCTCTAGTTTTTCTGAAAGAGTTGTGAAAACAAAAGCTTCAGCAGCTACAAGAGAATCAAGAGCAAAGATCGTCTTTCTGAGAATCAGTTTTTAATGATAAAACTTATTATCCGGCTGTCAGTCAGAGGAAAACAGAAGATGTCCCAAAGCTCATGCCAAGGGAAAAAAAGAAGATCCTGTCAAAGATGTACACGAGCCAAGAACAGTGAAGCATGACAGGGAGCTTCCGTGCTCCCCGCTGCCTTTTCATCAGAAATCTTCGAAGCTGACTGCAAAGCACAATTTTCATTCCATTTATCAAAACAAACATAAGGAAAGTGAATTTCCTGACTGCCAGGGAAAATATTTGTTAGTGTAAAGTAAAAAATAATTGAGATGAAATTTCTGAACAAAGGTAAATTAAAAGAAAAAGGAAGAAAACACTTGCATACCTTGGGGGAGGAAAAACTTAAGGTCTTTGGAAGAGACTGTCTTTACTTTTCCCTACTGATGCTTTGTATTTTTATTCTTTTCCTTGTGCTAAGGATTGAGGATAATCAAGGTTTTACATGGCACATCTTTTCAATCTCATAGCATCATTAGTCTTGCCAAAAAGATTTCATCTCTGCTCCCATGGGTCAAATTGCGTTAATGATAAGTTGGCGAGATGACTTGATTAGTAAGGTAACATGAGGGAGCCTCAGGTCCAGGAATAATCACAAACCAACTGTCAGCTCTCTGGCTTTCTGGCTGTGTTGTTAAAATGACAAGCTTGGACTCAGGGGATATAGAATGACAGGGTGGATGGCTCACTCAGCCCTCCCGCAGAGTCACAGAAATATTTACCCAGCACCATCAGAACAATCCTAAGCATATCATCAAATTAAACCAAAACATGTCATTTTCATCGCTTTCAAGAGTCTGACTGAAGTTTGTCAGATAATTCTACTAGCCTTAACATTCGCATCCCCTCTAAAATAATACTAAGGAAAGCATTTGATTTTTAGAGAACAAGAATACCAAAGTGACAAGGAAAAAAAGACAAAGATAATTGTCTTTCCAATAGATAAATCTTACTGAATGTCTTAACATGAATCCGCATTCCAGAACAGGAGCAGCTGAAAATCTGGGGACTCTTTAATGTTTTTCTCTTAAATGTTTATGTGATAATATTAGACTATATTGGAAGAAACATGTGATTACTATCAATGAATCCACTTCAATTCATCTCTGATATTGCATATTCCACTTATGTGTTATAATCTAAATAAAATTTTAAAAAAACAGTCAATAGATACCTGCCTCTACTTGAATAAAGCACAAAATAGAAAAAAGAAAAGGCATTTCCTTAATTTATGAAGAAAAAAAGAAAAATTGACTCCAACTTTAAAAATAAGCTTTATCTTTCATAAAAATATTTAGCAACAGCATTAATCAGACACAAGAGGTAGAGTGATTTGTATATAACCCTAAAAAAAACCATAATATGGAAACATAATATGTAGTGTAAAAAATAAGATGGCTTTTGAGGAGTTGTATATAGTAAAGACAAAACTCCAGAGGCGATTTTCAATGCCTTTTTTTAATCCCTAAAAAGAAGATAAATGACTACACTTCTTAGGTTGTCCGAAAATATGAGGTAAATATTTTGTATGTCAAGCACACTGGTTGGCCCATGGTGTATGCTTGGAAATTTTATTTTCTGAACAGTAAAGCAAATCGCTTTAATATATTTTTATATTTTAAGTTAAAAACCTAATGAAAATAGAACCTAAGAACTCAATTCTGTGTAGTAATTACAATGCTGGTTCCAACTCTTAACTTCTTGTGTCACACTATTTGCCATGTGACTTTGCTCACACCGAAGAAGTGTGGTCTATTTCTCCATCCTTTGATTTTGGGCCTGCCTTATGACTTGCTTTGGGCACAGAACAAGGTGAACGTGATGGCATGCTGGTTCTCAGCCTGTATCTCAAAAAGTCCTGTGAGCTCCTGCTTGTTCTTAACCTCCACCATCACTTTTAGAATGAGAGATACATGTAGAGCAGAGTCTAGTTGCCCTAGTTGTAGTCCAGAGGTCAGTCTAGATCAGCCAATAGCCAGTTTACCAGCAGGTCAGTGAGACAGCCATCGGAGGCTCCCAGCCATCCATTCCGGAAGTAGGACATCCATTCCATGAGTAGGACATGCTTACTCTATGCCTCTGATGAGACTCTGTGGTTAGCTGAGATTCCACATTTTGCTATAATCTCTATTCCTTATCTTTCCACTTGGTAAATTACCTTACTATTTGTGTGAAGATTATGTCTGTGTCTCTCCATTGAATAGGACTTTACAAATTTTATTTCTCCACGATGGTTGTGCCGAGCCACTACATGCTTATTTCGTATTCCTTCTCTGCGTGCTTGCCATATGCAGATATTATGGTATATGACATAGGTTTCAAAAATGACTTTAAATGAATTTGTTTCTGTCTTCATTTCCTGTATGCTCTTTGAGGATAGGTTCATTTGCTCACTATGCTCCCACAGATACAAATATATTGAATGTTGGACTAATAATTCTGAGTAAGACACGTCACTACTTTATTCTAAGCTATAAAAACTGAGCCGGTCGGTTTCTGGTTCCCTACTTATCATCGTGACATAACACTTATTAAAATTGCTCAGTTTTTCATATCAATATGACTTTGTAGGTACATACAAAAGTGAATCTGTAATATATTTTAATTTTTTTTCTTTTGAATGGATAGGCCTGACAGAAAAATCCATTTACACGTATATTTTAATCCCAACATTTCTAACACTGCTTCAATGCAGAAACAGTACGTGTTTTCCTCAATTACATAACTCTCTTGTAAACATCTTACGTCTGTCCTTGAACGCGCCAGTCAATTCAAACTAGAAACATTATTATGAAGTATATTAGTTGATGAAATGTTAAGAGGGCCCATTTTAAGTGAAGCTATCTTATGATGTGAAAGCCTCCACCCCTCCTCTGAACGAGTACATTATAATGACATGCCAAGTACGTATGGACCATTTTGCTTCTTACAAAGATTGTGATTTTACTACGTTAACTTAGGTCTTTCTTTCCTTCCTTCTGCACACATATTCAACAGACTAATTTGCTTTTGATCCCATTTCTGAAGAAGAGAAAACTTCTAAATTATACTAAAAAAATCTATAGTACACAAATTTCAAAAGTGATAATGGCTATTGACACACTTTAACACATCCTTTGATTTTAAAATTCCAGTGTCTGGTAACACGCTTGCTTCAGGGGAATAGAAAGACAGATAAGGACTGCAGGGGTGATGATTATTTGTCCATTTCCTTTTCTGAAGCCACCATTTATTCTATGCTTTCATGCATGATTAACAGCTTGCAGATCCTTCACTTGTAATCAATAGTTGTGAAGTTTTATATTAGGTTTAGAGATTAGACAGCCTTGATTATAAATTTTATCGATTTGAACAGCTTAGCTGTAGAAATCCCTGTACATTTTTCAGAGATTAAATTAAAAGGAGATATATGGCCTCCACACACTAGAAATGCCAGGGCGATTATAAGGTGTGACCTCTTTCTACTCATTCCTCTAGATGAATAAAACCTATCCAGTGCACTAAAACATGAATCAGCATGTCAACAAGCATCAAGCGGGGAGAGTAAACACAGTGAAAATGTGACAAAAAGAATTACAAAACTGCAAGGAAACCTGCCTAACACTATAATTAATACAGGAGACTTGCAAGAATTAATTGCTTCAGCTCATTTGTAAATTAGGAAATTGACAGAGATAAGAAGAATGAATTCCTTAACTTCTACCTGAAAAATCTGAGCCTATATTAAAACCAAAGATTCATGATCTCGTAAGATAAAGGAACAGGGGCAAATTTTTTTTTAATTACCAGAAAAATAAGTAAGGTCATTTTAAAGTTAGTGAATAATTTAATGACTATAAAATTCATAATCAGATCAGCTTTATGAATATTTCCACCTTAAAAACTTTTAAAGCACCACTGTATATTTTATGACCATTATTTTGAAGTCTGAGAATGTCCAAGAAAAAATTAATAAGCATCTTTACAGTCAACAAATACAGAGGGGGGAGCTAATATTTTCCAACTTCAAAAACTTACTTTACTCTTTAAATGATCTATTATGGCTTTTTTATTATGTTCTATTATAGCCTTTGTTCCTTTGTGAAATGTCTTTTATTATACTAATTGATTTTGTTCCCGGATCTGCATTAAGTCCTATGTATGATGACATATAAGGCAGAAATAGGTAATGGGTGATTCATCTTGGCATGCGTTCTGAAGCATTCATTTCCTTACCTTTGGAAAGTTATTCAACAATTAGGATTAGAGCATGGAGTGAGCCTTGACCAGTCTATAGGTAAGATAAATGTTCCAATGTGTTTTATATTGGCCTTGAAAGAAAATGAAATCCCCTTAAATAGCGTAAGTAAAAAAGTACCCTATTTATCATTAAATACCTTATGCAAAATATTTGATGAAGAGGTTTTCTATTAAAAGTTACTAATGTTTTCAAATGATTCCACAGGACAACATAACATGGTGACAGCATATGGAAATGATGACCAAGGAGATCGCTTTCCTTTGTTTCTTCTACTAACTAGTACTAGTAAGGCTACATTTTGAGGTATTATGTAGAAGCTTCTAATTTTTAGATATTCACAGAAGAACAGTAGAAGAAGAAGAAAGTATGTAAAAGTACAAAAGCACTAAGGAATTATTTTATGTTTGTTCTTAGTAGTCTTAAAGGCTTCAGTTCCTCTACAAAAATCTTGACAATATCATTGCTCCTCTGTTCTTCATATAGCCCCTAATTAGTGACCCAACCTATTTACTACATCATTTCATAAGATCTATGGCATTTCTCTGTCCCTCTCTTTAATCCAGGGCCTAATCCTCTCTCCTCTAAACTACTGGAAATTCTTGCTACCACCAACACTTTTCAGTGCATTCTTCACCCAGACCTTCCAAAGTGCAGTTCTCATTACATAACTAGTTTGTTCAAAACATTGTGGAAGGTTTCCTAGGTTAAACAAGTAAGTTAAACAAAACAACACTTTTCCTCCTAGAACTCAAGGACCCAAGGATCTCCTAATACAATTTTATCTCATATACTTCTCCCAATGCCCTGTACTCCAGCCAGTCTACTCATCCGATACCAAAGCTAATGTGAACTGCTCAACGTATGTACTATCGTTCATTTCATTCCATCTTCTTAGAATATCTTCCTCCTGTAGATCTCCCCATGGAAGCACTTGAACGCCCTGTTAAAAATAGACTATTTTCCCAGTGAAAGTCGGCCCCACGATGCCTTTCAAAGGAATAAGTGATCTTTAATTCTCAAAGGCTTTTATCTGTACTTCTATAAGGCATTTAATGCATAATATCTTCCATTCATCTTGTACGTCTGTGTGTTCATCTCCCATATTAACATGTAAGCCTGAAATCAGAAACTATGTCCTATATGCAGATAAACAGAACATGTAAAATGGGCCTTGAGGAAATAGTGCTAAATAAGTAAATATTAAAATAATGAATCAGGAAATATGTTTGAAATATATAGCCAATCTTCAAAACACAGAATAAACTACAACATCAGTTTTTACTAGAACAATTAACTTTAACAAATATTTAGCTAGTAAATACAAATAGGCCAGACTAATTCTATAGGATATAAAAATAAGTAGGACATGACCCCTTTCCTTGCAAAACTCACAGTGTGGTGAAAGAACAGGCCCACTCACAGGTAAATTGCACTTTAATGTGGGAAGATTAAAGCACTATTGGACCAAAGAGGTCAATGAAGTTTTATTGATGAGAGCAACAGTAAGTTGTTTCACCACAGTAATAACGAGCTCTTTTCTGAAGGATGATGAGGTGTTTTCAGTGTGGATGGGATGAATATGAAGAACCTCCAGAAAAAATAAGGTTGCAGGGAATCCTCACTGCATTTTGGACAGCAAAGGAAAATTTCCATTCCTAGTATCACTGTACTTCCCTATCACTATATTCATTCTTGCTGGCAAGAGGAGCAAAGCATGTATTGGGAAGGTAAACACTTCCGAGTAAACTCCCCAAAGTGTTGGTAAACACTTCCCAGTAAACTCCCAGGACACAGGAGCAAGTGAAACCCTGGGGTACAAGCATACACTCTTCCCTAATCAGGGCTGCCCTACAGTAACATATAGCTTCATTATAATACATTTGCATTGCGGTTTTGATCCCCACCTTGTGGGGGATGGCTGCCATGACAGTTCCAACCAGAACCATATTGGGCCAAAAATTCCCCTTACCCATGGGTAGGAGAAGTCCCTTAGATGTTTGGAGGCAACCTCTGTCACAGACCACCCTAGCAAAAAGAAAAAACAAGACAGCCCTACCCCAGACACAGTTGCCACCTGTGGGACTGCCTGCTTCCCACCTTGAGAGTGCATTTTCGCTTGGACCACTATGAGTCGCTTCCTTGCTCAAGAGCTTGGCCCTGAATTCTTTCTTGGCCCAACTCAGGAACTGAGGCCAGGGAACAGGACTCGCTGCTAACAACCCCACCCCCAACCTCAGGTCTTTGGGCCTCAGGCCCACTATTCTCAGTCTAATCTACTCTTCAGACTCCACTCAAACAAGCCAGGCACATTGTTGCCTCTGGCAGGGGCTTTGCACTTCCTCTTCTGTCTAAATGTTCTTCTCCCAGATAGCCACTGTGTCACTGACAGCTTTACTCAAATGTCACCTTCTTCGTGAACTTTTCCTTAACCATCTTTTTAAAAGTCTAAGATCCACTGATGCTTCATTTTTCTCCTTAGCACTTACTGCCATCTAATATCATTAATATTTTACTTTTTAAATCTTTATTATTTCCTATCTCCCCATACTAAAACGCTCAGTACAAAATCACTATTCAATAAATACTCGCATGGATGAATGAATGAATGAATGAATGAATATATAAATTAAATGGATCTTAATGCAGTCAGTAAGTTCCTGGAACATAATAAATGAGCCATAAATTTTTGCTGATTGAAGGTTACTTTAATGACAGAAAAGCCACCATTAAAATTCTATGTCTGAATTTAGTTATAAAGTGAAATTTAAACTACTGACCATATGTATCCTCTGGAAATAGCATTAACATATTTAATGCTTAAGAAGCAAAGTAACAATTTCAATTTGAATAAAAAAATGTCAAATTACTGGGAGAAATCAAGTAACAGGAGGGGAAAAGGTTATTGCAGAAACTTTGAAAAACCGAAGGTGGAAAATCTTTGACAGAAGAAGTGTACATTTAATGCTGAAAATTTGAAATGTACTTTAAAAAGTTTATCTATCAAGAATATCAAGCTAGTATAATGATATTCATTTTGAACTGCCTTTTATTGTTTTCTGATCTTTCAAGTATTTTTTCTCATTTTCCCAACTAGAGAGCAAGTTTCTCCAGGGCAAGGAACATATTTACTACTTCACTTATTTCTCATTCAGTGCTAAGCACAGAATAAGAAAACGATGAATATATTAACTTTAAACAATTTTACCCTAAAGGAGTAGTTATGAAATCTAAGGACTTTGAACATTAAATATCAAAATAATCCTCATCAAGACAGAGGGAAAAAAATATCCTTGAAGTCTATGGATGTTATTTTCAAAGCACTGGAAGAATAAACTTTTGGTATCTTAGATGGTTTGATACTCCAGCTTAAAATTTAGATGTTCTGTATGAGTTTAACTTATAAACAATTCATTGTGTTTTAGGTTACACTATAGAACAGATGGTGTCATTAAAAGCATATTAAACATCTTTTTCATTCGCATGGAGACCTAAAGAATTAGTTCTTTAATTAGAACCTGCATCAGAACTGTTCACATGGCTTTACCGTCAATCATGCTCTGTGATTCCTGCGGTCAAGAACCTTGGGGCACTGCTTTTATTTATAGTAGCCTGTTTCATTGGCTTAGAACAAGTTTCACAAGAATATTGCCTAGGCTCTGTGCTTCTACACATGGTATAGTACCTAAGTTACTGGATGTAGCCACAATAGGAGAGTCGAGACTTCTGTTTGTGAGACCATGTATGTGCATGAAATAAGTTAAAGGGAATGAGCTGTGGAATTGGACTCCAGTTACTTTTTTTTTTTTTTAAGATTTTATTCATTCGTTTGGCAGGGAGAGAGAGAGCACTAACAAACAGGGGGAGTGGAAGCAGAGGAAAAGGGAGAAGCAGGCTCCCCGGCTGAGCAGGGAGCCCGATGTGGGGCTTGATCCCAAGACCCTGGGATCATGACCTGAGCGGAAGGCAGACACTTAACTGGCTGAGCCACCCAGGCGCCCCGAATTCCAGTTACTTAAGTGCAAATTACTTAACATCCACATGCATCATTCCTAGATCCGTACAAAGGGGAAAAAATAGTATCTACCGCAAAGAACTGTAGTAAGGATTAAATAAGATTCTACACGTGAAGTGCTTAGAAAAATACTTGGCACATTGTATGAATGAAATGTGGCTATTAATTTTTATTATAATTCTGTATTAGCGGCCTAATAACATTATAATTTACAAGAATAAAATCCTGAAGATGGGGTTGCCTGGGTGATGTGGTCGGTTAAGCATCTGACTCTTGGTTTCGGCTCAGGTCATGATCTTAGGGTCCTGAGATCAAGCCCCGAGTCTGGCTCCATGCTCAGCGTGGAGTCTGCTTGAGTTTCTCTCTCCCTCTCCCTGTGCCTCCCCCAACCCTGTCCCCACTCTCTCTCTCAATAAATAGTAAATAAAAATCAATCAATCAATCAATCAATCAATCTTTTCTAAAAAAATCCTGAAGATTTTTGGGAAGAGGTTGTTTTTTGGTTTTCCCCCAAATTGGATTACCTGTTACCTGTGGCTATTTAACCCATCTTCTACCCCCTACCCCATATAGAAAATAAAAGCATTCATTTATAATTTTCAAGATGTAAAGTTAAAAATTTTTTGGAAAAAAAAAAGTATGTTTCTGAATTACTTTGCCCGTTCTCAGGTCCTTGAAGAAATGTGTGTAAGGTACTAGGGAAAACATCTAACTCAAAGTAAAAACAGCCCCCAAATCTAACAGAAATCTAACAAATAGAAAACTTTAAAAAGAATAGATAATGCTGCTAACATAAAGCTTTTCTGCTAAACTGAATCCCTTGAGCCCACCCACTCATTTTCATATGTGAGTGCAAACTCTTTTTCTCTGCGAGTGAAGTCTTCAATATATCATTAAACAGTAGTACTGAAAATTTCAAGAATTCTGGTTTTGAATGTACAGCTAAGGGGAAAGCTGTTTAAAAAGGGTTTTGTTGTTTATTTATCTTCTACATGAATGGTTGCTCAAGGACATTTCCAGCAACCAAATGTCATGATCAAACTGTAGCTATTTATAATATTCTAATATACTCTAATGCTTTCTTGGAACATTTTAGTATGATTTTTAAATGTAAAAAGAGTATTTGGTAAGTACAAACCATTTGAGCACCTAATAAAAGGTACCTTACTATGAATTCTTCAAAACTGGGTTTAATTTAAAGAAATTTCCAAGTAGTTAATTTTTTTTTCTTCTGAAATAATGATTTTTCTTGAATTAGGACTGTATATCCAGTCATCTACTAATAAATTCTCATAAGTAAACTAAATTAAAAAATCCAAATAATTACATTTCAACAATTAAGGTTACTTATACTTCGCTAGCACACAGGATTTTTACTTGCTTGTTTTTTTTAAAAAAATATGTAAGTGGAAGCCCTAAAAAAATCATTAAAATGTACTCAGCAACTGAGGTATGGCAGTTCCATCTCATTTCTTTTTCTTCTATATGCTTTGAGAATGCATTTTTGTATGCACTTTCTAAAGTAAAGTATAACTCATTTGTCTGGTTCATCAAGGAAAGAAGTACATCAGAAATACATATTTTAAAGACATTTTGTAACATTTTTTTCTTAAAGCATTCACAGTTTGATTATTATAATTACTTAGGGAATCCTTTTTCAAAAATATCATTTATATTTTCCTGACATCTAAAACATCCTGACATGTAAAACTGTATATTGAAAATATTAACTAAAACAATTTTTCAAGCTCATTATCACGGCTGTGCTTTTAATGTTACTCTCCTGGTAAAATACTGTCTAATTTGAGTGCTTCTTAGACTTTTAGAATGCCTTCTTTCTTCCAAAGGGATGCGAAGACAAAAATCATGCCATATTTCTTTGCATTCATCATGGATTTAAGCACAATGTCACATAGTAGATGCTCACTTAAAATTAACCTATTGAATGAAGAATAACTTCATTAGTTTTCACTAAATGAACACATTAAATCTGTTTCCTTTGAAAACAATCATCTCATCTTTTTGATGTCCCTTGAGTGAGCAAAAGCATGTATCAGGTTCTCTATAGCCCAAAGGAGTACAATGCACAAAGTATTGGGGCAATAAATGGTATTTACTTAAATACCATTTATTAAATACTAGTTATGTTCAAGTGAAAAAACCCAATGACAAATTTATGACTAATTATAAATAATTAAGAATAAATTATAAATTATAAATCATGAGTTATTTTATCAACACCTGAAACAAAAAAAAGTGTTCATATTATATCAGTTTACAGGCATCACAGCTCTCTTAAAAATATGAGAATATCTGTATTAAATAATAATACCATGACATTTTGGAAAAGCAGGACTGTCAAGCTTCTCCAATGGGAAGCCCGATTCCCTCACTGCAGCTCTGCATCACGGGGTGAAGACTCACATTGAGAGACATAATTGAGATGACACGGCGTGCTGAGCGAGAGAGCAGCCCCCTTGATGGGCGCACGCCAAGGACCCTGCAGCAACAGGCCTCTATTTTTCTCCCTGACACAATTGCATTTCTTTTCATTTGTCTACCATCTCATCATTCCAATTTTCTTTTCATTTCACATAGATCTGAAAGCGATCTCAAGTGCTTCATTATGTCACCAGGTCATGCCAAAACCAAACCAAAGCCCTTAATATCAGCGAAAACATACTTCACCACAATTAGTTGTTCCAAGCATATTGTTAAGAGCCAATATTGTTTTAGTGCCAATACTGGACTGTTTAAAAATTATACTAATTTTATTGCTTCCTCTATATGATGCTAAAATAATAAGCTCATTAATCATTTTAGTGAATAAAAATTAGCCCAAACAATTAAATATCGTTGATAAAAACCCAGTAAGATAACAAAAGAAGAAAACCAAGATTCTAACTTATTGATGTGATTACATAGTGCAGAAAAAACATAGAAGCATTTAAGTATTAAACCCATAGTGTGTGCTATGGAAAAAGCTTTAAGTATATTATTTCATGTAATGCTCAGAAGAACGCTAAAAGACAGGTATTTTTCCTCCCACAATTTTATAAAACATGAAACTGGAATAGAAGGGGATTGAGTAACTTATTGATGGTTTGGCCAGAATTCAAATCTGATTTTGGCAACTCAGAAACAATACTCAGTTTCTAACAGTGTACAGAATTTGTATTAAGAAATCTGGAAAACAGAAGTAATGATACATATAAAACGTTTTCCACAGAAGGAGATTAAAATTTACTAATACATTTTTAATGTAAAATGCCTACTACGTTCCCATAGTTACATTTAATTTATACTACAGTTATTACAGCTCTTTAAATAACGTCAGAGTAGGGACGCCTGGGTGGCTCAGCTGGTTAAGCGTCTGCTTTCAGCTCTGGTCATATCTCAGGGTCCTGGGATTGAGCCCCACATCAGCCCCTGCTCAGTGGGGAGTCTGCTTCTCCCTCTCCTCCTACCCCTCCCCCATGCTCATCCTCTTATCTCCCTCCCTTTCTCTCTCTCAAATAAATAAATAAAATCTTTAAAAAAATAAAATCAGAGTAACTAAATACAAATGACCAGCCACGTCAACCTTCTAAATGAGGCCCATCCTTCCCATCTTTGCCCTTTTTCCACGTTTCAGAAGCTTAAAATGTAAGATTAATTATGATTTTCAACAAACCTACTTACATTCTTAATAATTGTTACATTATTAATGGCACACACCTGCCACAAGGACTGTGCTGGTCCAGTTCTCTCATCTAATTTTCAAACCGTGTGTGTTATTATTCACACATGTTAAATTTGCTTTTTTAATTTGTACATTTTTGTTGCTCTATAGGCAACAATTAAAAAGGTATCAATGTCTCAGAATTCATTCATCTAAGCTGAAAACCAGTGATGAACACGCCCAAACCCTTAAAATAAGGAATAACCAGGAGTCAAGTATCAAAACATCACGTGAATCTCTTCGTGCTAGGACACGCAGTGATAAAAAAGGACACAAGCACAAAAAGTGAAGTGCAACTTGAGTACTTGATTTTCTTACATCAGTGACCCATTCATAGCTAGGTCCCGCGGTCCTGCCTGTGATAAATCACTGTTCCATAGTGGCTTCCATCTACTGATACTTTCTCATCATTTTCAAAACAACCTCAGGAACCTTTGGAGTAAACCAAACAAGTTTTTACTTTACAGAATGAGAGCAATTAATGTTTTCCTTCCTAAAAGTAATAACTTTAATCACCAAAGAGGAGGAAAGACCAAAAGTAGATTTCAAATTCATGATATTCTGAGAAGCCTATAAAGCCACCGAGAAAATTAATGATAAATATTATGGACTCAAAAAATTAGGAAAGCTATTGACAAAATGTCTGCATCAATGAATACTGTTAGACGTCACATAATGCCAACGGGGGGGGGTGCTGTATGATGTCTCTTGTAAGTAGTAGCGGACACTGCATTTAACAGCTGAACAAACTACTGATGTACAGCGGATGTGCTCTTGATGAATGAGTGGAAAAACTTGAGGACACAATGCTCCATAAATTCTGGTACCAGTCATCCCCCAAAACCAAGACTACATACAGATGAAGCAACGGGGCAGTGAATTCAACACAGATAGAACACAGCTCTTGATGCAGAGGGGAACGCTGGCACTTTGAAATGAGAGTTAAATAAAACTTGAATGTCAATATAAATACTTGATTCATTGAGAACGGTCAAGAGTCAAGCATAATGCTACCTGATCCTGACTCAGTGCTGAGGGAAATAATAAAATGGTGAATATAATTGCCTTCTATTTTCCCAGTAGTGAGTGAAAAAAGTGGGCAGTGAATACAAGACTGCCTTTGCCATACTCAGGTAAGCTGACTGGGGAGGTGAAAGAAGCTCACACAGGTTTTCAAAATGAAGAATGCAATAAACACATTTCTTCCTGACACTAATCATGCTATTAAAGAGCATTTCAATGATTTCGAGTGGCATGCCCAAATAACCCGATTTCAACAATACATTCAATTTATTCAGTAGTCTAAAACTATTACATCAGGTCTAAAATATCAACATAATTCATTGTAAGGATCAGAAACATTTCTTAGGATGACTGAACAGCAGTACAAATAACACAATCACAAGCAAGTTTAACCTCATTCAACACATAATGGTTTTCTCTATTTGTAGAGGACGGGATCGGTATCCTGTTGGTAGGTATATTTACAAACACATCCAGTACTGCAATGACATATAAAAACATAATTTCTAGTGCTGAAAACAAGAAAAAAAGTCCATTAAAATCAATTTATTACTACGTCCTAAGTTAAAACATTTAACTCTCTCACTTCTGAGTAGGATATGCTTGCCAACTGAGAATCTGGTAGTTTGCCAAAAGTACTTTCCAATAAAATATTAATATTCACCATTTCTGGTTCCACATTAGAGCCAAACCTTGAGACCTGACAGTCACCAAACACTTGCGAGAGATCATTCCCATTGACCTATAAGTTATTATTTACTAAGTTAGAGGAAATAAGGAAAAGAGAAAATACAGAATATATCTAGAACTTAAGAATATTTATCTTTAAATCTACATACAAGTAATAATAAAAATTGCAATTCGTGACACTTTTTCAGATATGAAATAAATACCACTTTCAGTTTTAGATAGTTTTATTTTATTTAAAACTGTTCCTCTGTGTTTTCCAAGTTGCATTAAATGCCCTATGTCATCTGTAGATACCAAAGTTACGAATAACACTGATCTACTGGGTAAAGTTCAAATTCTTTAGCAAAGTACGTAATGCACTCATTGACCCAAGCTTCTCTTACTTCTTCATTATCTTCTCATCATGGTCTCCCTCTTCATGTCTCTGGTTTACTAATCTACCTATAGTTCTCCATACCCACATGAGCATTTCTTACTTCACAATTCTGTTTCTGCTGTTTCTCCTGATGTAATATACTGCCCTTTCTGATGGCCCCTCCCCCACTCAACCATTTCATCTGGCTAATTCCTCCAGCCATCTTCCAATATCACTTAGCCTTTTTATTTTTATATTAGCTCAGATGTTCTCCAAGAATCCTTCCTTGATTCCACACATAGAAGCACAAATAGTGTTATCATAGAATTTATACTTTTAAATTACTACTATATATGCTTATCTCTACTACTGGAATGTAAGCACCTCCAACTGTTTTGCTGTTGTTTTTTTAAATTTCCAGAATCCAGCACAATATCTAACACGTGGTACATGTATCTATAAATGGCTTAAGATGAAATGAATGCTCATTCTACCTATGAGATTGGAGGAAAAGGTACTGGTAAAGGTTTTATAGCTGTAATACATTTCTTCTTCAAGTCACTAACTATCCATGTTGGAACTTGGTGAAGTGAATCCTGACGAGCCAGACAGATGGTTATGAGGACAGTTACAGATGTGCCTGACAAAGGAATTATTCTGGAAACTGACTCTAGCTTAATATTTGAAATTTACAACATAGCATGCTTAATTTGTATTGTATGTTAATGACACCAAGTCCTCGCTTTCTGCGCTTAGTCTGGATTACACGGAAGAGAAATTTAAAGAAGAAAATGGGGTAAAACATGGAAAAATAACTGCATTCAGGACTGTATATATGATGCAGTTTTCTGAAGTATATATTATAGCTTTTTTGGATGAAAACACAGTACTTGGAAAACCAAGGTATTCAAAAATTAGTACTTTTTAAAGTTAATATGAGATCTTGGCATTTAAAAGGGAAACCATTTGTTTATCAAAATTGTGGTACACTAGAAGCATGTGACAGAGTCAACATAAAAATAAGTGCATCACAGGTTCAGAGCTCTGGGAGAGTTCTCGGCAGGTTATCTGGGCTGGCAATTCCCTTGCCTTGGCAAGATCATTTTCAAAACACAGCAGACAAATGCATCTGAGTACTTAAAAAAATGCCTCTAGGGGAAGAGGAGTCATAATCTCCCTTAATAATTCAGTCAGCCTGTTCAAAACATGGTACCTAAATATAGTTTAGCACGTAGAGTTCAGAGGCCATGTTCTTTTGCTTTCAGTTTAGTGATGAATTAGAATAGCCTAATTCACCGGGTAAAGGCAGTTTGATTTCTGACAGGCAACTCAAAATCATGTCAGTATCTGAAATCATCATGTTTTTCCCCTACCTCCCTTCCCAAATTGGCTCCTCTTTCTATAGTCACCTGCTCATTTGTTCAAACCCCAGAGTTACCCTGGATATACTAGTTTTTCCCCTTCTCCATAGACTTGTATCAAACCAAGACCCAAATCTTACTGTTACTCCAAAATTTATCCCTTCTTCATTACTCTTAGGGTTCATGTAGAACGATGAAACACCTCCTAACTAATCTCCTTACTTCCAATTCTATATGCCTCTCCTTGTTTCTAGTTACATAGGACAAAACTCCTGACGTCTAAGAGTCATACAAAGAGGGACACAAAACACATCTGCGGTGTTTTTCCAACTAATTATACCTAGATACAATACACACAAGTACACCCAGATAGGAGAAAAACATTCAGTAAGAATTACAAAGTGTTGTTGTTAACTGTTTTTTGTGCACCCACAATAACAAATACACCCACACACATATAAATACACACACATGTGCCTACTACCCTTAATAGCATAATGTACATATGCTAATGGCATAATATATTCTTTAATTAAAATTATGATGAATGTTAGAAAGGAAAACTAAAAGGAATTACAACAACAGGGAGCTTTGATTGGTCATAAGGCATCAAGAAAGGCCCCCTTGAAGAAAGACCAAGGCACGTCTGCAGGATACATAGGAGTTCAACAGTCAGGTGTTGGGGGATGACTCCAGGCAGGCACTCAGTGTGAAGCCCGAGAGGCAGAGCATAGGGCAGCCCAGAGGGGACACAGAAATAAAGGTGGGAATAAGGAATTAGGAGTGCAGAGTTCTGGCACCGAGGTTTGTGAAAAAGCTGGTGCCCACATCAAGCTGTGCCATTATGTAAAAAGATCACAGCTTTAAGTTTTTCTGCATTCACCAGTCTGTTTATGCATGTACCTTGAATTTGTCGTTGAAAAAATTAAAAATACCGTTCTCCAGAGTGAAATTCCTAAAATGCAATTCTGTCGTGTCATTCCTGTACCCTATCGCATTCAGGACCATGTCAAACAGCTCTGAAAGCACACCATGTGCTCGTCCGTATGAGCAAGTTCTGGCTATTGGCTGCACCCCTCACCACACCCCATAGTCATGCTGGGCTCCAGCCAACCTGAACTGCTCAGGGTCCTTGACTGAACACAATCACTTACTCTCTGTGTCTCTGTGCCAAACACACTTGTCCCCAGGATCCCCTGGCTCATACATGTAGGACAATCAGAACTAAGTTCCTAGTTCCTATAACAAGTCCTCCAGGCAACACATCTGTGCTCACACAAAAAATTAGGATTCTCCACCCTGCCTCTGTTTCCACATATGGGAAAACAGAAGTGTAAACAGTCATAAGGGAAATAATTTTATCAAAGAACATGGACTATAAAAATGAACTCTGGGAGCACCTGGCATATAACAGAAGTCATTTAAGAAAATTAAGAGCGAAGAGAGAAATTTCATACTAGAGTTTTATGGAAGCAATTTTCTATCAATAAAATGGGAATATTAGTACCTATCTTACAACAGCTCTCAAGCTTGATATGATTATGATGTGGAATAACAGATATGAGAGGGATTTGAAAAATATGTCTAAAAGTGTATTTTATTATTAGTTTTGAGCTTCTTTGATCATGGAAAGGTCATGCTACAAATACACATTCATGTATTGGTAACTATATATCTGAGGGAAAATCAAGAGTCTTCTCCCCAATAATCTTACAAACAGATACAAGGCAAAAGAACAGGGAAGATGTGGCATAACCGAAGAGCAACAAATCCAAAGTCTGAATTAAAAATAATTATTCTTTCTAAGACTGCAGAGGAAACCCACAATCCTATACCTAAACGAGCAAGCAACTTCTGACGCACTAGGTAATAGCAGGGTCTCTGGAGCTGGAGTGCGTGGTTCCAATCTGGATCCAGGACTAGCTGTATCATCATGGAAAAGTTACAAGCCTTTCCAAGCCTTTGCTCATGTATCTGTAAAATGCTGGTAGAGAGAGGATCTTGTGTTGAACAACATAAGAAGAAATAGCATTTGGTACTAAAATCTAGTTTTAAATTTCAAATGTATAATGCAAAATTTTTAAGTATAAATTAATTAATGGACATAGCAAAACTGTTTTGCTGAACAATTTTATCTGGATTTCAGAATTATGGATGACGGCATTCATGATCCCCTCAAGTTCTCCCAGGAATACACAGTTTTGTAAAATGCAGTTTGGAAACCAATTTTCTATACTCAGCTTTGTGTGATTGTAACTTACGGTAACAATCAATACACATTCAATAACAACCAAGCAAAACAAATTGATTAGATAACAGTGTTGAAAAGAGTGTAACATTTTTAGTTGTGCAGACTTTCAAACTTTAGAAGGAAGAATCTCAAATTAATAAGTTTGACTATACTGGCTACAGAAATACGTATTTCCCAAACATGACAGTTTATAATCTACTATATTTACATTCTGTGGCATTCTGTATTTTAAACCTCCAGGCTAATTTATTTTTATCTGTTAGGATCTACAACACAGCTTTTTTTTTTTTTTAATGTGGTCTAGTTATCACGATATTAAGTATTCATATTGTTCTAAAGGTCCTTGTATTTTCATAATTAAGATATTTATTTGTGATTGAGTAAATATGATTCCAGGGCCAGAAAATGCACAAATTCCACAAGGGGCTGCCTCAGTGCAGAAAGGAGAAGTAATCCAGGCATTAGCTAAAGGTCTTCTGATTATGATGACATTCATAGGCAAACAACAGTGATGATAATAAATAACAGTCATAGTGACCTATGACTCAAAATAACTCCACTTACTCTTCTATCCACCAGATTTTCCAGTAAAGGGATCTTTGACTCTATATGCACCCAATGGCAATAACTCTGGGTCACCGTGAACTTGCATTACGGCACGTGTGTGTTCAGTAAGTACCATGAACTAGTGTCAGATCTCCAGTCCCAAATCTGGAAGTAAAAGAAATAAGTAGTTCTGCTCTACATACAATTTCAGTATGTATGTATATATTATTTTCCTTTAATATGGATATTTCTTTTGATGAACATAGGATACAGAATTCAGAAAAGCAAGAAGAAAGCTGCATTACCTATCATTTCTTCTCTTACATTTATAATAATGTAATAAATAATATAAATATTATATAAATATAATAAAGCTTGAGACCTTTTCCCCAGTTGATTTCCTTTGAGCCATTAGCAAGCAAATATAGGACAGCCAAAAGTTTGGGATTGACTCTTATGATTTTTTTTTTAATAACGACCAATGAATTTTAAAAAATGTACATTTTCTCTCAGCCGTGTTCTTAATCTTTCCCTGTTTTCGCTATGGAAAATAAAATGATGACATTAGCAATACTCCATCTCGTCTTCTAAATCATTAATAGACTTAATACCATCAGTACTAAAATTGATCTTGAGGGCATCCCCTATTAACCTCTTTCCACTTGAGAAACCAGCCCTTTATTATTCTGAGCTAGCTTTCCATCCATTATAGTTTTAAATCTGAGAAGGAAATTTTCCTGTTAATCCTTGGTCATCAGCTTTCCTTAGCTTTGTGTTGTAAAGAACTTAAACAGAAGTTCTGAACCGCACTAGCATTTCCCTTCCCCATGCATAACTTTTGCCAATCCACTTCATTTATTGGATTTCACTCAGGTAAAGGTCTACTTAGTCTTGAACAGAGCAGTCAGAAACATTATTTAAATACTCTAATAGAACAAATCAGCTGCTTTGAAAAAGCCAGGCGAACATATTAAAGTGACATGAGTAAATTTAAATTTCACCCATCTGCTAAACTAATGCATAATCCATTAATTAAATGAAATCTAAGTAAAACATACTTTTATGGTCTTGATTCTCTCCAATGATAAAAATGTATTCTAAAAAATTTTAGCATAAACATAAAACTAAACAAAAACTAAATTGACATGCCAGGGATCTGTTTAAAAAGTTATACTTTTTGATTGTTATTCCTTCAATTAATTTTCAAAGATCAAAATGACATTTTGTTTTACATTACTGTTACTTAAGTATCAATTGTATTCTCCAAATGAAGAATACAAAGTCTCTTAGAATATAAAGGTTTTGCATATTTAACTTCCTGCTAAAAACCGTTTCACAAACTTTCTTAGGTATATTGAAAAAATTTGGAACTATATAATAGAGGCTTGAAAATATTTTCTCAAAGGATTTATTTCTAATAGTGCTGCTGGCTTTGGCAGTTATTTCCAGGAATAGGCTAAAGCTGCCTGTAAGAGAATAATAGCTAGAAAAGTAAATTTACTCAAGGACCAAATTGACTTCATCCTAAAAGAGAAAAACTTCAGTTTTACATAGGTTTCTCAATCATGTTTTTTTTTTCTTTCTCCTATTTCCATATTAATTTCACAACACTAGAATGAGCTTAAGTATAAGGGAAAATAAGTAACTACAATGATTATGAGAAAAGCTTCTAATATATTTGTTAGATAGTCCCCATTTTCAGTTGAACTAATGGATGTATTTTAAAAATCAATGAAATAAAAATCAATGAATGACAGCATGTATTAAGCAACAGCTCCGAGCCGGGCACTTATTTAAGTGTTTTATATGTCATTCCCTTTAATTCCAACAGCAACCACACGAGATTGTTCTTATTGCTATTTCTATATTAGAAATAAGGTTAAATCTTTTGTCCAAGGCCATAGTATCATGGAAAGAAGTCTATATTGTAATCCAATGAAATCTGAAAAAATGTTATCTGAAATAAATGTTCTTAACTAATTTACTAGAGACTTCTTGGTTTTATAATATTTTGTTCGCATTATACAGTTTTAGCCTTAATCCCATTTTCAAGGACGATGCTATTTATTTTTTTCATAAACCAATTCTAATTTTTTTGCTATGCAAATCCCTTCTCATAGATGTGGATAAAATTGAAATTATATTTCCAGTAATGATCTTGGTATTTTGCTCTTAATATTAAGAAATAGTTGAAGATATTATTCTTAAGTCTTCTATCCGGAAATGCAACTTTCTTCTTTTTCAACGAGTACCAATTCAGAAACTTCTGAGCTGTTTCCTCCCTAAAACAAGGTTGTCATTGAACATATATCTTTATGTCAATTTTGGATTATTTGTTTTGAATACAGTAATTCCACTATTTGTAAATCTATGAAAAAGATACTGGATACACATTGCCATGTGGGTGGAGTGACAATTTTTTAATGCTAATGCATTACCACAACCTAGAAACCAAGTTAGAGTGAAGGTGTGTGCTAACAATTGTATTATATGTACGTAATGCTCGAGGTAAAGTTTGCTTATTGACTGACTATTCACCATGATCAAGGCAGAAAAGTATAATATCCTTACCTGCACAAGAAAAAAGGAAAATCAAAAGCATCGAGTTTGTTGATGAATATTTTAGACAATGGAAGTCAAACCCGCCTTTCAGTTTAAATTTAAAAAAATTCATGCTTGATTTCAACTGTTATCAGAGGGAATATAATGCTAAGGAAAATAAAGATATATTTTAATAAAATAACATTTATATTACTAAAAATCAAGATTTTCATTATAAGGGAAAAAGGATACAACACAATAAATACTTGCCCCTGTAATCATCTGTGTCTGTATATTAATTGGACAAATTAACAATTTTAAAAGGATGCCACCAGAAATATATTTTATAGTACTAAACTCATTGAAGGACTATTTCCCCCTAATTTATAGGGGAAAAACTCCATTCTCTTTTTCTTCTACAGAATTAGAAGATAAGGAGGATAGTAAAAAACTAGTCTTTAGAATTGGTTTTTATCAACCAATCAAAAATATTTATCAAGTAATAAAGATTACTCAAGTAATAAATATTGCAAATAACGTTTTGTTGTTCAATGACAAATAAAATACCTGAGAAGAGTCATACTTACGTTCAAAGACTTTACAAAATGATTATATAAAACTACTACTTTGTAAAATAGTAAAAACAATAATGAAGAAAGCACAACTTAAAACAAATAAAGGGAAGTAACAGAAATAAGCATGAAATTATGGTGCTGAGTATAGCACACATTCAGAGAGTAAGAGCTGCCTAGAGGTAGAAGGGAAGTGAGGCAATTTCCCAGTTTTAAACAGACAATATCAGTTCCAGTGGGGACTGAGATTCATTTTATACTTCCTCGGGCTGACGGCTGCAAATGATAGAAATATTAAGTGGAAGTACCAAATATGTATTCTTTCCAAAACAAAAATAAAAGCGATAATTCTTGATTGACCTAATTTGTGCATGTGTGTGTTTATCTCTGTTTTCAAATATTTCTGGTCAAAATGCTTACAACATTAAAAATAACAACATTAAAAATTATATTTGCATTCTAACATGATACTCTCCAGGTTATAAAGAAACATATACAAAACTCATCTATACAGAAGCATTTTTGTTTTTTGAAAACAGTATTAGAATGCCATTTTGCATATGAAACCCAAGTAATTTTTAAAAACTCAAAGGAATACTTTGTAACAGCTGCTTCCTTCTCCCTAAACGATTGCCTTTTGGACTTTGTACCTTCCAAATGTCAAGTGAATTTTAAATGTCTCTTAATGTTCAGGGCTTTTTTTTCCCCTACCCCAGCAATCAACGTTAAGATTACAGCACACCTGCTCTCCTGTTCAAGTTTCACTTTTTCTGAACTTAGCACCAGACTCTAAGAACTGAATTTAGCTTTCTGATTCATGTCTAAAAAAAATGAGCCAATAGGATTTTTACTAATTTGTGGCCATCAGTCATTTAACTGTGTCTCTCTAGTGTTCAGAGATGTCTCATTCCATGATAGAAGGGCAGTTAACACCTGTAAGGTAATTATATCTACCAAATGCTGTTGGCCAGAAATATGAATATATAATCGTTCCTGCCATCTGTTAATTGTTCTATTTGAATCACTTATTTCATCTTATACATTTACTTGGCATCTACAGGTTTTTACTAGCCTTTAGAAACACTACATTTACTTGTAGCAGAGTTTATACATCTTTGCATCATTCAGATGGGATCTGTAACTCTTTGGGGAAGACACAAACTAAATGGATAAAAAAAGTATGTGTGTGCATGTGTGGGGGGTGGGGAGGAAGAAAATGATACTAGTGAGAGGGAAACCCAGATAAGAAAGTAAATCTTTTTCAGAGGGTAACAGAAAATGAATAGAGAAGGTAAGAGCTGATGGGATGATAGCTGGATAACGGAGATGCAGTCCTACCCGACATTCTAGAAATTAAAAAAAGCACCACCGATCTCAGCCACAAGGAGCCCCCAGCTAAAGGGATCAATCAATTTTCTTCACATTAAGCAGCTGAAAAAACAGTGCCCCCCCAGGGATCTAAGCCTTAAAGTGGAATCCTCAGGTTGTACAGAGGGATCCAGAACGTCTACAAATGTTTGATATACATTTTATTTGCAGTATTTTAACAATAACAAATATGATTAACAGAAGTCTGAAATTTACTAGCTGTGTGACTTGAGGCAAATTTCTTCACAGAGTCTCAATTTCATCATCTATAAATCAAGGAAAACTGAAATAGGAGGCCTAAGAGAGATAATACAGGTAGAATACTCACATGGGTATCCAGCAAATACAGAGAGCTCAATGATGACCTCTTATGGGGTGCCTGGGAGGCGTGCGGCTCAGGTCACGATCTCATGGGTCCTGAGATCAAGCCCAGCGTTGGGCTCCATGCTCAGCGGGGAGTCTGCTCCAGATTCTCTGCTTCCCTCTCCCTCTGCCCCTCCCCCTCACTCTCTCTCTTAAATGAATAAATAAATCTTTACAAAAATAATGATTACCTATTATTATTATAATCGTCATTAAGACAGTTCTAACACTTGGTAGACTACTAGTATGTTCATTTTTACTGTAGATTAAATTTTCTACAGGCTTCTTCAGCCACCCAAGTGTTGCAGATGACATGGCTAAGGGGGGTGAACAGTGGCCCCCAAAACAGATATTTATCATTATCTGGAAGGTCAGAACGGGGCCTTATTTGCAAGTAAGCTCTGTGAAGAGGTAATTGAAGAGAGAATTCCTACATGAGATCACCTTGGATTAGGGTGGGCCCTAAATTCAATGGTGAGCATCCTTATGAGACAGACTAACACAGGGGAGAAGGCCACGTGGAGACAGACGCAGAGACTGCAGCTACCCAACTGTAAGTCAAAGAGCTCCAAAGAAAGCCGGAAGTCACCAGAAACTGGAAGAGGCAAAGGATTCTCCCCCAGACCCTTCTGAGAGGAGCAGGGCCCTGCTGACACCCTGAGTTTGGGCTTCTGGCCTCCAGAACTGGGAGAAACTTTCTGCCGTTTTAAGCCACTGGGTTTGTGGCCATTTGTTAAGGCAGCCCAGGGACATGAACACACATGACTAACAGGCAGCTCGTTTACACCAGGCTTTTCAAAGTCAGCCCCGACTGTTCACCCCACTAACGCTGCCCAAGCAAGATCGTTGTTCTTTGCTCTTAATAAACGATGTACTTTAGACTAGTTATGGATAGAAAGAAGAAGTGCAAATATAGTACAGAGTTCCCATATATCCCATCCCCAATCTCTGCTATTATTAACATCTTCCACTGATACGGTACCTTTGCCAATTAATGAACTAATATTGATACATTATTAACAACTAAGCTCCTTACTTTATTCAGACTTAATTAGATTCACTTGGCTTTTATCTAATGTCATTTTTCTGGTCCAAGCTCCCATCCAGGATACCATGCTACACTTAGTCAACGTGCCTCCTAATTTAGCTCAAGTGTGTGATGGTTCCTCACGCTTTCCTAGTGTTTGATGACCTGGACAGTGGTCAGAGATGTTGAAGGATGCCTCTTTACTGGAGTTTGTCAGATGTCTTTCTCAGGATTAGACTGGGTCTGTGGGTTTGGGACAGGAGACCCGAGAGGTGATGTGCCATTCTCATCACATCATATCAAGGGTAGAGAATATCAACATGACTTGTCACTATTGATGCTGACATTGATCACCGGCTGAAGTAGTGTTTGCTGGAATTGGTTCTCCATGACAGTGCTACTCTTTTTCTGTCCACTCTGCAAACTATCAGCTCTGGGAGGAAGTCACTGTGTAAAGCTCAACCTTGAGGACAAGAGAAACTATGCTCCATCTCTGTGAAGTATTAGCATTACTATGTGTAGTATTACCTACATAAATTATTTGGAATTTTTCTGCATGGAAGTTTTATCTATTCTTTCTCATTTATTTATTCAATCACTTATAGCATATGGACTCATGAATTTTTTTTTTTTTATACTCAGGTTATAATACAAAGCTACTTTGTTTTACTGAAATTGTTCCTGCTTTGGCCATTGGGAGCTCTCTCAGTTGCTTCCTGTTCCTTGACAAACTCCCCTCTCTCTCCCACTCATTGTGGGTTTTCATTTTTCTTTTTCTTTCTTTCTTTCTTTCTTTCTTTCTTTCTTTCTTTCTTTCTTTCTTTCTTTCTTTTCTTTCTTTTTAAAGCATTTTCTTATTTTCTGACACTATATGATGCTCCAGGCTCATCTTGTATTTTTCCTGCCTCAGTCCTAGAATCAGCCATTTCTTCAAGCAGCCCAGTTTCCTGTTACTGAAAATTGGTATTGGGTGGTAGTAGGTAAGCTCATGACCATCGGGGTGGCATTGTTCCTATGCCCTCTCAACTGACAACCTATATACGTGCTATTTCTTTCTTTTTTCAATAGTATTTTTTAAAAGATTTATTTATTTATTTATTTATTTATTTATTTATTTATTTATTTAATATATATTTGGAGAGAGAGAGGATGGCGGGGGGATGGGGGAGAGGGGGAGGGGCAGAGCGAGAGGCAGAAAGAATCTTCATTAGACTCTCCACTGAGAGTGGAGCCAGATGCAGGCTTGGTCTCACAACTCTGAGATCATGACCTGAGCACAAATCAAGAGTCTGATGCTCAATCAGCCACCCAGGTGCCCCTTCTTTTTTCTTTCTTTTTCTTTTCTCTTTTCCTTTTTTTGTCTTACAGCACTAGCTAGGGCTTCTAGTATAATACTGAATAGGAATGGTGACACAGGATATCTTTCCCTGTTCCCAGTCTGAAGGCTAAGGTACTACTTCCATATATGTTCAGGGCATTCAGTTAAATTTCAAACCAAGCTGAGGTACACATCTTTGGCTCATGTACTTACCATGGTGAATTTTTTCCCCTTATTGTTACCTTCCCACATATTATATGATTGGCTTATTTACTATGTTATTGCCCCCAAAGGGCAGGGATCTTTGTTTTGTGCAGTGTTGTGTCCCAAACTCCTTGAACATCTTCCTGGCACATATCAGGGTGCAACAAATACTTGTAGAATGAACTGGAACTCTCGGGTTGTTGTGGGTACTGCTTATTTAAATTTTAGTATTAAAATACTTCATGCGAGGTATTTTGAAATAAATATTGAAGTATGGAAATAAATACTACTAGAAAATTTCTGAATAAATTTGATGATGGAAGAGTCAAGGTTGTAAAGATCAATAATAAGTAACAAATCATATTTGGACAATGTGATTTTTCAACTGTGTAGACAATATTGACAACAGTATAAAAGCAATATACCCAAAATTATCACTCAGAGTCAAAGGTTCATCTACAATACGAAAAATTTTATGATTGCTTCTTGTCATCTGTGTTCACTATTTATGACAATAACATGTGTCTGAGACCTTGATGTGTAGAATGCAATGAAAATCTTCAAAATTATTTCAGGGAGGAATAAAACTGCCACATGACCATGAGACAAAACAAAGCTCTAAGTTTGCTTCAGCACATATTCTAAAAACAAACACAATTTATGTCTGACATTAAATATGCACTTAATTTCAACAAGAATGCTGATAATAATAGCTACAATTTGTTGATTACTTACTGAATTCATTTCTAGGGTGCTGTAACAAATTACCACGAACTGAGGGCTTAAAAGAACAGAAATGTACACTTTCACAGTTATGATTACAAGAAACCAAGATGCCGGGGGAGTTGGTTCTTCCTAAACACTGCAAGCAGTCCTTGGTGTTCTCTCCCCAGTTTGTGTCAGCGTAACTCCAATCTCTACCTCTCTTTTCACATGGCCTTCTTTCTTGTGTGCCTGTCCTCTTCTTCTGAGGATATTAGTGACTAGATTTTGAGGATTCACCCTAATTCAGTATGACCTCATCTTAATCTTAACTACATCTGCAAAGACCTTATTTCTACATGAAATCACAGTCACTGGTACTGGGGGTTAGGATTTGAATGTCTCTGTTGGGATACAGTTCAATACTTTATACCTACTATCTGCCAAGCACGAGGCGAAGTATTTAACAGATGTTAGTTCTTTTAATCCTCACAACTATTATTATGCAATAGTACTAAGATTATGACTAGGACCAGGATTATCATATTATCCCATTGGGGACCTGAGATAAAGAGAGGTCTAGTAAGTTGCCCAAGGCCATACAGCAAAGCTTCCTAAGAGAATGCTGTGACGATGGCGGGAGAAACCACAGTGGCAGCTGGTACAAAAGTGAGGGCCTCGCTGTGTTCAGGTGGCTGTGATCGGCTGCACTTGCCAAGCACACGCTGTTCAGCAAGTGCAGCATCTTTCCACACACTGTGAGATAATGGCCTACAACTTGTATTTCATATTCGCGTACAGTCTTTGCTATACAGGACTGACTTTTACAATGTCTTGCTACAAACCAAAGCTCACCGTTGGTCATGAGACAAGTTGGTAGTGGACTATTGGAAATGAAAGGAATAATTTCTTTTTTATTTTTCCTGAAGAGACATAAATAACTAGAACATAGATGCAATGCTTTGGTTGGCTTTTGACTTAGCGTTTTATTTAGCTGAACAAGATCACTTTCTCGATGCAAGGCCAAAATGTTACCTGCAGGGAATGTGTCTTTGATGAAACTAAAAGTTGTCGTTTAGACTCAACATGCAGAGTAAGGTAAAAATGACGTTGCTAAGTCATACTAAATATCTGACTGAGCAGAACATTGACATAATTGAGATGATTTTTAAACGGTGTCTTATAACACTTTGCTTTACTTCACCCAAATTGAACTCTTTGCTAGTAAGCACCGAGAGCAGCAGATAAACTCTCTTAGTAATTCAGGACTAAAATAATTTCCAATGATTCTTCTTTTTAAGCTTCCAGATCAGCTTTGTAACAGATTATCCTGGGATTGCAAAATAAACTATTAAAATACATTTTTTTTCCAATGACATGAATTATCTACATGAATCCAGATTTTCCTGACACTATGAAACCAACACAAAACACAAGAATCAACTGGATGCTAAGGCTAACAAGACAGCAGCTGCCATCCAAAACCAGTAAGTAAAGTTCAGTTATTTTAATCAAAACATTCTTGGCTTAATAAGTTTATAAATTTTTGAAATAAATATACATTTATAGAAGTATTTGTTGGGCTTTCATATTGATTTCATTAAAAAAATGGCTCTCAATGCGGAATCACTTACATACCATATGAGGACCCAAATCCCTGGTTTTCATAAGTAGCCAGAAAGGTGATGGTTATTCATCTTTCCATCTTCAAATTCAGATACTCTCACCCCATCCTCCAGCCACACTGCTAATGCATCTGTAGACACCTTCCTTCAGAATGGAAGGTCCTCCTCTTCTCTTTTTCTCAGGCTCCTCAAAGCACTCCTATCTTTCAAGTTCAGCTGAAAAATCTCCTCAATGGACACAGGGCCAGCCATCACCTCCTTTCCTGGGACTTCCCTAGTACTCCAAGCAAACATCATTTCAAAACCTCATGATGAACTCCCTAAAAGCAATATCTGCATGAGACTGTGTTTCTCAAACAAGGGTCTGTGTGCATCCACAGGCGACAGGAGAAACCTCACATTCATTATGGCCACCCTCCCCTGGATTCCAAAGATTTAGGGGAGATGTTATGTTAAAATGCCAGAAGAAAGAATGCAAAATTCACATGAATTTTTAAGATATATCAAAAAATTCCAAAGGAGTTGTCCTGCTGGAGATGAAAAAGTCAGGCTATCCCCTCAGCACTCTGAGCGGTAGTCCCTCATTCTCTAATGCTAGAGATCTGTGATGGGGAAGTGTGACAGTGAGGTTACTTGTATATATTCACAAGCTAATATAAAGCACCGTGTTTGTAGAATGAATGATAAATGAGAGCTAGATAAGCCACTGACATAAACCAATACTTCAATGTACTACAGCAGGAGTTCTATTAAAGCTGTTACCAGTGCCCATTTCTGAAAAGTGAGGCTAAGGGGGCCTATTGATTTCATCAGGAAATATTTCTACTAATTGCATTTACTATTCATTTGACTCATGATTTGTAGAGCCAGAGATCTTGGCTTAGGTTAGTATGGGTCTTCCTTCTTGTTCTGAAAATTATACAATTTGTCTTAACTTGATTTATCCTTTATCTGTTTAATTTGGATCATGACTTTGCCTACCCTATTTATTTCTTTTAGTTCTGATTATTCCATGCTTAAGCTCAATGTCTCTGCAATGATTTTTCCACACCTCTCAGAGCGGAAGCCATCTCTTCATTGCTTTTAAGATAAAATATTCACCAATATTGATCATATGTGGCATGTTTTCAGTAATAAACTGGCTTATAGGAAAAATAAAAAAAATATTTCTTGCCTTATTGCACTAGAACCGATTGCTTTCATGTAACATTGCTAGTTATTTGTTTTCTTTTGATCACTGATTAACTTCGATCACCAGAAATTAAGTATTTGCTTAAATTAACTCGGTACTCTCAGATTCTTCTCTTCTTTTTGTTACATTTATTCAAGAGGCAGTTTCACAGTATCTTAGCAGAGAAATTACTCTATAAATGTTTGCTAAACTGAACTGAAGGGAATAAGAAATGCTATCACTTTTCTGAGATACAGGAGTCAAGGAAAAAGTGAGGGGATCTATCACTGCTAACAAAAACAGTGTATGCACATAAATGTAAAAACATAATGGCATATTCAACCCATTTACAAGTCGAACATCATTACCTTCAACACAATCTCAAACTAATAGTACTTAGAAAAAAATTAAGGTAGCGCATTTTATTAGGCAGGTCCCTACTCCCATTTTGTACACACTTTATTGTCATTTCATGACTAGATGTGTCATCATGTCAGTTGAGAACATTAATCTTGCTTAGACTCAAAGGGAAAAAAAAAACGCCATCCAAGTAAAGCAATGAAGCATTTCCCTGTATCTTTTATGTTTAAAGGCTTTCTGAGTGTCATCAGATAATGTCACATTCAGACAATCATCTTGCCAGTTCTGAATGTACAACTCTGCTCCTCTTACTGGGCAAGAAATTTTTAAGAATACAGTAGGAGTTAGAACACGGTATATAACATGGTTCTAACATGGTCTATATTAAAGAATATTTTTAGAAGACAATAATGCAGAAATTAAATAACTGCTTAAGTCAGAAGATTAAGGCATCTTAATGTGGAATAAAACATGCTCTAATTATTCTGCCTATAATTTTTCTATCTCATTTTTTTTAAGATTTTATTTATTTATTTTGACAGAGAGAGACAGCCAGGGAGAGAGAGAACACAAGCAGGGGGAGTGGGAGAGGAAGAAGCAGGCTCCTAGCGGAGGAGCCTGATGTGGGGCTCGATCCCAGAACACTGGGATCACGCCCTGAGCCGAAGGCAGACGCTTAACGAGTGTGCCACCCAGGCGCCCCTCTATCTCATTTTTAAATGCAATTTTGTCACGTAGCTAGAATACCAAATCTATTTCTGCAAACATCACATTTCCTCTAAAGACGTGCTCTCAATAATAAACCTTGCAATGTACTGATTGATGTGCTTTTCTTCAAAGCAAGTTTAGTTTGACTTTGTTGCCAGGACACATATAAATGTCATAATATACACCCAGTGTCCATTCTCAGTGAGTGGTCCCATCGACTACTGAGTTATAAGGTGGAAACCCAAGAGCATGGCTCCTCTTCCCTCCATATCCCTCCCTCAAGTCCTATAAATTCTTCCTTCTGTGTCTTTTAAATCTAAACAATTCTCTTACATAAATGTTGATCTAGGACAGTGAGATAAAAATAGGTATTATGGGGCAAAAGGGCTTTATTTAGGAAATGCTGGGTTAAATAAATCAAGGTTATTTAACATATGACTTATTGAGCATTGAACGTGTTTACTGTCAATTTAACACTCCATGCCACATTTTGAAAATTCGTTTGGCAGTGACATTAAATATTTGGGAACTATTTGAACAAAGAGTGAACTCTTTCTTCAAAAACAAAAGGATGGCTGAGGTTCAGAAAGTATATAAAAATGGAATCATTTCACCTCGAATTTAGGATCCCTAGAACTCTGGAAACAGACACATTAACGAATACACTTGATATGAAACATCCAAACAAATGAATAATTGAGTTATATTTTAAAGAACTTGGTTTGAAAGCAACAAGGTTGTGGGGTCAGCTCCTCCACTCCAGAATTATATAATTTGCTGTTGCATGAAAGAGCAATTGTTGTCTTCTGTCTTATAATTTCCATCCATTTCACATCCTCATGGGATTGGAAATGCCTACTCTCTGTTCCTCTTCCCAAACACCTTGTGCCCTAATTTTTTTTTTCTTTCTTTCTTCCAATTTAAGACGAGAGAATTGAGGGGAAGGTGGGACATTGAAAAGAAAAATCAATTCCCTAAGAAGCAGTAAAAAGCATAACTGAAATAATATACTACAAATTGTGCAGAGATGGAGCTTTGAGCATTCAATTCATGCCGTGGCTTTCTTTCAAAGTCACTGGAAGATAAAGCAGCAATTGTGATTTTGGCAATCTTCCAAATCTCAGTTGTGTGTTGCTTGAAAAACTACTTCTGTGGTGACAAAACATGGGTGATCAGGTGGGAGCTGAGCAAAGGACACATGACCTAATAAAAATCTATGGGGAGCCATGTTGGATGGGAGACCACCACTAAGAAAGCTCTCGTCTGCATCTGCTTGTGGGGGGATGACAGGTGTGCATGTGGACACAGGTAGTCTATTAACTACTGTTCAATAGTAAAATTAGCTCTTTTCTGTTCTCAGGAATCTCAGCATCTCAGTATAGAATGGATATCCAACTCTCACTGCAGTTTTGGCTGAAAAATCATCCAGTGCCCCACCAGCCAGAAGTGAAATTAGGACAACTGCAGAATAAAATGCCCTCCTTCAAGTCAAGTGGAGTTGTAGAACAGTGCTTTTATCTTCCCTTAATAAGACTGAAATTTAAAAGGGATATCCCTAAACTACCATCTCCTAGTTTATGAGAAACCATGATTAACTCTTTAAGGATTAGTTTTCTCACTATATTTATTTGATATCATTAAGCTAGAGGCAACAAATGCTGTGATAATGTAATTCAAAAATTTCCAACTGAGTCATTAGTGTTTTTATTTGAGCTCTGATTTCTGCCCTAAAGAAAACTATTACACTGGTTAATAATTTGTATATAAAATATTTAAAAAATTATTGCCACCGATGTACACAAATTACGTCTTCAAAGGTCAAATACCTTTTCCAGGCAAATCATTATAAAGCACTGTATTGTAAAAAACAACAAAAAAATAAACCCCCTACATCTGTAATCAAAGTAACAAAATGAAATGTATACTAAACATATATGAAAGGTCAAGTATAGACATCGTGACAGGTGTGCATTTTTAGAACTAGAACTAATGTCATCAGTTACAGTTGCTTCCTCTGATTCTTTTTCTAATTAAGGCCCACTCTGGAGGATAGTACTAATATCAAGCTTCATCACAGGTCTTTCCTGAATCACACAGTTGGCACCACCGCTACATGGACACAAGGTAAGGGTCATTAGTTAAATGTATGGCATACAGGATTCTCATTTAGTATATGAAATCACATTCATTCTATCTTCCACAAAAAAATCTTCCCGCCACACACAACCTGAGATCTACCTATGCTACTGCTGGTCTAATTGATCCGATAGCCATCCCTCATGTCATTTTGTGAAGCTTGAAGCCATACAAACGGGGGAATGGCATGACTTTCCCATCAGCCAGATTTGAACACCTGGGGTCTGCATCTTCCATTCCAGTAAGAGCGCAACTCGCCACAGAGAGACACCTGAAAGCCACTAAGACTTTCACATTTACTCACAACATCACATCAGGTAGAAAATGAAATGAAACTGATCCATTTCCAGCAAAGTGTCCTTAGTCAAAAATTCAATCTTAAGGAAGAGAGAGACATGCTGAAAATTTTATCAAAGGGTATTTACACAGGAAGAGATTAAAAACAGCTATTTAAAATCACATATTGGAAAAATTAACATCTTTTAGAGCTTAGGCAGATAATTTATGAATTAGTGTGATTTCCTTTGCTCTATGTAACACATTTACTATGGAAAATATGAGTAGAATGATGTGATTTACAAGAAATAGTACTGACAAGAAATCTCTCGGGTTACTTCCACTTTAAATTTTGTATTGTTCTGATACCTAATGTAAACATCAGAAACAGGGCATTTTCGTGCATGAAACACACAGATCATAAGCTAAACCTGAGAATGTTAGGAACCCTGGTATTTCTCATTTTTATGGACAAAATTTTAAACAAAACCTGCAGACATTTTTTTTTCAATTTGAAACCTCCCTCCAAAGTGATTACATTTGACTTAAGTGTATCTATCCATAATTGATGAGCAAAATTTCAACTGAGATGACATTGTTAGACTTTTTTAGAGGATAAAAAAGATAAGAGTTTATATTTTGAGGAAATGCATTTCACAATGTAAAAATTCACAATGGATATCTTAACTAGTATGCTGTTAAGTAGAAAAGCCACAAGCAAGTATAAAACAATAATACTTTCATAGCTATCTGTATGGAATAATGACTAAAGAAAACTTTTCAAGGTAAAATAATAATATATTTGATGTATTGAATCTCAAACATTTATACCAACTCTATGCTCTTTATTTCCCAGAATGGTCCCAATGTCAAACATTCTACCTTTTTCTAGGTATAAATCACTAGAATTGTATAAAATTCCAAATATTTTAAGATTCAAACTCTGCCCTTTGCAACCAAATTGGCAAAACAATTTTGGCAAACTACAAGTTCTAATATTTTTACATAAATGGTTCCATTAATAATATATTTGCCATACCCATCAACAAAATTATTCACCAGTGAGTAAAAAATAGAGAAAACTGTATGTGTGGTAATGCATATGTTTCTATTTCCACACCTAAATGCATCTATATCATGCCAAAACAAACATAATACATGCTTATTTACAGCTTTTCTGAGGCATGGATGACCTTAAAACTTATTCCTGAGTTCTAATGGCTCTTAGTCTCAGGGCTTTTATTTAAAAAAAAAAAAAAATTCTGCTAACAATACAGATATGATATTTTCTAAAGTGGTTTTGTATAATACTGTCAACACTATATTCTATTCCTGCACTGTGAGTTGTATTCTTAATGAATGAAATTTCAGGAAACTTCTATATAGTCACCTGAGTTGGTTAATTTTAGGTGTCAACTTGACTAGAGCATGATGCCCTGCTGTTTGGCAAACACCAACCTAGATGTTGCTATGAAGGAATTTTTTAGATGTGATTAGCCTTTAATCAGTAAACTCAGTAAGGCAGATTACCCTTCATGATATAGGTAGGCCTCATCCAATCAGTTGAAGGTCTTAAGAGAAAAGACTGAGCACCCCCAAAGAAGAAAGAATTCTGCCTCCAGACTGCCGGGGGTTCTACCCTCTTGGTTTGGCAAGCCACTGTGCCAGGATCCACAGCATTGTGAATGCTGGGGTCTCTCAGAACTGCTTTCAGTTCTGTTAAGATTCAGCCTAGAAAGTAAGCGTGAACGATGTGATGTCTATCTGCCCAGTGGGGCCTCCTAATACACTTGCAAAGTGGACACTCTTAGTGAAGTTGCACTGGGGACTTCACCATTCATTTTCCTTTAGGAGCAAAATCTTCTTAGTCAACTTTGCATCGAGGACATCCCTGTGATTTCCGAGTCTGCTAGTGCTGCTAATTTCAAATGCGATTGTTTTGTAACGGTGAAACAAAGCATGTGAGATGTGCTCTGGGTTTGCCCCTCAGTGTGATAATCATGTAAAGAGGTTGACTCTTGTTATTAAGTGCTCCAGAAGAATAGTATCTGGGCGAGTTTTAGGAGATCATCAGGTACATGAATAAATATGGTGTTATGGGCTGAACTGTAGCCCCCAATTCCCCACCCCCAATCCATATGTTGAAGCCCTGACTCCCAGTACTTTAGAATGTGACTATATTTGGAGACAGGGTCTTTAAAACAGTGACTATGTTGGAACCAGATCCTTAGACTGGGCCCTGGTTGTCCTTATAAGACGAAGACATTTGGACACACAAATCCCAGGGATATGAGTGCAGAGGAAAGACCACATGAGGACACAGTGAGAAGGCTGCCATCTGCAAGCCAAGGACAGAGCCCTCAGGAGAAACCAAGCCTACTGACACCTTGATCTTTGAACCTCTAGTTTTCAAGAACTGTGAAAAGGTATGTTTTTGCTATTAAAGCCACCCAGTTTCTGCTATTTTGTTATGGCTGTTCTGACAAGTGAATACCTGTGGTGTCGGATAATGAGGAAAAGTACATCTGAGAAAGGCATTTCAGACAGGGCTTAACGTTCTTGCTGGGCCACACAGTCTACCTACCAAATTCACATTACAACCAAGTTTCTAAGACCTGGAATCCAAACGTGTGAGGGAAGGCACCCAACCACTGAAGAGCATGGCATCTTTAGGCTTTCCCTTTTCTCATGAAAGTTGCATAAGGGTGTATTTCCTAAAATCCTATTTCATAAAAATGCCTTTTTGTGGCCTGCTCATTTGAATACTAATTTGTTCTGCTAGAAAATTCTCAGCTCACTGGTCTTCAAAACAACGTAGATGCTGTTGCATTTTCTTCAGGTATTTACTGTTACAGAGTAACTCTGCTGTATGTTTATGAAAAATAAAAAAGCCCCATGCTACTTCTTTCCATACGTGTATTTTTGGTCAAGTCCTTAGCTAGACTGAACATGGGTGACAGCTAACAGAATGCATTCTTTGCTCTTTGCACCACCTCCACATGCCCTTCTGCGACGGCTGAATCGCTTTCTCAGATGGACAACTGTATGGCTAGGTGATGTGCATGGTTCCATCAGACTCCAGAATCTAGCAGACTATACTGGTGAAGCTCCTCAGCCCTGACGTAGATCTTATTCTTCTCCCACTGTCCAGTGATCTAATGTTCAGAACAGCTGGAATAACCTTAACAACCAGAAGCTCCCGCATCAACTGCCACGTGGCCTTTTCCTATCAACTTTGCTTTATATTTATCGCGTCCCATGTGTGCGAACTACACTCTGTAGGGTGCAAAATGCAACCACAGATTCTCTCCACCCTATTCCTCATTTACTCTCTCAGTTAGTTTCTTAGACGGATTTAAAAACCGAGTTAGGTATTTGAAGATGGGGTTTTACTTGGGAAAGCAAAACTTCTACAATATATGAGTAGTTGCCTCGTTTTTCACTTTGAAGAAACTTTTTATTTTAAGCCAGTTTCAATACACCTTTTATGTCTTGCTTTGGGGCAAGCTCACTTAGCTCTTTTTCCAGAAGCACAGCACAGGTAACCCAACAACTGCATTTTATTTTTTTATTTTTGATTAAGTATAGTTGACATATAATATTACATTAGTGTCAGGTGTACAACACAGGGATTCCACGGTTCTATACATTATTCAGTGGTCACCATGATAAGTATAGTTACTATCTGTCACCATATAAAGTTGTTAGAATATTATTGACTATATTCCCTATGCTGTACGTTTCATCCCTATGACTTATTTTATAACCGGAAGTTTGTACCTCTTAATTCCCTTCACCTCTTTCGCGTATCCCCTCACCCACCTCCCCTCTGGCAACCACTAGTTTGTTCTCTACATTTAATAGTCTGTTTCTCTTTGCTTGTTGTTTGTTTGTTCATTTGTTTTGTTTTTTAGATTGCACATATAAATAAAATCCACCAACTGCATTTTAAAATCCAGTATCAACAATAGAGATATTTATATATGTGTGACCAAACAAGTAGAATAAAAAGATAAATAAAATCTACTGGTGGGTACATAGTCGTTCACAACAAGGTGACTTCCATTGCTATAGTCTTGAACTTTTACATAACTAAATATAGGGGAAAATCCTGATTCCTTCTAAACTCTGGCAGTAAGTTGAACATCAGTGATGTTTTCCATATCGTGAATTGTCATTTTTTTCTGGGTCTTCATAGTCAATCTGGTGGCAAGTGTAGGGATATGATGTCTAGGACTGCCAGCCAAGCATCATTTAAGATAGAAATCTCAGTATCGCTTAACAGTAACAAATACTTATTTACTGAATCCAAGCAGCATCCAAGATATTCTTTTTGAAGCAAAGAGAGGTTCGCAGTCTAATGCAGAAGAGCCAAGGCAATTATACTAAATGTTCCCACAAGCTAAATAATATAGTAATGCAAAATTTAGTAGATCACATGAAATTTTCCAAGCACTGAATGCAAAGATTATATATCTCCTATGAATCATTTTTAAAAAAATACCAAGTATTAATCAAGAAAAATAAATGAGGGTTATCCCATAAAACTGGTGTCTCCCATTTCAGGTGTTTTCTTGTCCATTTAAAATATAAACACCTGCCACATAGTCCTTAAGAAACTGGCATTTCATTTTCACAATATTTAACTGTAAAAATAAGGGCTTATTATTATCAAGGGCAGATATGTATCTGGATCTGTGCCAAGTTGCTTTTCTTTAAAAGAGTTAATATATAACTCAGTCCAAAATAAAAATGGTAATCATCTACATGTTCTCTTGTTTACATATTAAGACACATAAAATACATGTTGAATATGTCCTGTCACTGTAAATAGCAAAGACTAGACAGAATAATTTTATCTTGCCTAGTAGAAACTCTTTTTGGCCTAACCCTAGATGAACATGAAGTAGTTATGCAAATCATATAATTAAAGTTACATGTCTCACTTCTCTTCTTGATTCTTACCTGCCTTTCAATAGGGAGGAATAAGTATACAATCTGGGTACAGATTTCTGAACAGTGATCAACAAAGATGGGGAAACCTCATGATATCGCACTTACTTGTATGACATTTCCATAATTTCCTTTCTTACTCAAAATAGTTTGACGTTTCTGTTATATCCTAGAAATTATTGTACAACTGACTTATCCAAAACTTCCTAAATTCTCCTTTCACCACCTTGATTTTTTTTTCTTTGAAAACACTAGTTGGATTCTTCTCACCTCTCTTCCTGCAATTAAGTTAACTCATCCTCATTTTTCTTTATTACTTTTGATTTGTTAATCGATTTCATTTTTATACATACACAATGATTTTTCCACTCTATTAGGACTTCAGGGAACCACGTTCCCTGTCTTTGGAGGATCAGCAATCCTGAGCCTTTCAGATCTTCTGTTAGTTTGCAGAGTGGCAGCATAATGGGAGATAAAGGGTCTTGTAGTGGGGAAACTTACTGGACACATTCTATAATCACTTGAGTGCTTTCTCTGCAGACAGCTCTCCTCACTGTCGCAGCGATGTGAGAAACACAAAACAAATGACAAGGCTTTCGTTTCCCCAAGAGACTACAACCAAAGGGGGAGAGTGGTAGGCAACTGTGCAACATATGCAGGGCCTCTATCAGTGAAAGTTCAGAGAGAGGGAGAGTAACATGACATGGAGCAGCCTGAGGAAGAGTGTGAGCAAGCCTTGTGGGCAGGGCACAGTGGGGAGTGGAGAGAATGTACCCAGTGGGAGTTTACACTCTGGTCAGAGACCAATGGGAGGTAAAAGCAGAAAGTGAACAGTCACGTTATTGAGAATCTTAAACACTAGATAAAGAATCTGGACTTGCTGTTCAAAGGGATAAGCCTTTGCAGGTTTTCAGCATGGGAATCAACTACAGGCATCCCTCATTTTATTGTGTTTCACTTTACTGCGATTCACAGATGATGCATTTTTGTTGTTGTTGTTCTTGTTTGTTTGTCTTTTACAAGTTGAAGTTTGCGGCAACCCTGTGTTGAGCAATTCTATTGGTGCCATTTTTCCAGCAGCATTTATCCACTTCATGTCTCTGTGTCACATTCTGGTCATTCTAACCAAATTTCAAAGTTTTTCCTTGTTATATTTGTTATGGGGATCTCTGATCAGTGATCTTGGATGTTCCTATTGTAATTGTCTTGGGGTATCATGAACTGTACCCACATAAGACAGAGAACTTAATAAATGTTGTGTGTGTTGACTGTTCCACCCACTGGCCAGCTGTTCCCCATCTCTCTTCCTCTCCTTCTGGCCTCCCTATTCCCCGAAACACAACAGTATTAAAATTGGGCTAACAGACCTACACCGCCTCTAGGGCTTCGGGTGAAAGGAAGAGCCACATGTCTCTCAAAACCTAGAAATGATTAAGCATGGTGAGGAAGACCCATAGAAAGCTGAGACAGGCCAAAAGCTAGCCTCTTGAGAAACAGCCTAACTGCAGATATCGAGAAAGTTTGAGGGGGCTGGGCAGAAGATCCATGACATTCCCTTAAGCCATAACATTCCCTAAGCCAAAGCCTAGTCCAGGGCAAGGCTGTAACTTTCTTCAATTCCATGAAGGCTGAGAGAGATAAGAAAGCTGCAGAAAAAAGTTTAAAGCTAGCAGAGGCTGGTTCATGAGGTGTAAGGAAAGAAGTTGCCTCCAGGACATAAAAGTGCAAGGCAAAGCAGCAAGTTATCCAGAAGATCTAGCTCAGATCATTAATGAAGGTGGCTACACTAAACAACTGATGTTTAATGTAGATGAAACAGACTTGTTTTTTCTTTTAAAGATTTTATTTATTTATTTGACAGAGAGAGACAGCTAGAGAGAGAGGGAACACAAGCAGGGGGAGTGGGAGAGGAAGAAGCAGGCTCCCAGCAGAAGAGCCTGATGCGGGGCTCGATCCCATAACGCTGGGATCACGCCCTGAGCCGAAGGCAGACGCTTAACGACCGAGCCACCCAGGCACCCCGAAACAGCCTTGTATTGGAAAAGGTTGCCATCCAAGACTTTCATAGCTGGATAAATGTCAATACCTGGCTTCAAAGCTTCTAAGGACAGGCTGACTCTCTTGTTAGGGGCTAATGCAGCTGGTGAGTTTAACTTGAAGACAATGCTTATTTACCATTCCCAAACTCCTAGGGCCCTTAAGGAGTTACGCTAAATCTACTCTGCGCTCTATAAATGGAACACCAAAGCCTGGATGACAGCACATCTGTTTATAACATGACTCTGAATATTTCAGGCCCACTGTTGAGACCTACTGCTCAGAAAAAAAGATTCTTTTCAAAATATTACTGCTCATTGACAATGCACCTGGTCACCCAAGAGCTCTGATGGAGACAGATGAGAACAATGTTGTTTAGATGCTGACTAACACCACATCCATTCTGTAGCCCACGGATCAAGGAGTCATCTCGACTTTAAAGTCTTACTATTTAAAAAATACATTTTGTAGGGCTATAGCTACCATAGAGAGTCCTTCTGATGGATCTAGAAAAGTATGCTGAAACCCTTCTGGAAAACATTCACCATTCTCAATACTATTAAGAACATTCATGATTCATGGGAAGAGGTCAAAACATCAACATGAACCAGGAGTTTGGAAGAAGCTGATTCCACCCCTCATTCCACCCCTCATGGATGACTCTGAGGGGTTCAGGACTTCAGTGGAGGAAGTAACTGCAGATGTGGTGGGAATAGCGGGGGAACTAGAATTAGAAGTGGAGCCTAAAGATGCGACCAAATTGCTACAATCTCATGATCAAACCTGAATAGATGTGGAGCTGCTTCTATGGATGAGCAAAGAAAATGGTTTCTGAGATGGAATCTACTCCTGGTGAAGAGGCTGTAAAGATAGTTGAAATGGTAATAAAGGACTTACAGTATCACACAAACTTAGTTGATGAAGCAGCGGCAGGGTTGGAGAGGATTGACTCCAATTTCGAAAGAAGTTCTACTGTAGGTAGAATCCTCAACCAAACAGCCTTGCATGCTAAAGAGAAATCATTCATGAAAAGAAGAGTCAAGGGATGTGGCAAACTTGACTGTAGTCTTAAGAAACTGCCACAGACACCCCAACTTTTAACCACCACCACTCTGATCATCAAACAGCCATCAAGGCAAAACTTCCACCAGCAAAAGATTAGGAGTCACTGCAAGTTCAGGTGTTGGTTGGCATTTTTTAGCAATACAGTATTTTTAAATTAAGGTATGCACATTTTTAAGTCATAACGCTACTGCACACTTAATGGACTATACGATAATATAAACACAACTTTTATATGCTCTGGGAAACCAAAAAATTCATCTGACTCACTTTATTGTGATATTTGCTTTATTGCGGTGTCCAGAACCAAACACACAGCATCTGTGAGGCATGACCGTATGTTAAAAGCAGTATAAGGAAAAAGTAAATCAGTTGGTGTATAGAATAAATTTTATTTTTGAGGAAAGCATGGAAAAAACCAGGTTGTCCTGGAAGCAGCTGCAGTGGTCCATGTGTGAAGAAATGAGAGCCCAAATAGCTTTTTGTCATCTCAGACATCTTAAGAGTAAAATGTCACAAAAAGACATGTGCTTAACATCTAAAATGTGGAATTTCAGAAACTATAAATAAAGAGCTCTTATCTTCTTTTTGCTCTCAAAGGTCCCCTATTCAGATCATCATCGTTATGAAAACAGGCTTTTTATGCTAACAAAGAAATACGCAACTTTGAGGAAGGTCTTTTTGAATAATTAGGGTTCCTTTTGATCATAAAGTTAATGCAGTCAGTAAATTTCTCTCCTTTTCTCTACACTCTCCCTCTTTCTTTTCTAACACTAATCCTAATATACAAACATATCTAAATCCAGGTCGCCCTTCACGGACAGTTCCTGATGAGCAGTCTGGACTCTGGAATCAACATCCAGGGACTCTGGGTAAACTATGAGGGTAGAGAAGAGTTGATGAAAGGAGACTCCAAATTCAACTGATGTCACATACTGTGTTTGGTTTGCATTTCGTACTTTAGGACACAATGGTTTTGCTTCTGTTTCTCAAGCAACAATTTTTTTTCAACCCAAATAAACTGGCACTGAACAATTAAAAATAAAATTGAGAGAATAGAAGCAGGCTGCCAACAGATGCTGTGAACAGCCATGGGTTCCTCAGACACTGTCATCTCATCACTCCCTTCTCTGCAGTGGAGGAAGACATTTCCGCACTTCCTGTTTAAAAGCCTACTGCACCCTTGGCTTCCATGCAGATGCCCATGTTACTTCCTGGCTCTTTAACGCTGGCATTAGGTAGAATTCATCATGTACGTGGCAATCTAGAAGTAAATGAGTAACGTTTATGACGGCTAAATGTTGTCACTCACACCACTTTGAAGAAAAAACCTTAAACATAGGGTTTCATTTAGAGTCGACGAACACAATGAGAAGACTATATTATAATTCTATAGGAGTGAGATAGAATTTGAAGAAGGGGTCTTTGAAATTGGCAAATTAAGAAATATATAAGCATTGCTTTTTCTGTTAATTTCAAATATTATCTTTGAAATAAGTAACTCAAAGTACACTTAACAGTAGTCAAATATCTCACAATAAATGTCAAAAGCTTGCCTAAGACCTCTCTCCTTTACCAGTCCCATATTCAGCCTGAATTATTGCTATGGTGTCCTGTGGTTCTAGGTTAAGTGCAACAAAACTGATTTGGATATTGACTACTGAGTTACATGCACGTGATTTTTCTACAATTTGTGGGAAAAATGATTTTTTCAAGAAGGAGTAAGGTGATTATTTGAGCTACTGAATACACTCTCAGAATTATTATGGCTAGAATTTAGGATGTCCATTTTACAGGCAAACACTTTCAGGGGAATAGACCAGATCCAAATGAAGGAGATTGATAAATGCAGTTGGCCTTTTGGGTTTAATTTCTTCCTTGGCTTTTGCAATTTAATATACTTTTAAATTCATACAAAAACCTAGTTTTCATTTTAATGAAATAGTCTTATATTGGCAGAAGTGATCTATATCCCTTAAATATGAAGATTAGTTATCTAAAGAGGACCATGGCATTTCGCTTGGACTAGGCAGCAGATGACTCTATTCAGAAGCAGGTATCAAAGAGAACTGCTTCTAAGGCTTTAAGCCTGTCTCTGCACCTGTCTCTTTTCTTCTAGGAAAGCCTATTGACTTGCACTTTTACACTCAATGCATTTTGATCATCTATTAAATGCATCTTGGTTTCTTGATTGGTCAGAAAACATTAAGCTCATGAAGGCTTGATGCTTGTTAAAATTAAAGTACAAAAAGGAAGATTTAGATTATTTTATTTTGTGTGGTATTTTATTAAATCACATTTAAAATTGCTGTACCATAAGTCAAACTTTGAAAATGTGTAACTAACATTTTATCCTGTTAGTTCTAGTAATTCAAATTTCTTTATAGCTCAAGGGAATAATCTTGACAAAGAAAATTAAAATTTCAGTAGAGGGGCGCCTGGGTGGCTCAGTGGTTAAGCATCTGCCTTCAGCTCAGGGCGTGATCCTGGCGTTCTGGGATCGAGCCCCACATCAGGCTCCTCCGCTGGAAACCTGCTTCTTCCTCTCCCACTCCCCCTGCTTGTGTTCCCTCTCTCGCTGGCTGTCTCTATCTCTGTCAAATGAATAAATAAAATCTTTAAATAAAATAAAATAAAATAAAATTTCAGTAGAAATTATTGACTAATATCATATTCCCAAAGAGGAAATAATATCCTTCTACATATATTGAGGAAGAGATATATATTAAAAACATGAGACAGATGCTTATTTATATCTTTGACTATTATCATAAAAGTTACAAAAAACATACTGAATGATAAGCTTTTCTGAAAGAAAGGAATGTAAAAGGATGATTTTAGAATACTTTTAGTCATTAAATATTACCTTAAAAAGCAAAATAAAAGCATAAATGAGACAAAACAAATCTCAACTAAAATCCCTGAGTACTCAAACAGCTAAAGCAGTATCAAAGATACAGGTCTGAGTGCAAATTTGAGGTACAGCCTTTGACTACCTTTTAAAAAGCTTTCCTACATGCTTGAGCACAGTTCTGAGTAGCTAGAGATACATTAATTCCATTTTGGCTGCAAAAGCATTTTATATTTATTTGTTTTGATTATAAAATTGTTGCATATCGTCTTGGCCCTGGCTCTCTGATATGCTGCCCTTTTTTTTCTAATGTACTGGGATGAGTTTTAATAATCTGTTTAATTCTCACTTTCACATAGATGCCAGAAGAAAAACATTTAAGTGATTTTCCAACTTTACCTTCAATTTTATAGGTCTGTTAATTTTTTAACACATATTGTACAATACATTGCACCATCTAAAGTAAGATACATTTTTCTTCCAAGCATCAAATTCTAATAATCAATAATCAGCTCTTCTCCCTTATTCCTTAAAAACCTCAAAAATACATTAACATATATGTGTGCCTATAGTTACATATTATTAATATGTGTATTTATACATAAAAGTACATGCATATTTAAATGTCTATGTGCGTATGTATATAAAGACCATATAGATATAATACAACCATTGTAAATGACAATCCATGAACTTGCTTTCTATTCTTTAGTTATCACCCCAGAACCAGAGAGCAGAAGGAGCTAGAACATGGGCTCAACAAGCAACACAAATTCATTCCATTTTACTTTAAAATTCAAATTGAGAAGCCTGCAGAGAAGCTGATAAGCTGTCTAGTAGAGTATACAGTCGACCACAGGCCTTAAGATCTTGCACAGGTGGATTACGTGTAATGAAGTAAAAGGAATGAATGTCATCTAAGTTGAACAAATCCATCACAAGTCTTACCTAGGCAAGTCAAACACTGGAGGTACACTGGAAATTATGAATACAACACTCCATTGGAAGTTACAAATACAAATATCACAAAGTATACATACTGCTTTCACAGATACGTGTCTTCCAAATGCAAATTGCTTCTTAAAGAGATAATAATATAGAAGAAAATTTTGAGTTTTTTTTTTTCATTGAGAAGTGGACTCAGGAAAATTAGAATGTGTAAATAAAAAGAAAATACCAGTAGGTCTTAGCCTTCAACAAAAATAAAGCCTAAATTTAGAAAGGTGTGAATGCTCTTCTATTCACACAACACCTCATCTAAGTATCCTGATATCATACATATAAATGCACTTTTCACACACAGGAGGGTTTTGGCAGTATCACATACAGGATAGGCTATATTTTAAGCCACAGCAAGAGAGAGACAATTTGGTACATTGCTTCTTATTATCATTTTATATTATTGTAGCATAACTATTCAAGTTATTTATGGTCTCTGAGCTAAAATACTGACTTACTTCTCAAATGTTTTTCAAAACTTATCTACATTAAAAGAATCAGAAACTTTGGTATTTTTTTCCAAAGCTGATTGGTTCTGAAATTTATTACGCTGTCCCTCTTTTTCTCCCATAATGCAGATCCTTCCACTCTAAGTGCCTCCTCTCCATCTCCCAGACATAAAGGAGCTAAAGGAAACAGCAGGAGATTGGCATGAAGCTACATGAGAGCAGACACCAATATCATACCTCAGCTCCTTGTTCTCTTTCCTTCCTTCCAGTATTCTGACCTATCACCAAACACAGAACACAGTTCACTTCTTCCAGAAATGGGAGGGAACTATACATTGACTTAATAAAATCATTTCATGAAAACCTTATTTGATTTGAAACATTAAATGTCATTAGTACACATAATATTTTCATAGTGATGGACTTCACCTAAAACATAACAGTGTAATGCTATGTTGTTCTACATCAGTCTGAAAATGAGGCTCTCCATTAGTATTTTAGCATATAACCACAATTATGGTGACCTCTTTTCTACCTTGATCATTACCAATTATTGCACTGTTTTCAAAGCACCAACTTGGGCATCCTTCTCATTGGCTCATTCTCCTCACCTTTCAGGTCCTGGTCTCCAATGCTCCCATTCCAGGGATTTCTTTGACCTCCCTGGAAGCTCTAGTCCACTGATGCAACCATCTTTTCTTTGGCCATTATCCTCATATGACCTCTTTTCCCTCGTTACCCGCCTTAGATTCCAAGAGCTTTATTATAATCACAACCTTTCATAAGCTCTCAACTCTTTTGTTCCTCTTAATTCTTTACTGGAGAAGTCTCCACTCCCAGATAAATCCTATTCTCAGCCTATTGGGCACTTGCAATGAAGCAGCTGAAAGTTGCCGAAGGAAAAAAAAGCATAACCATGATGACTGGCTTCACATTTAGGTTTTGACCACAAACCTGAGGTGGGTTGTCAGCACAACCAGGCAACTATACCATTTCCTGATCTAGTCACTCTCCTGGAGGACCACTTCACATTTTCCCTATCCTCACTCTCACTCTTAGCTTAGCTCTTTTCCACTCAGAAGAGAACCTCTTCATCATCCAGCTAAGCGATCCAAAGTCCTTTCTCCTACCTCACACCACGGGCCCCTCTCTTCCTGTCACACTGCTTCTCAAATTGTGTGTTCCAAAAGACCAGGACCAGCCAGCCCCTGTACCCCAATCTAGTGTGAACCTACATTTTCTTGTAAAATACAATAAAAACAAATTATTAGTAATGAAATAAAAAAGTAAAGACATGCACCATGTATCAAATATTAGATTTAACACACACAATTACTACATCAAATTGCTATAAAAGCTTACACTGGAGTTCTGACTTATCTTGTTCCATATCAGTAAGAAACAGCTTGCCACAGGCACCAGGCCACTGTTCACACTTTGAGTAACGCCGCCCATCTTGGACCATGCTCTGTTTGTTTCCTTTGCTGGGATATTCTTTCCCCAGAGAACGACAGCCTTGCCCGCTACCTTATTCGCTTCAGCTCTAATATCACCACCCCAGAGAGGACTTCCCTGCCCATCACAGTTACCTATCAAAATAAAAGCTTGCCATCACTTCCCATCCCCTTGCATTATTTTTCCTCTAGCTTTTATAATTTACTTGCCATTCTCACATAATTATCTTTTATTGTTTGTTCTCCCAATATGAGTTCGATACCATGAAGTCAGTGACTATCTCTGTGCTGAATTCCCAGCATTTAAATTCTCCCTGGCACATGGCAGGTCTTCAATGGTATTGAATGAATGCATGCATTTCACCAAATATATAACCAAAGATAACCTGTATGGTATTATCACAGGTATCTGGATCATAGCAAAAGTTTCTATGGTTTTATAAATACTCATGTGCAACTTCTTGACAATGTGCCCTGAAACTGGGGCGGGGTGGGGAGGGAGCAGACATCAGTTCTATCTCTCAGGAAAGGCAGTACTATGGTGGGAGGGGCTAAATTTTAGCTGTTAGATGTGTTGTTTAAAATAAAATCTGCTTCACAAAAGCCACACAAGAACAAGGGTACAATTTAGGATGCTTGGGGGGAAATCAACGGTAATGAGCTTTTATACAAAAGAAGCACTTAATGAAATGAAGGCATGAACAATTAAAACACACCGATTTACAAGAAAAGTAGAAGTGAATTCATTAGATTACTACTCCTTTACTTATGAAGGGACTTGAGTCTATTTGACTTTAATTCAAAACTGATTTGAATGTGTACTCATTACATTAAACAACAAATATATTGATGTGAAATTCGGAATATTAAGAAAACAAAAGGAAAAATCATATTTCTTATTCTTGAGGTAAACAAGCAAGAATAAAAATATTATATTTGGAGGAGTTAAAAATAATAAAAAAAAGTACCTTCATTTTTTAATAAATACTAAACATTAGTTCTTTCAGATTATATTTACATTGTAAAAAATTTTCTTTTATATTAGATATAATGTATATCCTATTACTATAAACATAGATATTTTACAGTTAACATATTAAAAAACCTTTCCTATTAAAAAAAATTGTAACTAGCTTGTTGAAAGTTAATTTTTACCAAATCAGCATAATAATTGACATTCATTATTTTATGTTCCCAGAACTCCAAGCTTGTGCTTTCAGGAACAGCAACCATCTTCTGGGAAATTCTCCTTCTTCCCTCTATTTGATGTGATGCGTGCTCGGTCTCCTCACAGACCCAGCCTTAGCCACAGTTGGGTCAGGTCTGGTAGCCTGGCTCCACATGTGGTTGCTGGGGGAAGGGTGGTCCCTGATCTAGGCCAGGCAAACGAGGGCCCTTCCACTGGATGTGGAGTTAGAGGGTCACTGCTATTTTTGCAAGATGGGAGACAGTAACTACTGAGGTTGAAGTTTGACTACAAAAAGGCAAGAGGTTCCTTTTTGGGGTGATGGAAATGTTCTGTATGTTGATTATGGTAGCGGTTTGTGTAAGTCATATGACTACATATTGAAAAAGACAAATTTTACTCTATATAAATGATACCTCAATTAATCTGATTTAAAAATTAAAAAATCCAATGTACTGCTTTACAGAAATCTGTTTTGTTGTAGTGTTCTACGATACTGTTTTAATATATACACCAATTTGTTAAAACTGTATTTTCCTACATTCCAGTATGCAAATATGATATAAGAGGCCACGACAAGGTATTAAAATTAATACTTTAATATCATTCTGTGGAGCAGTGTGTAGTACTCAATAATTTTATATCTCATTTGCAATAATCCATAAGCATCATATAATTGTTTCAATTAGAAACATGTTTTCATACAAATGAATAGCTTGAAAAAACAGGCACTAGAGAACTAAAATGGGAACATTTTTCCTATTCCAATCTAATTAGCTCATTCTTCTACTTCACTTTGCTCTCCTGTTATCTTCTGAGGTATTGTTTTGTATTAAAAGTTTATTACTTCCATTTTTAACTATTTGCTTAAGTACTAAATATATTGTTACTTACCATATATAAAAAGGTTTGTGGTACAGAACATAAAATTTATACACGGTTCATGTGAACAGATACAGGAAACATTTATGAATAAAAATAATACTTAGAAATGCTTAAACATTGTAGTAATGTAATAATCTGCTTACGGCTAAGTAGCTAGATTTTTTCCTATAGTTATTGTATTTAAAATTACAAGAAACCATCCTTCTGGCACTAAAAAGCAAAACCCTAATTCTTTTTCCAGATTGGTCCTTCAGACATCCATCATTCAAACAAGTTCATTAAAGCCTCTCTGCTAGCAGAGAAGCTCTATCTGAATATCTGTGCATTTTGCAGAGTCCTAAGACTATGTAATTGACAAAAACATAATATCATTAGGAATAAGCACCATGCTTTGAAAAGAAAATGGATGTCAGAAGTAAATGTCAATAGTTTTCAATACTCATACAGAGAAATCTTCATTGGCTCTTCACTGAGGGCTAAACAGAGTACTGCAGTTGTGTTTTAAAAATTCTCTCATACAAATAAATGTGTAGACATCCTGGCTCAACAAAAGTTCATATGAAAACAACATAAGATAAAAACAGACAAACAATAAAACCTGAGATGCGACAAAGTGTTCTGCACAGGAAATTATTTAAGAGAGCAAAAATCATTAGCATTTATAGTTTATAGTCATCCCTCCTCCTTCCATCCACTAAAGCAAAGGCTTTTCTCCCTGCCCAATTTCCTCCCATCTCAGGGCTCTTAAAAATGTACGGAATCTTTTTTGTTGTAGAGAAGGTTAAAAGGACAATTTATATAAAAATAACATGATGGACAGAAACAACAAAAGATACGCAGGAATTTAAGTTGACTGGTAAACTGACCCAAAAAATGGCTGCCAACAATTACAATGTAATCTTGGTGGAAAGAAAAAGGAAGGAGAAAAACCCATTACAACCAGCATTGGTTGAACCACTGCATGAGGAGTTCAGTTCTCTGAATCATATTTTAAGAAGAATACCGATGACTTGTTTGAATGATGAACACCTGCAAGGCCATTATGGAGGACTTAGAGTCTTGTTATTTAGTGCTAGAAGAATGAACGAGAATACATTTTCCTTAAGTAGGTAGATGCTGTCTGACAATTAACAGGGTTGTTTTGTGAGGTAGAAAATCCAGATTATTGGAATTTAAAAATATGCATTCAAAAATTTCACTAGCGTACATTATGTAAAAGGCTAATATGTAAGCCAGTATGGAATCACAGTAAGTAATAATAACAAAAAAGTTCTTCTCTTAAAGAATTTCTACTCCAGCAATGATTTGGCAGGTACCAGTGATTCCTGTGTTGGGTAACTTCAGAAGGTAATCCTCCCTTTATAGGGAGAATATACAAATGTTCCTCTATAATCCACTCCAACTCAAATGGTGAACGCTGACCATTAGGGCTGATTATGCATTTCTTGAACAGACGTGATACTCTTAATAGGTTACTGATATATTATTAGCATTTCTTCAACGTACCAATTAGAGCAGAAACCAAGAATTGGCAAATTGTGCAACAAAAATGTATCAGCCTTCCATTTTTTGTCTTTGCAATTTTTCCAAAACATCTTAATATTATGAAAAAAATGTTTTAAAGTTCTGCTTAAAAATGTTTCTAGCTACACTGACTTACTTAGTAAGAACAATCACTAGTGTGTTGGAAATTTATTTGCATGTTAATTAACTTTGGGGGAATGAGATGTGGTTTACTCTAAGATTATATAATGTCTTTCCAGAAAAAGAACAAAGCCAAAGTTTGGGGAAATGATAAAATTTAATTACCTGTTTCCATGATTTCAAGGTGAATTCATCTACCTTATCTTACACAAAGACTGATGCACTTTAATCAAAGGGAACCATGAACTGAATCAGCCTGGCTGGTACCATGGCATAGGCGGTCACTGAATATCATTTAAAATCTTTATGACATCAGATAGCTAATGAAATTATAAGACTGATGATAATAGTAACGCACTAAAATAAAATATTAACGGTGAATGTGCAACAATGGCGTTTTAGATTTGTCTGACTTAGGAACAATATTTTAATTTTTGAATAGGTATTATGTTGCAATAGCAATATAGTGCTTCCCACAGGCAGTGGACAGTTTAGCATCTGATGAGTATAGGGTGGAATCTCAATCTAGTATTCACTGTATGGTACTTATCTAATCTCGTGAAGATTATATCTTCATTTATTTTAAATGAGGTTAATAATACATACATCATAGGCAGTTGTGAGAATTAAAATAGATAAGGCATGCAACGTACTTGGTAAAGAACCCAGCACTTGATAAAGTCTCAGTAAATGGGGACAAAGTCTCAATAAACGGAAGCTTTATATAATGTTCCTAGTATAATTTTCTATATTGAGACATTGACGCCCATTACCCTCATCACTTCTCCCTCCCTCCTCATTTCTGCCGCAAGTAAATCAGCTTTGGATTTGTGTGCAAATAAATGATAGGCAAGAGAGGAAATAATCATTGCTGGATGTCTTTACAGACTGAGATCACTTTCAGCTACTTGCAGGCGTTAACCACGTGCAATGGTATTCTGAGCATTATCACATGCCAGGATTTCTTAAGAATTCTGAGATCTTCCTCAGTAACCCTACATGATTCTTTCATTCCCGTGGGTGAAAGAAACAGAATGCTTGCTCCGGGGCTAGAAGCAGGATGTAGTCTTAAGACATTCATTAGTACCAATTTGGGTTACAGAGGATGCCAAGCAGGTCGGTGGATTTGGCTGTGGTTTTTTGCTACAATCAATACAGAGCAAGCCAACAAGTAAAGCCCCCAGGGGTTGGGGTGAGGATGAGGTAACAGATCTATAATTACTACATGGGGCTGAGTGCTGCTTTTTTAGGCTTTTAACATATAAAATCATTTCTGATTTTAACCCTTTGACTTTCGCAAATAAAAACAAGGCAATAGGCCAAACAAATTGAGTGTTTAAAAAAAACAAAACAACGAGATGTGAGAGAGGAGTTACAAAACTCTTCCATGGTTTGTGACGCAAATAATGAAAACAACTAAACTGGTATATGTCCTATATCCTAGGTTCACCGGACTCTGAAGAGTCTGTACTTTGCCCTCACCATTCTTTCTTGCGGGAATATGTCACCCCTTCCTTCTCTTGCCTGCCTTGCTCATCTTTCCAGAGGCATCCCAAATGCCACTCCTTCTGTTCAGCCTTCCCTGCTTTCCTGCAACTTTCAAACAGTTGACTGCTATCAATGCTCTGAAAATGTTCCCTGTCACCCCATTACATAAACATCTGTTTATCTATCCCTTCCTTCCATGATCTCACATTTTTATTAAGTAGTCACAAGTTTATAAATACATAAATATGGGAGGAGGTAAGTGCTAAGCTTGAAAACAGACAAATTCAAGGTCACACCGTGACTGGGTTTAGGTGATCTAGGAGAATTGAGTTAAACTTCCTGTGTTTACTCTCACTCACAATGGGAAGACAACAACATTGACTTTCAGGTCTGTACTGAGGATTAGATATAAGGTATGTCAGGTGATTAGCTCAGTATTTGGGAACGAGAATTATGTGTTTAAATGTCAGTTATCATTACAATTAGTAACTCAAATGTGGAATATCATGTAATAGTGCTTGATGGAGCAAAACAAAATACTAAAGGAATGCAAGATAAAAAAAGTAATTTTGACTGAGATACCAGAAGTGTGAAGCCTGTCATTTAGGAATTCAATAAATGTTTGTTAAAGTGACTTGAATTTCCAGATATCCTGAAAGCTAAACAGCAAGTTAATGGATAGACAGAATTTTGAAAAGCCAAAATAGAGAGAAAGATATTTTTCCCAATTTTATGGATTTTAGTTTTATTCCAGTCCATTTGTCAGGTATTCTGAACAGTCACAACTCAAGAAAGTCCTAGATGCTTGCTATACTATATCATTTAATAGATTTATACAGCCATATAAAAAATAATTAAGCAAAGGAGGGAAAGGTAGAGAGGGAACAAATCAAGGTATTCTTAAAGAAAGTCAGTCTTTCATTCTAAATTGTAGCCTTAGGCATCTCTTCAGCACATTATTTCGTCCTATTAGATACATGAAGGAAATACAAATAATAAAAGAACCCAGAGAAACCAACACACACCTAATGAGGTGATCCCCATCAGGTAGTAGGAAAGACAATAAATGCTTCGCAGATGAAATCCTAGATCAAATCTTCAAAATTCCACACGTGTGTGTGTGTGTGTGTGTGTGTGCGGCAAGTGACATGCATAGTCTATAAACCTATGCTTATTGTATTTTACACAAAATCTTCTGCTATAGGGAGAGTGGTATCTAAGAGGAATGACTTAAGATTGCCTATTAGAAGGTTATTACAAACTTCTAAGAGAAGTTTTAATGGAGTGGTCAAAGAAACAGTAATAGATGATGAATGAGCAAGTAAAAGCTATAGAGACAAAAAGTATAGTATAAAAAGGAAATTCTTTTGAGACTTTTATTAGTGAAGAAAGAAAAGGACAGAGCACAGTGAGGAAAAATTGGGGTCAAAATAGAAGGTTTGTTTTTTTTCTTTGATAAAGAGATTTAAGAATATGAATATTTGTAGGCTGTTTGGAAGAACTGGTGCAATGGGTGGAGAAAACTAGCAAAGCTGAATTATTTGAAGGAAAAGGTCTCTGGAAAGATATAAGCAGCTAAGGTCAAGTGGACTCGGGAAGGGGTTATTACACCTGGAAAGGACAGAGGATGCACTTGCCATAGGGTCAGAGGAAGGGGAGAGGAAGTAAATTCTGAAAAATGTTTTACTGAAGAAAGGGAAGAAAGAATAATCAGAGTTGAGAGCAGATGGCTTTGATTTTTCCCATTAGAATCAAAGGTGAGATTTTCAACTAAGAGTTAAGAGAGAGGTTAGGGGTTTAAAAGAAATCAAATACAGATGAACGCAAGTGCTGATGGTAAACTGGGCTTGTACTAAAGCCAGTCCATACAGTGAAGGGCCTTCCGGTCACATGGTATCAGGAAAGGGGATCCTGCAGCTTATTGAAGGATGAGGCCTGGGAAACGGGAGCCGCAAGCTAGCCAGAGAGTACAGTAGAAAACAGTCAAGTGACAGAATCTGACTGGGGGGTTTGGGCAAGCTGAGAGAAACCAACAAACTGGGATCTGAGTAAAAACTGGAATCTGAGTAGTGGACAGAAAGAGCTTGAGGCAGTAAGTTGAGATATCAAAGGGTCTAGGAATGAATGGATGGATGTGTTTAAAAACAGAAACACTAAGAAATGAGTTGTCTGTTTGGCTGACTTAGTTTAGTCACCTAAGACGGTGGTAGAGTAAAAAGGAAAAAAGGAAAAAGCATGACCTTGGTGGCAAAATGGTGATTGGAAATGAAAAAGTTTGCCCAGAGTTGGCAGAATGATAGAGAGTAGACTTTCTATGTTGTGGCTTGCAAAGTGGGAGCAACTCAGGAAGAGAGAAAGGTGACAGAACTCTCAATATGCATCGGTTCAACCAGGGGAAGCCCGTGTGACCTGCCTCGTTCAGGTATGAGAACTGACCACGTAACACCAATATACCAATTGCTCTTTTGTAAACTTAAATAATCCAACTCAACTAGAAACTGCCACACGCCTTCCAATACTCTAATAACAGTTGATTAACATGAGTTGATTAACAAGAAAAAATATAAATAACTGGTACGTATTATATGTGAAATCACAATCAAAAGATCAGAGACACGAGAGAAACAGGCAAAGGTGAAATATGGCAAGAGGGTGAAGACTGCATGATTAAAAGAGACAACTTTCTCAGTAAGGTATATAGAACAATGTGCAGCAGCCCCTGGGACACAGCTGAGAAAGCTATTAATATATAGTATAAGAAAAATAAGTAAATCTATTTAATCATGTTCATCTTTCTCTAGCTTGTGGGTTTTCCTATTATTAGTTACAGCGTATTATGTATTTGCTATCAGAAGAAAGAAAATGTTCTTTCCAGAATTTGATTCAAATTACTTGGGTATAAAAAGGTACTACCAGAAGGCGACTGGACCATTCAAACTACAATTAGCATTACATTTTTTTCACCAAAGTTCTACAGATTGAAATCCATCTTTCAGGTTACAACGAACATAAGTAAATATGCTGCCCCCCCCCCATAAGAATCAGTAGGCTTAGAAAGAATTTAAGATAAAGGCATTATTACATTGCTGTTCTGTCAGACAATGACGTTTTAGATACAATGCCTGCTAAATGAAAAATATAAAATTCAGCAAGGCCTTGTTAATCATTTCACTTGATGGAAATTTATTCATTCAACATTCCTATGAAAAAATGGCCCTTTTTCTCTGAAATATTAAAATAGCTAAAAAAGGGTTTGTGACAACCAGTAGAAAGGTGTAGTTAGGGCCTCCCATTTATCAAAATAAGCTTCACTCTCCATGGTCCCAAGAAAAAGTGAAACTCCATAAATACTATCAATAATGATGATGGAAGATTAGGGATTCAGAGGCAAGTATTCTTTAGCTAAGAACAGATTTATGACCGGAGAGGCTATGAGTATGATGAAAAATTCCATAAGGAGAGAGAAAGCTGAGTCAGGGTTACTGGCTAAGACTTAACATATAGGTCATAATTATGTATAATTTAGTGATCTCATTTGCAAGTCACATCTCTTACAGGTATTTGTTAATAATCAATATATTAATAATGAATTAATAACTGAGATTATATATTGACAAAGAAGACAGTTCATTCATAATAAATGATTGTTAAATCATGAATATTTACGTAATGGAGATTATAGTATCAGAATATCAACAGCAAAAAATTAGTGAAAAAAGGAGAAAGTAATCGAAATTCATCTTTATTGATAATGATCATTAGCATTTCTAAAATATCACTTTAAGCAAAAATGACATAGATGACCTTAATAATATAATGACAAAGAAAACTGAATAATGATAAAATACCCCTTTTTAAAAGAGAAGAATCCACATATCCATGCCAAAAAAAAAAAATCACTTACTTGGTTAGTGAATAAAGGTTTAATAAATTCTGAAAAGGCATAAGTTGCACTACCTCATTTTCTGACCACAGTGAAATACAAATAATTAAAACCAAATGGAGATTTGAAAAAATAAGTGATTCACCTAAGGAATTACTTCATCAAAGAGCAAATAAACATGCAACTAGAGATAATTTCAAAAATAATGAAAATGATAACCCAATTTCCAGCTATTATAAATTCTCAAAATTTGTTACTTTGGTAGTGGTACGAGAGGAAAATGCAATTAGATGCAATAAAACATATTTCATTTTTATATTTGTCATGAAAATGTTAAGCATATGGAAAAGTAGAGGGAAAAACGTAACAAACTCTCACGTACCTAGTTTTAATTAGTTAGCTGATGTGTTCAAATCTGGATCTAAATAATGTCTACGTTCCATTTGGTTAATACATCTTTCAAGTCCATTTTAATATATAAGTCCTCTTTTTCATATTGAACCTTAGTAATTAAAGAAACTAGATCATTTATCCTGTAGAGTTTCCTATGTTCTAGATTTTTCTGCTTGTATATGCTTATTATTTACACATCTCTCAGTGCTCAGCATTTCCTATAAACTGGCTGTTAGCTATAGCAGCTTGATCAGATTTGGGCTTGAATTTTTTGGCAAGAATTTTTCATAGGTGCTGTGTACATCTATCAGAGGCAAAGAATGTTCAATGGCCTCTCTTCGTGCGATGTTAATAGTCATTAATGACCATCAACCAGATCCACTCTTTCATTGAGTTTTGCAAAGTGGAAATATTATAATTCTATCACTTCTTCTTTATTCATTAGTTGGAGTAATCCTATAAAGACAGCTGTCTCTCTTCAGCTAGTTACCCTGAATTAGTTAACACAGGAAAGGCAGGTTAAATGTCTGATGTGTTCCCTATACTTACAAGTTTTCAGAGTCATATGTTGGTTCCTAAATATTATCCCAAAGATTATCAATGTCAGTTTTTAAGTGTTATTATGAACTTAAAATTTTTAACATCTTTCATATGATTCAATCCTTTGCAGTTCTTTCCTTCCTTTTTTCCCATTCCTTTATTATATTCTTCCCTTCCTTCCTTTTAGTTTTTTCTCAGAATATCCTAATTTTGGCCAGTGGAAGCAATTTCAAGGTCTGTTACTGTGACACAACCCTAGCAACCTCTCACAGCTTCCTTAGCTTCTGGTGTTATGTTTCAGGCTCTATCTATGTATTTTCTGCTCCAGATGTGGTATCAGTCATTTCTCCAAGGAGCCACAAAAGTTTGGATAAATTAAAAAGTGCAATTCCAGTAATATATTACTACAAGCTATCTGATTATTACAAAGCAGTCCTCAGGGCTGAGATGGACGTGAATAAGCACAATTCAGCATCAGTCGATTAGTCTATATATATTTGGGTGCAAACACCAGGTTTAAGAACTGTAAGTTCTATGCCCATGCAGCAATTATTGTAAAGTCTTAAAGTTTATAGTTTTGATTATGATTTTTTCTCATGATTTACTATGAGTGTGTTGTGCTTGGTCATCTTAAGTATTTTTCTGTAATCTGTCACAAAGTTGTAATTCCCAGTATAAGCTAATACTTTGTAAACTGTACTGGAAATTTAAAAAAGATGTGTAATTTCCAGAAACTCCAACTAAATATAAGGTATATATAAGGTTCAATAATACTTATTAACATGGGCAACAAAAAACTTAATGTCCATTAGTAAAAAAAAAAATAAATGCAACATAAAATAGTTATTATAAGAATATAATTTAAGATAATCCCATTAGTGTATAGAATTTTCAGGACCCACTTTTAAATGATTCTTAGTTAATTGCTTGCTTGCGTGTGTCTCTGCCTGTGCACACGCAAGCATCTATGTACATCAGAGAGCAGCAGACAGCAGAGCATTGCAGTTAAGAATATGGATTACAAAGCCAGGCCACCTCAGCTTTAAATCAGGGCTGCTTCTTTTAGTAACTGTGTGACTCAAAAGGAGTCACCTAACTCCTCTGTTTCAGTTTCTTTGCCTTTAGAACGGTGACAATTACGCCTCATGCCGTTACTGTGAGAATTTAAATGAATACAGGTCTATAATTGGTTATCCTAATTCAAAACTATGACGACACTGTTTATAGTTTTTCATTGTCCCCCTTGGTTTTTCTGCAAAATGTGTCTGATCACAATATGTTGCTATAGACCCCACTGGAGAATTATGATGCTTTCATGTCTGAGCACAGGCTGCTGACCTTTCACATTCTCCTTAATCTTCTTGATTACCACTGCATCCTTTCAACACCTATCACTTTCTCTTTCTATATGGAAAAGGTGGGGCGCCTCGGTGGCTCAGTCGGTTAAGTGTCTGCCTTCGGCTCAGGTCATGATTCCAGGGTCCTGGGATCGAGCCCCATGTTGGACTCCCTGCTCAGAGGGAAGTCGGCTTCTCTCACTCTCTCCCTCTGCCCCTCCTCCCCACTCATGTATGTGCATGCTCTCTCTCTCAAATAAATAAATAAAATCTTTAAAAAAATAAATGAAAAAGGTACTTCAAGACTGGTCAGGATTATCTCATTTCTTAAAACATACATATTCTTTTCCTTATTACATTTATTGATATATATCATATTCTATCGGTATATACATGTAAAGTAAACATATGACGTACATCATAATTGACTCCAACACAGCAGAACCAAGAGTGACATTCCTCTAATATCAGTGACCTGATTATCTGTTCTGGATTATTATGCAGTTTGTGAATGGTCAAAAACATTACACAATCAGTTGAGTATCTAATTTTATCTCTCATCCAAAGACATTAAATATAAATACTCAAGAAAAACAATTTTTAAAGCATCCATGATAGAATGTCAACTTTTTAAATGAATGGCCTCTCTGTCTAGTGCTTATTGACTGAGCTGTGAACAAGGAATGTGAACAAGGCACACATTTAACAGAGGAGGAACAAGGCCACTGAGGAAAGTCTGAATGCTTTACCCACAACACACAGACATCTTAAAATAAATCACCAGAAGTTAAATTGCAGAGGTCTAAATAAACTTCCCAGCTTCCACTTCCCATTTCTCATTCTTTTTCTTCATCTAAACCCACATGAAGCACTAGCGCTCTCAACTACTTGATTCTCTAAGTAACTCAAAACATATTCGCACAGTGCCCACTTCACATTCCTCCTTTCCCCTTCCCAGACTTTTATCAAATAGTCATTTATTATCGCTTTTTTCTTCCTTGCCACTGGAAATGGAAACCTGTTTATTTCTTCCATTTCATTCACTTAGATATATACTATCTTTCTTTTCTATATGCACCTGGAAAATGTAATAGTTGGCAGAAGTCTCACCTCTCAGGTGACAATTTCTGAAGTTCCTTTGAATTCCTGAGGACTAATACACATGAAAGCCATTTGGGGCCAGATGCACTGCTCTTGGTTTACTATACAGCACTCCTTTTAATTTCGGAATGTATATGGAGCTGTCAATGAGGTCAAAATTCGTTTTGGGTGACAAAAGACACTACTGCAATGCCTCTCTTAGATTTGAAGGGCTGTAAAATTCAGTAGAGAACAAAAATGACTTTCATGGAAAAAGAAGTAGAGACCATTGTAGAAAGAAGAGACTCTGAAACCTAAGCTGTCAGTTTCATCTATCTGAATAATTGAATATTGAGTGTACCTCCAAAAAGGTATGAAAATGTTTCAAGATTTAATTTTTCATGTTTTTAATCCAAGTAGATCAAAGTCCCAGACTAGAAACTTTCCACATTGTACATTTAGAAGCTCCAAGTAACTTCTGTCATCTGGTTTCTTTCCTCGTATAACAACCTACCAATGAGGTTTACCCCTAGCTACTACTCCTAACTACCAATGAGGTCTACTCCTAACTACTATTCATTATAAAGCTGCATAAGTTCAGTTAGTTCAGTTTCTTAGCCAGTGGTGCAAGCTAATTTTATATTTAAGATATAAAATAAAAATTGTATAAAACACATTATCTGAATTCTTTTTATAAAACATCATAATCCAATATGGTTTTTGAAAGAAATCACAGAATGAAAAAGTTCATACAACTTTCTGAAGAACCAATCTGTAAACTTTTGTACTCTGAGAAACAAACTGAGGGCCTCAGAGGGGAGGGGAGTGGGGGAATGGAATAGGCTGGTGATGGGTATTAAGGAGGGCACATATTGCATGGTGCACTGGGTGTTATACGCAACTAATGAATCATCGAACCTTGCATCAGAAACCAGGGATGTACTGTATGGTGACTAACATAATGTAATAAAAAAAACATTAAAAATGAATAAATAAATAAATAAATATCATCTTCCTACCTTAAAAAAAATAAAGGAAAATGAAATCAAAATAAAAAGAGGTACAATATCTTTTAAAGTCCACTGGTGCCAATAAAGTCTATTTTTTTCGTGTCAAGATCCTTCTTAACCTGCTGTGAAGACAGCAAGATAAACGGAACGTGTCAATCATTTCTATGTCAATACATTGTGATGTCAAAACAGAGAGGAATGTGGATTTCTAGTAAGAATGGGATGTCTGTAAGTAAACACAAAATTTGACTTAGTGTCTGAAGAATGGACATAATAGACCAGATCACATTCACTTATATCCTAAGTTTCTCTTTTTTTTTCCCAAAAGCACAAATTATATATTTCTATGGTAGTATTAAGCTTCACTTATGCCCTGATATTATACAATTCTTCAAAATTATTCTTCATATTTAAAGACACTGAAAAGCTCACTGATTTTTAAATATACCTCATACTCAAACAAACAAACATATCATTCATATCAAGTAAAAAAAAACGTACACTGAAGCAATCAAAAAGGTAGAGTAATAGAGCTGGACTGCATTCAGTCTCAAGGGGAGAAAACGGGTACTTGGAAGGGACAAAAATATTACTCTTTTTTTAATATACATACAAAAACAGATATCCAAGATATTTGTGGAATTCCTATTTTACGGAAGGAGATTAAAAAGAAATTCTGAAATGGTTCTGGGAATGGGTCATAATGAAAAAAGGTTGGGAAACACTGACCATACCCCCGTTAACTAAGGAAAGAAGTCAGTAACGGGATGCAAGTGGCAGAACCATGAACCCATGGAAATTGAACAAAGGCGAAAGGAGTTTCAACTCTACCACTGAGGAGATATTGTCAGTGGAAAAGAGTCGAGTCAGAAAAACTTGGATTTAAGTTACAGTTCAACTTTTCATCAGACATGTGCCTTTATCTAATTACTTACATTTCCTGAACCTCATTTTCCTAAATCTATAATGAAGATAATACCCAAACTTATTAGATTTTTAAAAAGCTTATTACGATTTTTGAACTCAATACAATAATGTCAACAAATACTTAGTACAGAATCTAATACATTGACAATAACCAATGGTATTAAATAAATATTAAGTACATAGTACTTCTAAGTTAAAAATGTACATGGACCAATTGAAACACCAAGGCAATGTCTACTCTTCAAAATCCTACAAAATGACATTAGAAGATAGATTCAAATTAAAATAGTTTGAACATAAAAGAGTTTCTTAGCAATCAGAGTGATCAAACTCAAATTAGTGAAGGAAGCTTTAGAACCTCTATTTCTATAAAATTTTAGGTGACTACACCTCCATCTGTTCAAGATGATTTATACATTCATAAGCCTTAAGGAGAGGGGCTAGACCAGATGGTCTGGAATTCTCTTCCATCTCTATTATTTTCAAACCTCAAACAGTTTGTGTTAAATACACCAGCTTAAAATCAGATATAATGGATCTAATGGAAAGGAGAGGACTCTAGCCCACGTTCTAAAGGACACAATAACTTACATTTTGAAACAATTTGTTTAGCATGTGAAATTTTGTCAGAAATAACAAATGATGACTGCATTCATAATTAACAGTTTCAGGGCTATCTGGAATATAAATCAGAGAGAAACAATATTTGATTAATGCATTACTGAAAGTTCATGTTCTCATAGCCCTATGTGAATTGTCAGTGTGTATTCTGTAGCTCGTTATGATTTATCTTCATCAGCCATAGGCCAAAATTACCAGACTCCAATTACTTTGCTTCCCAGTTTCAAGAGAGAGAGAGAGAGAAATTATGTCAGTCTACCACAGGAGATGGCTTAAAATGCCTGAGGTAAAGAAAGTAATCTACTGTTCTCTGACATTCACTGCCTGAAAGTCATTCACATTAACAACCATTCAAACTTGTTTAGTGCAGCCAATTGCTTCTATTTCCCTCTTGTCAGTTACAGTAGCTTCAATGCAAATTTAGCTCTTATAAAATTACAAAAAATAAAACTTTGGCAGAGCCTGACAGGGGCATCTATGGGTCCTGACAGAACATAATGCTTCTGAATTTACCAAGTTTAATATAATAATTTTCAAATTTCGATTTTCACAAACAACAGTCTACCCTTTAGAATATATGCTCATTTTCATTCTCTTATTTTTTGCCCTAAAACTAGAGTGTGGTGATGGGCAAATAAATGTGTTTATCAAGATAAAAGAAAAAAAAAAAAGAAAAACCCTTTACTTATACTAAATATGGCATCAGCAGAAAAAAACAAATATCCTTAATTTGAACAAACACTATGATATGCCATTATTTATGGTTATGAGATAGAGATCAAGTTACATTTCAAACTGCATAATATAATCTAATATTCTTTCACTAAGAACTATTATACTCATATAACAGACCATTAACTTCCAGACAATTTAGAGCTCACAAGGTTAACATCAGCACTACAAAAAGGAAATGGGGTGACATTTAAATAACAGTAAGTGCCAATATACTATTACACAACCTAATGGAGATATTAGTTTTGATGTTTATCTATTATGTAGCACTGTAGGACTTTGATGTTTGACAAGCGGATTAACTAATTTTTGGTATTATTCAAGACATCAATCTTACAAGTGTGAATAAAAATATATGATATATAATGCAACTACCAATGAACTGAATCTTTTCCTTTTTTTTTTTTTCTTCCTACTTTTGCTATATTTTCGATTGTTTTCTCCTGTGGATGAGTTTGTAAGTTTGTATGTAAGAGAAAAAAAACGTTTGTGGCAGCGATTTCTAGGCTTTACCAAGTGCGTACATGGTGGGGAAAGCCAGAATGTGGGCACAGTGGATATACTCACTAAAACTGCCTTAGACTTTTCACAGGTAGAGAAAGAGCCTGAGGTAAAAGCAGTAGACCCAATTATATTTAGAAATAATTAATTGTCAAATCTGGCGTGAAGGCTGCATTTCAATTCAAGAATGAGTCAAATGTCTCTTTCTGTGTTCAATTAATAAAAGAAAGAGTAGACTCTTTCCAGTTAACTCTACCGGGGTGAGGTCCATTAATGTTGAAAATCGAGCCATGAAACGTTAAGGAACCAGCAAATATTGAAAAGGTCTGCACAGTATCCTTCTCAAAGATGATAACCGAGACCGCAGAGAAAAAGAGAACATGGACATCAACCTTGACAAGCTCTTCTGTTTCCTTTTCTATGCGATTAGCACAATTTTAGGTGTCCTCATTACTTTATCACTGTATCACTTTTCTTCTTAAAATTGTTCCAAAGCATCACCATGAAACCTGAATCAGGAATGTAACTTGTGATGTTTCTCTGCCATCACTTATTAAAACGAAATCCTTTTCTTCCTCATGAGAAATTTTAATAAATGCAGTTACATTCTGCCTTTTCTTCACTGTGATGTTTTGAATGTCTTTGGGCTACAACAGATGTAAATAAGTTAGCACTTTTTCTTTCCCACATTATATGAGGTACATTTATCCGATAAAAATGAGACAATGTGATTAAACAGCTCAGTAAAAAAATATGCCTCAACTTCCCTTAAAACTTTAGCCTTGATGGCAGAGAAAATGGAGAAGTGTCATATTTGAAAAAGAAGAAGGTTAAAAGCAAGTTGAGTTAGCTTAACAATCACAGAAAAAGGTTCTTACACTTTTTTATGCCATGACTCCCTTTGACAGTCTACTGAAGTACAGCCCTCTTATTAGAATAAGATTTACAAACACATAAAATACAGAGAATTGCACTGGAAACCAGTTATAATGAACAACAGCTATCAAATTATCTTATATATGTGATACAGTAATAAATGTAATAATTTAGTAATGCATTAAAAAGCGGCAGGTCTAATATTTACTCTAATCCCAAAGTAGTGATAAGAGTAAATGATATTCCATGCTGTCTCTAACACCTGAAATATATGAAAATACCTGTGATGTTTGTTGGAAATCAAGTCATCAATGTTACTAATACTATCCTAGGACATGGTCTTTATTCACAATGAAAGGAAATACTAAGTTACAACTGGAGATTAGTGAAAATAAGATGTAATTTTTTTCATGTACAAATTTTCCAGTGGCCGGAGTTCAATTCAAGAACACCCAGGTTAAGAACCCATTTGAAAGGAATAGTCTCCAGTCTCCTCCCAACATCTCTTGAATAGCTCACTCCCATCACACACACCAATACCTTATTGCCCATCATCTTCCGGAGGACACCCCGTAACCAACTCAAGTTATCTTTCTGCTAGTAATAGCCAATGCTGAAGTTATTATATGGAAAGTCTTATACACATATATAAACATCCATATATAAATAAAGATATTTGAAAGGGAACATTAATGATGAACCAGCGATAGAGGCAATATACTGAGACAATAGTTCACATCCAGGCGTATAACTCTCATCATGGCAACATGGCTACTATTATTGAATGAAGCATGATCCTATTCTTAGTTATCAAAAGTTATGACCCTATGTTTATCTCTCAGCTGCTTCCTCCATAAAAGAAAATCTTCACCCACTGGTTATACTGGATTACTAAGTGCTTTATACTTTAATTGGGTTTTGTGTACGGCATTACCATGAAACTGGCTGTCCAATATATTATGGTTTTTTTCTGGTAAAACTACAACGCTCCAACCCCTCTAACCTGTGATAAAAAAAAAAATGCATCTGCTGTGACACCATTAATATTGAATTAATATTTCCATTTAAATTAATTTCTGCATGTTAATCATTAACTGAGATGAACTGGTTGCTGATGTGTATTTAATAAATGCTGCCTCAAAAGAGCATAAAATAAAGATTCAGTTGGGGATTGTGGAAGATTAAAAAAACACTTAAAAATCACTGCAGGTGGAAGGAAGGCAAGAGGAAAGGAGCATGTGTAAAAAGGCAGACAATAGACATAAAAATGAAATTCACTAAAGAGAAATGGGGAAACAGTCAAGTGTTCTGCATATTTTCAAATCCATCTCAGGTAATAAAAATGTTGTAACTGTAAACAATGAAAGTTCAAAAAAGGGAGTATAAAACAAAAGATGAAACTTATGTTGCCACAATTCACTAAGAAGAAAATCCAAATGGCCAATGACCAGATGAGATATTTAAGCTTGGGATAATTGGATATATAATTAAAATAAGTATGAATAGACACACAAAAACAGTTTTACACTCAGGCTGCCAAAAGTTAACATCTAACAATATTGAATATTAGTGAAGAAGTCTAGAAATTGGGACTTTAACAATTTTGATGGTAAGGATATTAACAAGTCTCATGTTTATGAAACTTTGGAATGCAATTTAATAATTTCTAGGAAAGGCAAATATGGATATACCATATGACACTGCCATTTCAATTTTAGTTATATACCACAGAAAAACTTGCATACGTTTACAAGAAGACATACACAGTATAAACAATGTTTGTAACAGCATTGTTTATAATTGAAATAAAACTGGAAATAATTTAAATGACCATCTATAGAAGAATGATACTAAACAACAAGTCATAGATTTTTCAATCTTTCAGCGATGAAACTAATAAACTAGATTAGTACGTTTCTAAATGGATAAATATTATAAATAGGATATGAATAGGATAAAACCTAAATAAATATCATACACAGGATAAAACCTAAAACCAAAAGAAAATGTTACTTGTTATATTTGTTTATATATTTAATACATTTTTCTAAAATACCTTCAAAACAATGCATTCTCTAAAATAACCTACTGGAAAATACCCAGTCAAAAGGGACATATGAAATAAAGAACACAGGGGTTGATAAGTCATGCTAAAAGGACTAGTTAAAAACACTTAAAACTGGAACTAAGTTGAGACAGCAGTGAGAATATTGGCTACAAAATGGAGGACAAATGTTATATAATATCACAATATAAAATAACAATGTTTCTAACACATTATTAATTACTAATTATGTAGCAGTGAACTAGAATGTTCATGTTTATAGCAAAAAGTTGAGTTACCATCCAAAATAAAAAAATAGAAAATATTTTTCATAATCCATTTTCTTAACTCGTGTAAATTAAAATATACTTGACCTCATTACTAGATTAGTTTTCCCACATTATAACAAATATAATGTTCCTTCATACAAATCTCACAGATACAATTCTACATATATTTGCATGGAGATATATATAACCTGCAAATTCTATGCATGCGAGGTTATGTTTAGAATTGCCATGAAATCACCCAGGACTTTTTGGCGCATTGCATTAATAAAACTTAAAGGAAGGAACCAAATGGGGGAACGAAAGAAACACTTATGATGGGAAAATTTCACCTAGCTGATAGTCATCATTTCAGTTTTACCTTTAGTTTCCCATTTCATTGTTATATGAAACAATTAAATATGTGTGGTGGAGAACTAGTGCACATGGGATACATTTTGCAAATTATTTTATCTGATCACTCACCCTTCCCTCTCCTTTTCTACTTTACACACATACCATATACGCACACACACACACACATGCACATAGAAAAAGATGTATAAAATGAAGTTCACCAAAAGCTAATGATCATTTTTTCTGCATGATAGGACTTTTAGGTGATTTGGGGTTTTTTTCTTTGCACACTTGCTTTCCACCTTTAAAACTGTGAGAGAAATGCAAGAAAAAAATCAAATTAACTTTGGGTACTGAAAACAATTAGTACAAATAAATTTTATTTTTAAAACACTTGCATAATAAAGTTATACAAAGCAGACCCAAAATGCATACACAGCTAGGAAAGTAAAATAAGCAAGATTTTTGTAACTAATAATAAAAGGATTTAAAATTTTTTTCACATTGCCTTCACTAAGACAAATGTTCAAAAATATCTCTGCTTTAATAAAATCCATAATGAAATTTACTACAAAATCATATGGTACTATGAATGAATATTCAGGTATTTATTAAAAATTGATAAACTAAAACCAAATCTATCCTCTTTGTAAAAGTTTATATCATAAAACATCTGCAGTTCAATGGTTAGATAAAAGATGATAAAAAGTAAAATGGATATGCAAAAAAAATTTAAACTAAAACACCATTGAATATTTATAAAAATTCTGCAAGATAAATTAATTTCTAGATTTAGTTCTCAGTTATAAGAGTATTTCTTCTAGATCTTGATAAGGACAAAGTTACTAAAATTTGGACCAACAGGTCTTCCTTTTGGCTTTAATATTAACTGCTCATAGGAGACGTAGCTTTCAGAAAATCAATTTGCTCATAGCCTCGAGACAAAATAATTTGGTAACAACAAAGAACAGAGAGATATTCACAAGGATTGCCTGAAGGATATGCATTACATATATTCTGCTAGACAGGCACCACTGGATCCCTGAATCAAGCCTGAGCCACACCGAAGATTTTTTCTCTTACCAAAGTATACTTTTCTGAAGCAACTGATTTATTTTATCTTATGAAAACTGATTTCTATGGATAAGATTATGGGTTTTGGGGGCGCCTGGGTGGCACAGCGGTTGGGCATCTGCCTTCGGCTCAGGGCGTGATCCCGGCGATCCGGGATCGAGCCCCACATCAGGCTCTTCCGCTATGAGCCTGCTTCTTCCTCTCCCACTCCCCCTGCTTGTGTTCCCTCTCTCGCTGGCTGTCTCTATCTCTGTTGAATAAATAAATAAAATCTTTAAAAAAAAAAAAAGATTATGGGTTTTGGAGACAGAAGTGTCTGTATTCATACCCCAGCTCAACCAGTTAATAGTCATGTGACTTCAGACAAAACACCTGACTTCTCTGAGATTCTTTTTCTGCATTTATAAAATGGAACATCACCACAACTTTGGAGGTTCATTGCAATAATTAAATAACATAATCATATTGTAAATACCAAGCACAATTCTTAGAATACTATGGGACTGATAAACATTAGTTCTTTGATTATAAATAATATCATAGTTACTGACTGATACAAATTTTACTTTTAATATTAATCAACTCAGAACACAACCTATGGTCTCCTTTATTAATACTAGATTCTATGACATAAATGTTTTCCTATTACCCTCTGAATTTATCTATGTTTTTCTCACCTGGTGTCCCTTTTCCTTCATGCCATTTATCAATTTAGTATTCTGTTCAATCTTGTATATTCTAGAAATTATTAACGAAATTAAGAGGCATATAGCAAATAGATATATTCTTTTGTAAATATATAAATAATAAAATAAAGACTGGGTTTTTAAAAATTATTAAGTAAACTCCACCCCCAACATGGGGCTCAAACTCACAACCCCAAGATCAAGATTTGCATGCTCTACCAACTGAACCACTTAGGCACCCCCATGAAAATTATTTGAATAATATTTTATATCCTGAAAAATTAACATTGGTATTATGTTTTCTGTTACCTAAGTTCACTTGGGTTATGAATATCATCAGGAAACAACTAGGAATAAAGTATTACCACTTCAGAATAAAATATTCAACTTGCTCAAAATTAATCGACAATGATAACAAAAAACTTCTTCGGAGTCAGTCCAGTGTTGTTACCTGAGATGTGTAGCGTGTGCTATGGCTTATACATAAATACGTATAAAAAACTCACCACAACACAAAATACTATTATAACTTGGTTGGTGAAAAAAGCAAAATGGTACAGAAATATGTACACAGCCAGGGAAAAAAATTCAATTTTAATAGTAAAGATTACATTAACATATTATTTGCTGGCAAGCATGCTAACAAATATTATAAATCTTAAACATACAAGTTTAAATTAAAAAAAGAAACAAACTATATACCAGAAGTTTAAAAAAAAAAGGTTTCTGCATTACTATTTGCCATTGAAAAAGACTGTGGTGATTCATTCTAAATTGAATAATATAAAATTATTCTCCAATTTGTTATTCTAGTGTCTTTTTCATCTGAGATATTTTGACATTCACTTTGTTTTCCCTAATACTTTCAGCTGGCCCCAGTAGGGTTAAGTTACATTTTACAATACTTGGTTAGTATCCAAAGGTAAATGGGTCATACAACTAGGTGGGTTATAGCAAAATTTTCTGTAAAGAAATTATTCCTAGATGATTTTCAAAGAGATTGCATTACCAAACGGTCCAACTATAGTAAGATTCTCAACCAGTAAGTAATCTAGTAGTACAAAATTTAAAAGCAAATGGACATTTCATAAACTTGATTCTTGCTATAATCACATGCTGTAGTTAATAATATTGCCATCACATGGCTGATGCATTCATTATTTTTTATATTCTTTCTACTTATATGCCTTCCCCAAATATAATTTAAGGACTGATTTTACCCACTGCATCCGACCTAACAATTTATTGAGTTAAGTACTAAATAAAATTTGCCAGTGCAGTTATTGTCACAAACTATGTATCTTTAAATAAAAACGTAACCGTATTCTAGTCCAAGGCCAAATATTTTCAGTTTTGAGATTTTTTAAGAATCTAATTTAAAACAACATTGTAAAGAAGCAGAGCAAAGTGATATTTTTCAAGTCTGTAAAAAGAAAATGACACTCAGAAGTTGAAATCCCCTCCACACTAAGTTACTGAAATGAAAAAGCTGTTGAATGATCCGTGAGTGCCAGAAAATACGTTCTCACAGCGGCACAATCTTGGATGTAAATCTTGAGATATGTCCGAAAATGGAGCAGTTAATTTCATTCTCTCATGCATTTTGATTGAAAAGGAAAAAGGTTTTTGCTTGAAATCAAACTGCCCAAACCTAAATTAATGGAAGAGTTCAAAGTACATGACTTTATAAAACCCTCAATTACACCTATTCACAGAAAAATGTGTGTGTGTATCCTGAACTAAACTTTCAATATTAACTTGCAACATCATTAGCACATTTAGTCCTTAAATGGATCCTTTCTGCTAATATAATCATCCCAGTTTTAAAGATATGGAAAGCAAGGTCAGAAAGTTTAAATGAACCATGAATTAGTTCAGTTCATGTCCATTGCTAAACACCAATCTCTTCTTTCTACTTTGTTTTTGGTAAATTTTCTTCTTAGTATTTATTTTTATAAATAAATGACTTAAAATGATGTTGAGAAGCAATAAAACTAGCTGTAAAATTATTACCTGAGTTTTCTTCTTCTTTCATCACACCTTGATTTTCTCACTTCCTATACTATATTCAAATTAAGACTTTATGTATATAATTTCACTGGGTATGCAATATTTGATACAGAGATGGCATAACTTATAAAATCATTCCCTTACTGTTGAGCATTTAGTTTCTTTCCAATTTCCACTACTCTATACCATGTTAGTTTAAAAATACGTGTGTGTGTGGGGGGGTGTTTTAAGGTGCATTATCACAACTGAGATGACTGATCTATACATTTTTATAATAAGTACCACCCATTGTTCAGAACAACATGGGAGAAAATTATTTACATTTGTTTTGAAACACAAAATAAATTAGCAGTGACAAAATGCTGAAATCTATTGAATGATTATTTTCAGGTGATTGAAAAGGTTTCTTCTGTTTTATTACTCAACATTATTTAAATTAGAGTGTGAACAAACTTTTTAAATGACACATGGATTTCTGGAAGTATTAGTTCAGATATCATAATTAAAATAACACAAAGTTTAAAAGAAATTAAAAACTCCATGCCATGACTGCTATAAAGTTGACAAAGGCTGCTATGGAGTACCGCCTGTAGCAGCGTTGAGCATGGGGGAAAGGTGGGAACAGCCCTGCAGGCCTCAAAGAAGCCAGTGGGAGAACATCCACATCTTTGTATCTCTGTCCATATTTAATTTATATCTACCCACATGGATATGAATATCTATAATTATTTCTATGCTCTTGCTCAGCATAGCCTACTCTACTGGGAGAAAATGATAAAAAGACTGAAGACATAGGTAATTCCTGACCACCTTATTTGGGAAATTAGGAAAACTTCATTTTAGTGGGCATTTTCTAAAGACAAGTGTATTCTAATTCGATGACTTTGTTTAAAACACAAACAGATCTTATGTGCCGTATTCAGCTCCCCGAGAAATGACCTTTTTCTCAGGACTGCCAGTTTGGGAGTTAGCCCTGAGAATCCATGTGTCATCTTTTAAAGACATAATGTAATAAAGCTTTCCAGAGAAGTTTATTTCGATGTAATAAACCTTCCCTTCATGAGAAGATACAGATGTAACAATTAAAGAAGAAACAAAACAATTACATCCATACCATCCAGGACTGCAAAGGACATTTTAGGAGACCCAAACCTGTAACTATAAAATTATAAAAGCAAAATGGCAAAATATTCATATTTCACACCAACTGACAGATTAGGAATGACTTTAAAGAGGCTAGGGTTGGGGCGCCTGGGTGCCTCTGCTCATGTCATGGTCCCAGGATCCTTGGGATCAAGCCCTGCATGGGGCTCCCTGCTCAGCGGGAAGCCTGCTTCTCCCCCTCCCACTCCCCCTGCTTGTGTTGTCTCTCGCTGTCCTCTGTCTAATAAATAAATAAAATCTTTAAAAAAATACAAATAAAATAAAGAGGCTAGGGTTATAGAAACTGTATATTAGGCCTTTTTAGAAAAAGAGCCCTCAAAAGAAAGCAAAAACTTTGTGAATGCCTATATTGTTCACTGGTGTGCATGGACACATATGTAAACACGTAATTAAGAAAAATAATAAAACAAAGGATCAAACTATATATTTCTAAGAAAAGCTTCTTTCGGTCTCACTGTAAAACATTTCCTTGGTATAATGACATAGCTTATAAAAGAACAAGGAAGAAGATTGAATCTAAACTCAAGGCAAGAGTGAGGGTAGAGTGGGGTCAGGAGAGAAGGAGAGGGGAACAGAAAAATAACACCTTAAGTAAAATTTTACTTTCCTCAATACAGTTAATCCAAAGTCATTTCAGCCAGCATGTCACAACCTACTTACACATCAGCTGGGTTTGAGTGACAAAAATTTGCCAAGCCAAAAGTGATGCAGTATTTGTCAAAAAGACTGAATTGCACTTTCATATTAGTACAAAAAATGACAGTGCATGATGACTGCCACAAGCATGAGGTTGTTTAGGGGATAATTCGGGCACCTTAACAGTAGGTAGTAATGGAAAATGTCTCTTTTTCTTTCCTTTCAAGGTAGGCACTTGTAATGTGCCTTGTTATACTGCCAAACCATTTCTCACTCCAAACTCCTTAAATACCACCTGTCCAAGCTGAAACTATTTTTTTTAACTGAAGACATATGCACTATTCCTTGCTAAAAACCACTATATAATAAATGCTTTATTGGCCCAGGAAAATTAAAATATCATGCACTATCTGTAATATTGCAGTAGCTCTGTTTCACTGTTCTGCTAACATAGGAACATATTTATTTCTCTGTTTTTCAGAATTTTATGACTGGCATATTAAAGGGCTGTAATAATACCCTTTTACTTTTTGAAAGAATACTTCTAACTCTAAAAGAATTTCTTCATCAGATTAATTCTTGATTTTAAACGGAAGATAACAGTATTATTATCCAATTTTAACTTTATTATTACAAATATATGTATGCATATTTCTGTCAAAACGTATTTCCAGGAGCTTAGCAGATTTCCAAATCCGACACTTTCTCTCATAGCCAATTTCCTACTAGAGGCAATACTCACTTATCTTGTTAAAATATAATAAAGGACTTGATCAACCAATTTTAGAATATATTGTGAGAGTCTTTTTACTAAAATTGCACACAACTAAGTAACTGATTAGACTAAACATGGCTTTAAAAAAGGCTTACCGATTACAAAATTATAATTATAAAAATATTATAACTGAAAGAAAAAGTGGTCAGCTTAAAAAGCAGAAATCCAACTTAACTAGCCCATATAATTAGCATTATATTCAAAGACTCGCGAATCATTTACGGAATGAATCACTAAAGAGTCCCCATTTTTGTTTTAATAATAGGCAATTGTGGAGTCATCTCCTTAAAACAGTATTTGTACTGCTGTTTTCTAATACAGTCTCAACCTCGCTGACCTACTTTATAGTTTACAGAGACATTCCCCTAAAATCTGACAGAGTAGAAACACTTATTTTCTGCTCTTCGCTGAAACAGGTGATTGATTCCCCACCTCTGGTGAAAAATCCTTGGAAAGTCTAGAAACTTAAGCTTGTCCTACAGAGGCTTCTGATTTAAAGGTTTAAACAACCAGACTAATTATTTTTAGCTCATTTTCAAACTCAAGTGTAGAATTTGATACAACACTGGAAAAAATAAGTTGTTATAACTCAAAGTTCTAGTAAGATATCCGCGCAACATGGTTTGTCCCGTACCAGCACTGCAAAGAATGAGCATACCAGCACTGCTGTTAATCCCTTGTACACGTGACCATCTCTTGTCATGGTGTGGGGGTCCCTGAAAGGCTCACATGCTGCAGAAGAGCACCATGAATCTTTGAGGTGAGGCACTATGAGAGCTCAGAGAGCAATACAGGAAAGAAGAGAGAAGTGAATTCAACAGGGTGCCTGGGTGGCTCAGTCGGTTAAGCATCTGCCTTCAGCTCAGGTCATGATTCCAGAGTCCTGGGATCGAGTCCCACATTGGGCTCCCTGCTCAGCTGGGAGTCTGATTCTCCCCTTTCCCTCTGCTGTGTGCGCACGCTCTCTCTCTCTCTCTATATATATATATCTGTCAAATAAATAAATAAAATCTTAGGAAAAAAAAAAAAAGAAGTGAACTCAACAGACATCAGCCTATTTGCAAGTTTGCCCAGAATCGCCTGGTAAAAACCAACACTAAACCACATTTTGATTCTACCCTTGGCATAATGCTCTGAGCTGCCCATTATGGGGAACACTTGAATTGCATCTAAGAATGTCACAATTAGATAAACTAGTCTTTATAAAACATATACTGAACAAGCTTAATGTATTTGTAAATATAAAAATGCTGTATATTTTTAAAGTTGTTTTTTTGCAAAAACATTAACAGTTGATTAATCTGGACGGTTCATGCAATAAGATACTAATGTAGATAGTATAAAATAGTATAATCCCTCCCAAAAAAGAGTATTTTTATAATTTTTTCATGTGGTTGAATAAGAAGACATACTTGAATTTCCAATTCAAGAAAAGCATACCCATGACTCCCGACACCATGAATGAAAGTGTGATGACACCCAAATCCATATACCCTGCTCTCTACTTACCTGTAGACCCATGAACATAACTGCCTACCCAGTATCTCACTGCAAAAACTAAACATGGTGTGACTTTTCTTCTAACATTTTCCCCAAGGTTTTAACTTAAGACCTGTCACACTATACCTTATTTTCCAAGCCACAACTCACTTCCAATGTGTCACAAAATTTGACTGATTGCAGTCTCAAATCTCTTTCAACTTTGCCTCCTCATTGGAATTCTTATCTCCACTGCTTCAGTTCAGGCACTGATCAATTTTTCCTTAGACTGAGGTAACAGCCTTCTAATCTCCCTGAAATCTCCTTTCAATCCTTTTCCTAAACCACCAATAGAGAAATATTTCTTTTTTTTTAAATTTATTTATTTATTTGAGAGATAGAGAGAGAGGAGGGGCAAAGGGACAGAGAATCCTGAAACAGACTTCCTGCTAAGCGTGGAGCCTGACATGAGGCTCGATCCCAGGACTCTGAGATCATGAACTGACCTGAAATCAAGATGCAGTCACTTAACCGACTATGTCACCCAGGTGCCCCACTAGAGAAATATTTCTAAAATACCCCTAATTATTCTAAACATTTTAATTTTAAAAAATTCAAATTAATTATTCTTTTAAAAATCATTCCCTATAACAAAATATTTTAATGTATTAGTTAAAAAAATTAAGATGGAAAGATGGACAAATAAAAACTGGATAGATGGATTGATATGTGATATATTAAATATAGCAAAAGGTATGGGTATTTATCATATAATTCTTTTAGATTTCCTGCAAATTGTAATTTTTGAAATATCAGAGAAAAGCTATTTTTAATGAAATGGCTAATATTTATTGTGTAGTAATGTAGTAATGGCTAATATTTATTGTGCGCTTCTTATGTGCTAAGTAAGCATTTTCCATGCCTTATTTCTGGTGGTATGCAAAAATATTTAACATTTTGGCATGTTTTTGACTCTCCAAAAAATAGAGGAGGTGGTGAGGGAAAGCTCTGATTTGTTGCATTTGCCAATATCCATGCTGTAACACTCTGGCTACAGTTTTAAGCTTTCCAAGACAGAATTAGAGGAGATAAGCATTAGCGTATCATCATATATTATCTCCAACATACACATAAAATAGACATAAATAGCTGGAAGAACATAGATAATGTGCAATATATTAAAATAAGTAGAAACTTTTGATTACACATTACTTTTGTTCAAAATATAATTGGCATAATTTTAAGTTTGTATAATTTGATTTTTAATAATAATTTAACAACTGGCTGGCGAAAGTCCTAAAACTTTAACAGTCAATTCTCTGCTTTAGCATATCACTGATTATCTGACAAATATCAAACTGGGAAGGTTCAATTATTGATCATTACTTTATAGATGACAGTATGAAACATTAAAGAGATTTAAGTTACTTTCCCAATAGTAACTATTAAAGCCAGCTTTCAATCTAGATTTTACTGACTCACAAACCTTAACTCATGACTGCTAATTCTCCCAGTCTTTTGCCTGATGAAATTCTACTCATACTCCAAGGCTCTTTTGTGCTCCCAGAGAGCCTAAAAGCACCTCTACTATACCACTTATTCTAATTATGTACCTACATGCCCATCTTCTAACCTCTCCAGGCAGCTCTACATAGAAATTCACTCAGGCAGCCTGGATTTCCATCCAAGAGTTTATAACAGTGCCTGACACCTGGTAAGTACTCACTACATGTGAACTATTATGACCATGATTCCTTAGACTTTGAGAGGTTACAGATCAGAGTCTTTGTCTTAGAATACCCGACACTTAAGGCAGTGTTTGGGACATAGGAGACAGTCATGTAAAAGAAAGCAAGAAAGTGCAATAGGAATGATAGTCTTGGTTTTCTTATCAAACAGCTTTCCGATATTGAGCAAATAACTTCACTACTGTATCCAAGTATGCAGAACGGTAATAAATGCGGAAATTGGACTTGATTAATTCTCAAGTACTTTCTTACACAAAACTTCATGGCTGCATGTATGCCCTTGCAGCTACCAGTAAAGTGCACTGACGTAACACTTACAGAGTAACTAAGCAATATGTGTCAAAGATTTTTCAGCCATATAGAAGAAAGATATGTCCAAAATTCTTCCTGCAGCATGTACAACAGCCGAACACTGGAGTCCAAAACCTCAGTAATAAAAGAGTGGTTAAATACACTCTCCTACAACCACCCAATAGAATATTACGCAATCACTAAAAATGATGGTTAGAAGGTCCTATAGAATGACAAGAAATGAATTAATACGATGGCAAGTAAAATAAGCAGAATCTAAAACTGTATATGTCCTACACTTACGACTTAAAGAACAAAAACATAGGCATAGAGAAAAATAATACTGCACTGACAAAGATGACAACAGTTGTATCAACACTGTGGCATTAGAAGTGGTCTTTGAAAAAATTCTATTTGCAAAATGTTGTGAAATACTTTGTTATATATAATTTATAAAAACAATTTGGGTGTTTGAATTCTAATGAAGTCTTTACAAAATACGGGACTTGCAGGAAGGGACCTCTAAAAAAAAAAAAAAAAGCTTATGGATAGTTAGTGCACCCCCAGCACCTTTTTTCCCCCTAAGGAGAGTGGAGCTGGTTGTTTTAGAGAGCAGACACATTCAAATCACACACACACATATATATATTTGCTGAGTCTGAGAGCAGACACATTCATAACACACACACAGGAATATGCTGCAGAATTCACCCGAGAAGAGAAAGAGAACTGTGGAACAATGATTCTGCTTTTTAGTATTCCTCAGAAGTGTAATTTTTAAGGTAGAGTTCAAAGTGCTAAAATTGAGAAATTTTAAAAGAAAACCTAAATTAGTTCAATTAAGCTTAAAAACTAACTATTAATTTAATTTAATGAGCCGATCTTTTCCAAAAGTAACTCGTTCATCACTAATGGAACTTAGCCTCAAAAATGAGTTTTTCCCCCAGTGGAGAGTAAGCCAGAAGTAAAGAGGAGACAGAAGTTAAAGGATTATCTGAGCCAGCTGTTAGGAAAATCAGAGAAAACCTTTGCTCCCAGTTGCTTCCAAAAACAAGCAGAGTTCTGTATTCTGATGGATTTAATGTGAGGTGGCATCATAGGGGAAAAATAAACAACCCAGTGACGTGCAACTGAAGAGAATGATGAGTGGCTTCCACATCCTGTCACTTGTTAGTAGTGGTCTATCTATGTATGATCAAGTTACCTGTTAAAAATGAAATAAATGAGAAATGTTGTCTTCTCTTCACTCGTTTATGTCTAGTTCTCCTATAGTGTCTGGTAGGGGTTCAAAATTCACTGACTAAATCATCAAGGAAAACAAAACCACTGGTCCAACCCATCAGAGAGTCTGTGTTAATAATCTGATATAGAGAGACTGCATTGATTGAAAAGGACAAACCTTCATACCCTGCAGCAGTGCTGTGCTTCATGATGGCATACAAAGGGTTCACCTCCCTGGCGAGAGAAGAGCTATTGTCATCTTCATTTTGCAGTCCTTAAATTACACAACAAGTTCCAATACACTTGTCCACGTTCACAAATTCATCAATACATCAATTTGTTTTTCAGTTACATTCGCTTTTTCCCAACAGCACTGTGCTTTAAAATGCCATTATAGAAAGGTGATGAGATGAATGAAAGCTTAAGATAATATTGTTTAGTACTGGAGAAATTAAACTTTAAAACATTTTCTTAAATTCTCTATATTGTTAAATATACTGAATGGAAAAAAAGGAGTTAAAAGTCAATGAAGTATCTAGGGGCCCCTGGGTGGCTCAGTCACTTGAGCATCTGACTCTTGTTTCCAGCAGAGGTCATGATCTCAGGGTTGTGGAACTGAGCCCCATGTTGGCCTCTGCATTCAGCATGGAGTCTGCTTCAGATGCTCTCTCCCCTGCCCTCTCTCAAATAAATAAATATTTAAAAAATAAATGAATAAAAAATCTATGAAGTATCTAATTAAAACTTTTCGAAGACTACTGCCATTTATATTTCAATACCAGATAGCCATTCCTTTATTCACCTGTAAGGTCTACCGTAGAGAAGAAAAACTTCTAGAAAACCCAAATATTATGATTTTCAATAAATGTTACCCTGAGTATTGAGCAAGTACATTAGGTGCTCTAGACTTAAAGGAATACCTAATAATTGGTACAGAAATTAATTACTGTTAAAAGGGGAGCCTACTATATATAGTGTTTTGATAATAAATTATTACAGACGCACATACAACAATAGTACAAAATGTATGATGTGTGTAAATTTTGAGGGGGGGGATATAACATGACTGAATACAGTACCTACTTAGAAATAAGGTAACAGGTAAAAATAAACTTTTTTCCTGAATGATTATTATTCTTTTTTTTTTTTTTTTAAGATTTTATTTATTTATTTGACAGAGATAGAGACAGCCAGCGAGAGAGGGAACACAAGCAGGGGGAGTGGGAGAGGAAGAAGCAGGCTCATAGCGGAGGAGCCTGATGTGGGGCTCGATCCCGGAATGCCGGGATCACGCCCTGAGCCGAAGGCAGGCGCTTAAGCGCTGTGCCACCCAGGCGCCCCAAGAATGATTATTATTCTTTATTGTGAAGGACTATGTGGAGGTGGGAAACAGCAACAAGTTAGAGAATGACACATGAGTTATTTAAACTCAAACTTTACCCATATGATTTGGCTAAGACAATTAAAATGGACATCACTCAATGATTTCTGGGCCATACCATACGTAATGACAGCTGAATTTGCACAGATCTTGCTTAGGGTGACATGAAAGTCATGAATTTCTGCCCTTTGAAGTTCATTTTTTATTGGGTTCACAAAGTGTAATATAACTTACAACACTGGAGATTAGAATTCACTCATTATCTCTTTCCTATGAATATGCTTTTTTGCCTCTGCAGTTTATATACAGACTGGCAGAGAGAACAGAGCACAGAAGAGTGTCACTACAGCAATTATTGGCTATAATAAGGCCATATCTTGTAGGAAGATAGTGAAGACCAGGAAGTGAGATTCTATGATGACCCCATCTTCAGATTTAGTTAAGAGTCAAGTTAAATGATGAAAATAACGAGATACATCTTTATAAAGTCATTTTTTTTTCTATTCAAGAAACTGTACAAAGTGACTAATGATCTCCAAAAACACTAATTATAACTAGATGAGTCTGGATAAGTGAGTTCCAAAATAATCATGAAGGCCAGACCCCTCCTCACCAACCCTGCCCAAGAAAATGTGACTGCATGTTTGGTTGGTTGGTTGGTTTTTTTAGGCCAGAACCTGATTTAAGAGTTTTCTTCCTTATTCCAAAGCAAAGAAAATAAATTATAATTCAAATAAGGAAGGAAACAGGGAGTGATAATTAGAAGTGGAGGTAGGTTCTCTGTGTAAAAAGGAATAATATCAAGGACAAGTCTGTGCCTCAGTGTGACCATCTAAGAGAGGTCTGAAGCTTACAGGCTGAGCTCTGGAACCCATCTTCATAATTAACATACCCCTTAGTGTTTATCTGGATCCATAGCTTTTTAATTCTATCTAGGTCATATTCTTCTCCAGACACTCTTGTGTTATTATCATTTAAGTCATTATTAATATATCATTTTATTTTTATTTCTACTCCCCGATATCAAATAAAAGACCTAGGGTTGGAGGGGAAATCCAGGGCATTGAATGGGATTGATGCTGTTATTTAAATCATTTCCACCTGTCAGCTTTATTGTAGTATGAAAAATTCAATAAAAACAAATGAAGCCAATAAAAAGAGTACTTAATGATACCGTTAACAGACCCGGCATGTGGTAAAGTACTATGGATAAATAAAAAGTGTCATTTTCACTGGTTACCAAATGCTTTCTAGCAACAAAGTAAGTCAGAAGAAGACAATTTTAAGCAGAAAGCAACACAACTCTATTTAGTTAATTATACAGCTACTAATCATTTACCCTATAAGGAAATGTGCCATGAACTGTATGTATGGTTAACTGTACATCCCATGCACGAGGTGAAAAACAAAAGAGGTAGTAGGAAAGATGATTTCCTATTTGTTCAACTTTCATGACCCTTATGCTGGGAGTTCCTAGCATTATAGACCATTGGAAGAGTTCACAAAAATGACTATATTCTAAATCTCTCTCTCTTTCTCTCCCTCCGTCTCTCTATGGAAATTTTGAATATATATGCCCCATGGAAATTTACAATAACATTTCTATAATCCATGGGCCACAGATAATTCAAAGCAACCAAACAAATTACTTTGATGATTTAAATCAGGGTGTGACTTATATTTTCCATCTAATACCTCCATCTGTGCATATACTTTCCTATGTGTTGATAGAAAGGAAAGAGAGAAGGCAAATCACCCATATGGTGACTATTGGCTGTACACTGTTTTATGCATTATTCCACAGTTAAGGAATTAGGGATAATGTTACAGGTTCATTCATCACAAGTGTTAATTCAGCTCTGTTCAGAAAAGAAAGGTTGATACTGTTTTCAAACATATTGCTTAGAAAAAAGTATTTTCCAATCGGAAATTATCCCCCTCAACCCTGGATTTCCAAAGTACTTTGTATTTCTATTATACCACTTATTACATTCTTCTTATTATTGTGGTTCTAACACTAGATTGTCAGTTCCTTAAGAGCAGGAATCCTGTCTTATGAATGCTGTAACTTCTGCAGTCTTAAGTGCTGCAATGTATACAACTTTGACCCTCAATAAAATTTATGAAATAAATGAATACTCCATCAACTACACAGTAGCTCTTGAATTTCTCTGTAATCTTTCATAATTTTCTCCTCTAAAATAATGTGTTATGTCATGGAAATTGCATGCATATTAATAACATTGGACAACGAACTTATCTGAAAAAGAAAAATGAGTCAAACAATAAAGTTAAATCACCTATAAAATGTCTTTAAACTCCCTTTAATAAAAGGAACTTTCTTGATTATTAAGAATGACAATATTATCCAGGAATTTATAGATATCCTCTTTCTGATCTAAGATGAGAGAGACAGTCTGTAGAGAAAATGATAGCCAGGGTTATTTTTTATTATTATTACTATAAGCATGTTTTCGTGGTCTCTCTGCCTCCAGTCTTTCCGTCGCTCTAACTCATCTTCCACAGAAATGAAATAATCTTCCTGAAAGCGAATCTAAGAATGTTAGTCTGCTTCTTAAAAACAACAGGAGAGCAGTCTGGATTATCTTAGACCTGGCCACATGCCACCTGCAGGCTCGGTTCTAACACAGCCCAGAGTTACCCGAAGCGCTACCTTATTTTCAGAACCCAAAACACATCAACAATATTTACGACTGGGTTAAACATAGGTTTCCTCTGTTTTTAACTCTATTTTCTGATATTTTTCTGCCTTAAAAATGCAAAGTCAATTTTTAAGATCCATCTTTTATGCTTTAAAGCCATCCTTTCTTGGTGACAGCTTCTCTTAAACACTCCCTTGAAAAAGAACAGCTTCTTCTCCTAAATTCCTATCACTCTGCATTTCACTCTGTGTTTATAGGTCTGTCCCTCGAGACTACAAGGGGCTTAAATGCAAGACATTGTTGGTATAACTTTGAAGACCTAGTACTTAACCCAGTGCTATTAAAAAAGAAAGAAGCCAATAAAAGTTTTTCTGAATAAATAAATGTCTTTCCAACTGAAATACCCTCTACAAAATCTGAAAAGCAAAATCAAATTATTATGCGCTAAAAAGAAAGAAATCTAAAAAAGGATTTTAGGCAAGATATAACAAGTGTTGGTGAAGATATGGAGAAAAGGGAACACTTGTGTCTGTTGGTGAGAATGTAAATTGGTGCAGCCACTATGGGGAAACAGTACAGAAGTTCCTCAAAAAGTTAAAATAGAACTGCTATATGATCCAGCAATTCCACTTCTGCATATTTATCCAAAGAAAATAAAACCCACTAATTCAAAAATACATGGGCACCCTAATGTTCACTACTATTATTTACAGTAGCCAGGATATGGAAACAACCCAAGTGTCTACTGATGGATAAATGGATAAAGAAATTGTGTGTATACACACACACACACACACACACACACACACACACACTACTCAGCCAAAAAAGAATGAAATTTTGCCTTTCACAACAAAGACAGAACTTGAGGGTATTATGCTAAGTGAAATAAGTCAGACAGAGAAAACAAATACCATACAATTTCACTTATATGTGGAATCTAAAAATCAAATCAAATGAACAAAGCAAAACTCATAAATACAGAAAACAGACTGAAGGTTGTCAGAGGGGAGGTGGGTAAGAGGGTGGGCAAAATGGATGAAGGGGATCAGCAAGTACAAACTTATAGTTATGAAATAAATAAATCATGAGTATGTAATGTACAGGTTGGTGACTATAGTAAATAATATTGTACTACATATTCGAAAGTTGCTAAGAAAATGGAAGAATCATTTTCCATTACTTTTCTTATGGCTTTTTATCTTTAGGTTTTTTTTTTTACTTCAACATTAATAGCATTGCCCTTTGAAATTCTTGTTCGAAAACAAAGAAGCTGTATAAATATCATATATAAGAAATTAGTACACTTTTAAAAAATTAAAATAAGCATTAATTACAAACCTTCAATTTAAATCAAATAGTATATCATTCTTACGCTGCTAAACTGTACAAATTCTTTTAAGAGTTGTTTGTTTTAACCTCAAGGCTGAGTTTCAATGATAACTAGTCTTTGTGATTGATAACTATCTTAGACCACAGCAAAAATCAATATACGGCTCCATTTTGCTGATGAAGCTGTAGCCAAAAGGCCAAAATTTAATTCCTCACCTTGTGGTTTCCTGAATATGCCTGAGTATTGATTTGTTTGTATTGTTTTGTTTTCCACTGTGGATTTCTAAGAGAAAAAAATGCATTTTTGGTAAATGTTTACCTTTAAAATAACACACTCTCATTGTCAATGCTTCATAGATCTACATGTTTCACTAAAACTTGCCAAGAGCATTGAACTTCAATGTAAAAGTAAAGAGTAGTTTTCCCAACTGTGTAAATATATTACGCTCTGGACACCCTGAACTCTTGACCTTCCCTATGATGCTGCTAAAATGTCAGTTAATCATAAAACAGTCCCACAATGGGTTACCCAGAAGCAGGAGGCAATTTAAAAGAGCAATTTTAACATGCAATTGCTAAAGCATGCAATGAAGACAATTTCTGATGATCGTATATTTTATTTCCATTTAATAAGAGAAAAAGAAACTGTATTTTCTTAGCTTCTACACCAGATGGTATACCCAGAGGAAATTGACACAGAGAAAAAACAAGCATACTTTCTTGGATTGTTCAATGGAGTTTTTGAATTACTTCCCATTTAAAACAACTTCACATTTCTACCTTTTTTTAAAATTCATAAAATGCCTGAAGAGGCATTATATGAACAATAGCATGGGTCAGGCTGCAAGCTAACAGTGCAATAATCATACCCCTCAGGTGCACAGGGAAGCGTGAGGCAAGCGTAGGAGGCCACAGCCACCAGAGGCTGTAATTACCACCTCTTCAACCTTGAGAGACCCGGAAGCAGGTAATGCACTCACCAAATGATTTAAATGTACTTTAGAAAGAAAACAACAACAAAAAAAACCAAAAAACAAACAAACAAAAAATAGCTTTGGCAATTAGGCAGGACATTTTCAGAAAAGGATAAAATAAAACAATGTTTAAAACATTTAAAACACAGCATATATTTGAGTGTTAAGCACGCTAATCAATTGTACTTTAAATAAAAGTGAAGTGCCAAGCATTAAACTATGTTTCTCAGGGAATAAGTGAGCCATACAGATACTATTTTGTAAAAATATGCATCCCTCCCAGATTTTACCTGTTATACTTTCATTTAGGCATGCATTATTCTTCTGAAAAGGTGGGGGGGGGAATCACCCATAGTAGGAGAAAGGGAAAAGAATTCAGGCTTTTCAAGCACTAGAAAATGTGTTTTGAGTCCCAGTTGCCCAGTTGTCTGACATTAGATAAGTCATTGTTTCATTTTGTTTTGAGTGAGTCTTGGATTCACCAGCTATAAAATTGGGAAAGTAATATATCTACCTCATAGGTGTGAAGATAAAGTATCACGATAGACACTTTATATGCTGATTATAAAGCAAAAATAACCAATACTTCACTATGAAAATCTACATTTCCATTTTAAAATATAAAATTTACTCATTAATCCCTACAAATAAAACCATTCGATTAACTTACTGTAAAATTATTTATTGACAGATTTCTGCAAAGAAAATAAAATTTACTAGTGCCAGAAATAAAATTTCAAGGCTTAAATACATTAAAAGAGGATATTTAACATAGTAAAGAGTAACGAATTCACTCTCTGATTGGTACTCAGTAGTCAGACAATGTTCCTCTGTGATACACCAAAACAAAATAAGAATTTCTAAGAGGCAGAAAATAATCCTCAGTCCTTTGTGATTTTACAAGAAATTCATGTGAAATTTGTATCAGACACAAAGACATAGCTGAGAAGTTCTTACACTTATTTTTAAGGCTTCCTGATTGTCAACATGCAGGGTGTATTAAAATAGCTATGTCAAAATAATCAGCATTTATTCAACCATATGATATAACACTACAACTACAGTATGGCATTCTCCTAGCCTCAATTAAAATGGAATGTAGATAGAACCAGTATTCAGAGCTTGCACAAATTAAGAGAATGAAATGGGAACTTTTCCAAAGGTTACTTTTGGGGTTTCAAAGGAATCATTTCCCCAGCTTGTGAAAAAGTTTTAGGCCTCTGAAATCATTACTAAATAACAGCTACTAGCACAGTGAGCCTAAGTTGTGTTCTATTTTGTGTTACAGAATACCAGGCTGAGGCCAGTGGAGGTGCTGGTTAAGGCTGATAGATCTTAAGTTTGGAGAAAGGAGTATGGATCTTGAAGAAGGGAAGGAGACGGACATCATACTTTCACCATCAATACCGACCCTGTATTTAGACGTACAATATTTATCAATTATATCTAATTCTGCTTTTCAGACATTGTTTAAAAATTAATACAATATATATTTCCATAAGCTTTCCCTCTTTTTCTAATAATAGAGCAAGATTAGTAGACATTCCTTTTTTTATATAATAATATTTTTTATTATGTTAGTCACCATACAGTACATCCCTAGTGTTTGATGTAAAGTTCCATGATTCATTACTTGCGTATAACACCCAGTGCACCATGCAATACATGCCAGCAGACATTCCTAACAAAACAGTAACCAGTTTCACTCAAATCCACAATGTACTTGAAAATCTAGGCACTTCTCTTAACCATAAAAATATGCACCAAACACATCTTCTGAGGACACTTATAAATGAATAAACATATGTAACAAAGACTCAACACATGTGAAAGATAGTTTTAAAAACAAACTTTCTACAGTCGGAAGTAAAACTATAAGTGTCAGTGAGCCTGACACCGTTTTATGCCACAAAGCCCACAAATTAAATGTTTCTCAAATAAAGAATTAGAAAAAAAGAGCACTATAATTCCAAAATGTCAAGACATTTATAAATTTGAAAGCAACTATGAGTGTAAGTTATTTTTACTCTATCCCCTCCCACATAGAGGTTATTCTCAAAATAAAATACCTCAAAGAACTCTATAGTCATATTTTTACTTATTGCAGTCAATATGCATTCTCAACATAAGCATTCAATAGGGATGAATCAATGCTCATTAACATGCTGTTTTCATCCACTTAATACAGCATAACTAGCTTTAAAACACAATCTCATATACTGCAGTCTCCATTGGCTTGCACGCCAATGACCAATTTCAAGTAATTTCTGGTTAAACAAAAATCACATATAAACAATATATTGTGTGGTAGAGCTAAATTGTAATGGTCTTCTTTGATGAAACCCTTTAAAAAATAAGAAAACAGATGAGATATTTAAAAGAAAGAAATCTGGGCACAGAAGTCAAAAAGAAGTTATCAGCAAGAGCCAAATTATGGAAAGAGCCCAAATGTCCATCGACTGATGAATGGATAAAGAAGATGTGGTATATACAATGGAATATTACTCAGCAGTAAAAAAGAACGAAATCTTGCTATTTGCAATGACATGGATGGAGTTAGAGAGTATTTTCCTAAGCAAAATAAGTCAGAGAAAGACAAATACCATATGATTTCACTCATATGTGGAATTTAAGAAACAAAACAAATGAACATGGCGGGAAGAAAAAAGAGAGGCAAACGAAGAGACAGACTCTCAACTATAGAGAACAAATGAGGGTTACCAGAGGGAGGTGGGTGGGAGGACGGGTGAAATAATGATGGGGATGAAGGAGGACACTTGCAATGAGCACTGGGTGCTGTATTTAAGTGATGAATTACTAAATTCTACACCTGAAACTAATATTGCACTGTATGTTAACTTGCTGGAACTAAGAAAAAAAGAAAGAAAGAAAAAAAAAAACTTGGGGGGGGGGGAGAAGTCAAAAAGAAGACCACTGGAATAGTAAATTACCGTTCATTATTTTAATTGCATATACCTTATAAAGATTAAATGTAGAAGAAAAGGAGTTTTATTAGAAAACATGTGTAGGCAATATCCTCAGTAAAATGAACTCCATTGTTCATCATTTTATGTTAACACGGGATATTTAATTTTGGAAGACAGTGTGAGCTATTTCTCAATTTCCACAATGTCTCCTCTTCAAATTATTTCTCTGACTAGCTGAGGTTGTGGAGTCCACTTGCCCCTCCCTCAGAAAAGTCACCTACTACAATCAGAATAATCTGTCACATACCTAGAATGAAAAGACTAAGCTGCACAGAAAATTTAAACAGCAAATTGTGTGACTTAGGCTGAGCCATGGAGACTTAACCAATGTCTTCTAGGTCAAGCTGCCCACCAACCACAGAATCAACGTACAATACCAAACAGCAAATTAGTAAACTTTCTGTTCTCTAAATCTAACAACTGAGCAGTTACACTCCCTGTTAGTGAGCATCGTTCAATATGTAAAAATGTATATGCAAATATAGTATATTAAATGAGCTGGAATTTACAATATTTAAAGATGGCGGTATATCAGGTAATTTCATGGAGTTTGCTTTGATTTTAGATCAGTTCTCTTGGTGAGTAGCCCCGGAATATTGTAAAAATAAAAATATGATAAACGCCAAACACACGTTCAAGAAACAAAAGACATTGTATAGACATTTGCATTTTCATAGATCCCTACAGTCTTAGTTTTCAATTTTCAGAACCTAAATCATTAATTGTTCAGGAGCCACAGATCCATGCACTAACTCTGCAGGTGTTTCAACATAATGCTTGATGGTTAAAAAAATGGCTCTTTCAACTAAACTAAAAATTAAACTACTTTCAATAATAAACAATACACTAAAAAATTCACTCTCATAACTGAGACAATTAAACTTTTCGGTGGCTTTTAATAAATAGCTAACAATTTCTCCCATTATAATAACATGGTATAATTAGGAACTAGGATATATACTTATATATTACTTTTTATTTCACTTTTCATCCTTTCTTTGTGTTTCGTCCATATGCTATTATTTTCATCACTTTGTTTCAGGCACGGGGCAGGGGGTCAATTAACAAGCCTCCGGATAGTGTACAGCTAGGTGTCCAGCTGCTGGGTTAATCCTCAACAACAGGTTTTCTGAGTAGAAGAGTCATCTCACCATGGCCTGGTTCAGAGGAATGTTTGAATCTATATTATCTGCACTGCCCATAACAAAATTACCAAGCGAGACAATCTCCACGTAGCCGAAAGTTACTCAGCATTTGCTGGAATTGCCAAAGTCTTCTCTCTCAATGGTAGGAGTACCTTCACCAGCATCTGTCAGAGATTTCGGACTGAATACAGGCAAGCTGAGCAAAATTGCCGCACAAGAAAAGATTATGAATTCATTGTAATACTGAATAATAACAGAAACACACTGCTCTTAAGTCAGTCCAATTACGACACAAAGCTACAATTTACCGAATTCAATGGAACTCTTAGTGTGACTACATCATGTGCAAAATAATTAGAACACTTCATAGTGCATGTATATTATATGTCTAATGCTTGATCCCGTCACGAGGCAGAGTGGCCCGCTATTCAGTCTTACCTGCACATTTGGTTCTGGTAATTAGTGGAGGTCCTGGGAGCCCCGTTCCACCTTCACCAGGTCTTGTAAGCAGAACTCGGATCTCATATTCAGTATCTGGGTCCAAATGCCATAATTTATAAGTTGGAGCATTGACTGCATGTGTTTCTGTCCAGGATCCTGAGGTCATCCGGTACTCCACTTCTTTCAGAATAATGGGACCATCGCCAATGATGGAGTTGGCATTTAGCTGAATCAGCAAATACGTAGGCCCAACGCCAAGCAGCTGGGGAGGAGCAATGGGTCTTGGTGGCTCTAGGAGAGATGAAGGTGCAATCTAATTAGTTAAAAATCCAAAAGACTAAAATACATAGATAGATTAATGTCTCTCAAAGCTGAAAGGCTTAATGAATAATTTACTTAGGAGTACATAACAAATACTTAGGGAAACCAGAACATGAGTCATCTGGTAACTGTACTTTTAAAGAGCAAATACTTACACCGATGGGATAGGACCCTTTTTACCACAAGTTTTCTTTTATTAAAAACACGCCTCTCCAGGAGATAAACTTGTGCAGGCACAGTAACCAAGGGAAATAAAGGGAAAATCTTTAATGATGGATAGCTCTGATTAGCTACTAACACAGTACAGTTCATCTTAGACATTCTTCAGGTCCTAACCTCTACAAATCTCCAAATTAACGAATACTGTTATAACTCCTTATTTCATTCATGAAATATGGCACAGCAGTGGTTTTGGTTTTGCTTTGTTCTTCATTTCTGCAGAGTTCCTGCAGATGAGATAAAGAGGAAGGAACAGCAAAGCTGAACTTAGAAGCTGAAGCCAAGTGCTGACTTGTTTCTACACACCTACCACAGAATGTAAGAAAGTGAAATTTACACCGAGGCAAAATCACAAGTCACTACATATCACTAGCCTTTGGTAGTAGCATGTGATAAGGCAATGAATCAAACATTAAACTCAAATGTCAAAGGTACACTACAATTTAATTTTGGACAGCTTAGATATTTGCTTGAAAGAAACTTTGGCAAACATTATTGGAATGTTTGTATAGAAACGATGAAAGATGAATTAGCGCCCCCCCCTTTTTTCTTCATTTAAAACAGTGATACGGCTGAATTTGATACTAGACTTTATAAAAGACTCCACTGCTCTAGCTCGGTCCACAGGGAATCCTATGTCATGAAGATGCTCTAATCAGTACATTCTGATCAGATTCTTCTTTGAATCTCTTGAACAACACTTCTCAGGGAAGCCAAAAGACTTTTTAAGAGAAAGTGTTAATCTTAACAAAATGGTAACTGCCCAAATATTATTTTAAAGGTTTGTGCACTCATATGTAGAATTTAAAAAAACAAAACAGATGGGAAGGGGGGGAAAAGAGAGGGATGCAAACCATAAGACACTCAACTATAGAGAACAAACTGAGGATTGCTGGAGGGGAAGGAGGCGGGGGATGGGCTAGTGCGTGATGGGCATTAAGGAGGGCACTTGTGATGAGCGCTAGGTGTTATATGTAAGTGATGAATCACTAAATTCTACTCCTGAAACCAAGATTACACCATATGTTAACTAACTAGAATTTAAATAAAAACCTGAAACAAAAAAAATAGGGGCAACGGTTGGCAAGGTAAGAAACATATGGTAACTTTCTGTATTTTCTGTTAAATTTTCATATAAACCTAAAATCTAAGAAATAGAGTCAATTATTTTTAAAAAAGGCGTGTGTGTGTGTGTGTGTGTGTGTGTGTGTGTGTTTTAAGAGTTAAAGCAAATTATACGAAGGGAAGTTATTTTTTTAAGATTTTATTTTTAAGAAATCTCTAAACCCAATGTGGGGCTCAAACTCACAACCCTAAGATCAAGAGTTGCACGCTCCACCAACTGAGCCAGCCAGGTGCCCTGAAGAAGAAAAGCTATTAAATGCAACTACAATCGCTTCCTCCTTCCCCTCAGTAGGGGTGGACTGGAGAAGATGCAGATAGAAGGAAGTTATGAAAAGACAGCCAGTATCTTTCAAACTGGATTTTCTATTTTAATGGCAACACATGCTTAGAATAATACACAATGCAAAAAAACAAACAAAAACAACAAAAACAACCCTCATAGGCAGGTTTTACCTTCTGGTACAGGTTTAAATGAAGCAAGGGTTTTCAGCTGTAGCCCACGATTTGCTTTTAAACCTTAAGAGTATAAAAAAGTATAGTTCCCATTTTATGAACCCCTGAGTTACAAACATCCCTAACATAAGGAATAAGTTGAAAGAAACTTCGGCAAACATTACTATAATGTTATTATCATAATGTTAGATCTCTACGCAAACTAAAGTATCTCCAGATAGATCTCTATGCATACTAAAGTCATTTTCAATAATGTTCCTCTACAACTCTTTTGACAAATATTTACTGAGAACTACTAATTGCTAGTCTGTTCTATACATTGGTTATTCACATACTATGGCAACGGAGACATAGTAACAATAAATCAACAAATTCATTATTTTAAAATGAGAGTTATGTAGAAAATAGATACAATGATACTGTAATAGCATTGTATGGTGAGCAGAGCGACACCTGGGGTGAACATAGCATAAGGTGTCCTATAGACTTGTGGAATCACTACTTTGTACACCTGAAACTAACGTACATTGTGCTTCAAATATGCTCAAATAAAAATTAAAATTGAAAAAATAACAACATGGGTGGAAATGTCTACTGAGTAACACCAATTTTCTTTTTTTCTACCCAAAACTATTTGAGGCATACTAAGTTCATCCCATCAGTAACCATAGCTCATTACGATAATGGCTTTCAAACTCCTTAGCAGAATCACAGGAGCTTGTGCCTCAGGATGTGCATGTTTAAAGTGAAAATAAAACCAAGATTGTATAAGATAATGTATGTATTATATGAAATTTACATGTAGAATTATTTCTATTGCTATGGAAAAGTAGTTCTTAACACCTGATTTACAAACTTCACAATATCTGTTTTTCATGGTTTAAAAATTGTTTGAACGATATAGAGTCAAAATTGTGTAGAGGGTGAACTATTTCAATTTTCACAACTGACTTCAATTGAGAAGTTACTCACAAAATAAAAAGTTTAAATGAAACCAAAATAGTTCAGTATTTTCATTAATCTGCTAAAGAAAGACAAAGCTAGACATTTCATATAATGAAATTTTACCAATTAAACTAATGACTTTTGTATTTCAAGTTTACAAAAGTCTTAGACAGAAAGAGAAAGTTGATAAACTTTCTAAACCTTGAACTAAAATGAAACTGAATAGAGAAATGAGCATAATAGAAGAAATGCAAATATCTTCCCAGACTATCTCAATGTTACACATATTTTAAGAAGCAGTCTGTACTTTGCAAATAAACGGAGCTGCCTCATATGTGCAATGTTTGTTTTCGTTCCAGATGGCTCATATACTGACTAATTTAAGCTGTAAATGAAGCTAAATCCACAGCTTACTAGGGTTCTAACCCAAAGCCGCAATGCCTCACGTATATCACAGAGGCACAACCGTCTGAAGAGGTCTCATATTTAACATGATGGAGTGATTTGTCAAATTATGAATAACAAACCTTGGTTAATCTATAAATTTATGAGTATTCTGAAACCTGAACTAGTAACTGTATTTTGAATGATAAATGTCATCCACCAAAACTCTGCACACCATTGCTGTGGAAAATAAGAAGCAAACAGAGGAGGAAGAGGAGAGCGGAAGGGAGAGAAACGAGAGGGAAAAAGCGACACCACCACATATTATTAGAAACAAGTGAAAAAAGTAAAGCATAATATTTCTTCTTTATTTCTATCTTTATGGAATTGACATGTAAAAGAAAATGAAATTTGAAGTCAAGAGATTCTAGGTTCACGAAATGCACACACGAATAGCTGGGTAAATGTGAACGTGTTATTTAACTTCTTGACATTACAATTACTTCGTTGGTAAACCTGGCATTATTTCAAGAATTGTTAAAGACTTCACATTTCTAAATGTGTCAACAAGCCCCATATTGGCTGTTATTTTGCTTTGTTTTTCCAGAGAGCATATAAATGTTAAAACCAAAAATTAATATTCATTACTAGTGTTTTGTGTACATGAAGAAATGACTTTGATATGATCAGGTGCTTAGCCTGAAGAAGGGTAATATTCACCCTGATCAGTTTTATATCTCCCTTGCTATGGTCAAACTAACAAAGGGGTAGTCCAGTCATCAAAACAGTACCTCAAATTTGGAACTGTGACAATGTTCAGAGAGACTTAGAAGCATACACCTTGATTAACAGCATGACTAGAAGTGAAATCTAGCATTAAGGAGACTAATATACTACTACATATTAAACTTTTTATGTTGGAAGTAAAGAGTAGCCTCGTATTAGCATATGTATTTTGTTTTTAGGCCCTTGAGAACAAGGAGGCTTATTTATAAAATCTCTATTCATTTCAATAAATTATGCATGAATTTTAATCAGCTAGCAAATGAACAAGTAATTGTTCTGCAGCAATATTAATATTCTTCATAACTTAATACACTATCAGACCCAGAGGTGTGGTGCGAATAAATCCCAGTTGTACAGTAGGTATCAGCTGAAGCTGAAATACAGGATAAACTTTGCTGATGCTACCAATTAACTTTCAATTAATGACTTACACTCATTATTCTAGATCTAAACCTATTATACAATTGTAATTGTACATTCAAATTGTTTTATTTATTTTATTTCAGATAATTTCAAAAAGTACCTTGAAATCAAAATAAGTCATTATGAAACTATATTCTCATCCAATTATTTCTATTACAACACTATTTTACAAACATATGTGTCACTTATTAACATTCGGTTAATTCATAAAATGCAAAATCAGAACTAGAAGCCACAAGGCCAGGAAAAAAGTCAGTTAATGAAGTAAACATCAGGGCAAATGGCACTTCTACATTCATCTTTCCAAATAAATAAATCAAATACCTCTCAGCCCTATCACCTTCCAAACTGTTTTATTTACTTATCAAAGAAGCCTTGACTAAAAGTTTCTCAAGATTAGCACTCTCACCATAAAAGCACACAATGGCACTGCACTTGTCCCTTACGGCCACTGTAACAAATGACCACTACCTGGATGGCTTAAAACAACAGACATTTATTCTCTCACGGTCCTGGAGGTCAGATATTCAAAATCAGCATTGCTGGGCTGAAATCAAGGTGGCACCAGCCCATACTTCCTCCAAGTGACTCGGAAAGAATGAGTTTCTTCCCTTTTCCAACATGTGCTGGCTGTGGGTATTCATTCCTTGGCTTGTGGCCACATCACTCCAATCTCATTGTTCACACTGCCTTCTCTTCTTCTCCCAGTTGTCACATCTCCCTCGACCTCCTACTTAAGGCCACCTGTGATTGCACTTAGGGTCCACACTGACAACCCAAGCTCTCCCTATATCAAGACCCCTAACTTAATCACATCCTCAAAGGCCATTTTTCTGGATAAAGCAACAGTCATGGGTTCCAAGGATGAGGATTTGTGCTCTTGGGGCCATTTATCAGTCCACCACAGACACGTACTATGATCTCATCCTTCTTCCTGGGACATATCTCAGCTCTATCTTTTCTCCAGTTGTTTAGAAGGCCATGAGCTGAAATACTTCTCCTAGGAAAGTTTCATAGTTAGGTTCTGAGCAGTGGGAATTATAGAGAGCAAACAATTTACAGTCTTTTTTCGTTATTTATGTTTTTAAAGAAATAAAAATAAAGATGAACATTATTACTTCAAATGGCAATAGGAGTGAATGTTCCCTTACCATATCTAAATTCCTGTAAAAATCAATTTTAGACTGTTTGCCTCAGAGATAGATATTTTATTTACTAAGATTAATCTTCTTAAATGAATGGATCACTTCAAAATCAATGTTATTCTATTTCTTTATCATTCCCCCTCTTCAAAATTCTGATCCAGTTCCAGTTAAAAAAGAAAATTCACTAGTTCATCCTTCATGTTTAATTTTCTTCCTCATCACCTATTAAAATGCTGAAGTAAAGGGGGAAAGACAGTAGAGACTGTGAGTAGGAAGAATGACATCAGTGCACCAAGTAATTCAAGCATTTATTTATCAGCTACCCTATCATAATTTTAAATCATTTCAAATTATACCCCAAAATGATAACAGCGTAATTTAATGGTACTTAAGTGCTTCAAGAAACTTGAAATAGTTAACACTGATAAATAAGAAGATGACCTTTCTTCCTATAAGAAATGGAAAGCAAGGTATGGATAATTAGAAGTATCTTCTTTGGGCATTTAATATCATATGTATGATGACATAATTTGTTTAATTTTTCCTTGGATGTTGAAACACAAAGCACACATCTGACAATTTTCAGATTCATGTAACAAGGTTTCTTCAGAACCCACACTTTATGAACTGTAATGCAGATATATTTATGAGAAGAGTAATATTCTTTCATGATTTTCCCTCTGACTTCTCTAATACTTCATTCAGATTTCCAGTCCTAATAAATTCCTAAAGGAGCCAAACACCTCTCCATTCAATCTTCTGGCTAGTATCTCATATTTTTTGCTCATATCAATGATGTAATTAGTAAATTATCTTTCAGAAAAATTACTATTTTAATTAAGTTTATCATTTGTGCATTGATAGAAAATAATCTTAAAATTTAATATATTAAAGTCCCTTTTTAAATCCAACAATCCAATTGATGGATACTTTTTCCAAGTTATATCATTCAGATGGCTCCTAAGCTTGACCTAGTCAAAAAAAGTTAATACTAAGACATCATACAGTTTGGATGTTGTTAAACCTGAGGTTCCCATGCCAGCACCTAGACTAAGTATCAATCAAGAGGAACTATTGTCATCTATTATCATCTCTCTGAAAATTAGATGTCAGTGTATACCTTCGGTAGACTAAGGAAAGAGTGTGCACCCATTGCCCACACTCACAATATTTCACATACAAAAAAACTTCTGAGAACCATGAAATAAATATACATGATTTCTGTTAAGTATGTAGAAATACTTAAAATGAGAAAAAAAATTTGATTGAATAGCAAAGCTCTCATTTAGTGACATATATGTTTGTTTATACTATGTATTTTTTAAAAGATTTATTTATTTATTTTAGGGGGAGGGAGAGAGAGACCATGGTGGGGAGGGGCAGAGGGAGAAAGAAACTCAAGCCGACTTCGCACCAAGTGTGAAGCCCCATGACCTGGAGATCACGACCTGAGCTAAAACCAAGAGTCGGTCCTGAGCTGAAACCAAGAGTCTGTCACCCAAGGACTGCAGGCGCTCCTATTCTATGTATTTTTTATCACGGATAATTATGTAAAGCTAGATAAGAGTTTCTTCATTCCCTCCCAGTGGCTCTTCCTTAAAGGCAGTTGTTCAAATGATTGAAGAGTGCTAATGGCTTTGAGTGGGCTGAGAAAAGATTACTTAAGATTATGAAATGCCCAGGACAGCCCCACAAAAATTAGAATTCTCCAGTCCAAAACACCAATAGCATCCACTGGAGAAACACCACAACAATGTTAAAAATAACTTCCCCTCGGGGCGCCTGGGTGGGTCAGTCCTTAAGCGTCTGTCTTCGGCTTAGGGCGTGATCCTGGCATTCTGGGATGGAGCCCCACATCAGGCTCTTCCGCTGGGAGCCTGCTTCTTCCTCTCCCACTCCCCCTGCTTGTGTTCCCTCTCTTGATGGCTGTCTCTCTCTGTCGAATGAATAAATAAAATCTTTTAAATAAATAAATAAATAAATAAATAAATAAATACATACATAACTTCCCCTCAGCAATCCATGGCTTATGCTTACCTAAAATTATATCACTTAACGTTTCCATTTCTCAAAGGGCAGTGGTGCAGAATTTTGAAGAAGAGGTTGCAAACCCTGAACAGGTGATCATGTATTCACACAGGCTTGACCATGGTTAATGAGGCATAGCTAGATGGCATCTGACGATACAGCTTGCTTACGGGCAAGTGAACTGATAATGTTTTTGGAAAATAATCTACCGATTTACTATCATGGAATAAAGATGTGTTTAAAAAGTAAATTAATCCCACTTCTGGGAATTTAGCATAAGAGGAAAATTCAAACTTTGTTTAGAAGAGCAAAAAAGTAAACAACCAAAATATTCAACAATAGGAAAACAGAGATGCAAATTATGCCTTATCTGTTCCATACAATTTCACACAACTTCAAGAACTCCTGTTGTTAAGTTTATATAATACCTGTCAGGGGTATTTAAATATTTAAGTCTATTAGAGTTTACATTTTAAAAAGTATATCCCTAGGGTAAAAAAAATGAAAACCACCAACCATCACCACCAGTAAGAAATACACCAAAAAGCTACTAGCAGAGATTGGGGAACTTTGAGACCATGACTGGTTTAACTTTTCTTTTATCTCTGCTCTCCAATAAAATCTGTAATGTGCTCATAAAATGTCTCATCATTACAGTCTCAGTATTTCCCAGTTGAATTAAGTTCAATAATATCATTAGAGAATGAATGGCTGGCTCAATAACACCTTGAAAAAAAAAAAAGGTTGCCCATGCTACTATAAGAAAAAACATAACCACTTAAATTCTATCTATTCCATACAAGAAAATGTAGACTACACCTTCAGTGTGAGAGCCATCATTTGGAGATGGCAATAGTAAAACTTTGTATATTTGTTTATTAATTTGTTGAATTTGTTTTCAGATGATGGAATTAAGTCCTCAAAATGTAAGATGTACCACCTTGAGCTCTGAACCATGTAGGTAGCAGATTGCTCTGACATTGATACACAGTACCTACAAAATGTTACTATTTAATTAAAGGAGTTAGTTGACTGGAACAAAAGAACATTTTCTAAGCAATTGCTTAGTAACCAAGTGGCATCAAATGATTTATCCAGCTTGTGAAAAAAATAAAGAAAGGGCTCTGCTACAAATGTATAATAATTCTTATTAGTCTTTTAGTCAAGTCAGATAAATAAATTTTTAAAAGGATTTTTCATGTGAAGAAAAAGTACTTATATATGTTAAAATCTGGATATACAATATTGCTTGGAAATGTTATCAAAATATACAATTCCACTAATATCAGAATACACCAAGAACTTGAGTTTCTTGAGCAAAATTTAATTCGGGGTAGGAAAAAAATCCTGAAAATATGCCACTCTTCATATTAAACAGCTATTTTGTCTTTCAAGCCCTGTGTGATATGTATCCATTTTTTTTAAACTACAAGATCTGTAGAATTACAGTATTTAATCTCAATGACATGGCTCTCTCCTGCTGCCTAAAGTGCTGAAATAAGAAGAATCATTTCAGCAACGAAACCACAAATTTTGCATACTGAATTTTATCTCCTATGCATTACCATGGCATTTTATTCATCTTGATTTGAAAACACTGCTGCAATAATTTTATTACCTGCTTGAAATAAAAAGGCACAGCAGCAGCACACTATTTTAGATCTGCCAGCAGAAAGTAAAAATAAGGCTAAGTTCGTATTTAGGGGATATGGAAAGGTGAAGGGATTTTGAAAAGTGAAGTTTATTTGCTTTTTAACCCATAGAATCTAACTGTGTGATGACTATGAATTTTTGTCTCATTTTGTCCAAAAACTAGACTCTGCCTCATTAATATCTATGCAATGAATTGGTTCAGAATTATGAATTATTACAATAATTGAACAACTTTACAAAAGCCTCCTTCAGTCCCACAGTCCCTATGGAAGCAAACCACATATGTTATGATGGAAATTATGGATCCCTTTGATTGAGTCAGAAGCTAATACAGAAGATTTCTCTTATGCCCCCTGAATCCCTTATTTCAGCTCGGTCAGAGCTAAAACTGCTCATGCATTTAGAGGAAAGAACATCCAGTTGATTACAAGAATAACAATCAGGTAAGTAGTAAAACTGGAAAAGCCTTCAACTCTGTTTGGTTCCCTCAAGTCTAGGGCCATAATTAGATGGTAATCATATCACCATCTCATCAGTCACCTTTATGAGGTAGGAGAGTAATACATATATATACATACATACATACACACGTTTTTAAGAGAAAGAAGGGGAACCACATTTGTCAATGACAATAACTTGGTAAATATGCCTAGGTTTTACAGGCTATTATTCCATTCTATCTATAGGCCAAAGGGTTTAGAGGAATACCATTTATATTCATTTTACATTAATATGAACTAAGATACAATGGCTGACTCCAGTAAACCAAGAGGTAGCAATTAAAAGGGAAAAAAAAAAAGATACTTCTATCTCTCTACATACAAATGTACACACAGGTATACATATGTCTGTACATGTATATATAATCTGTTTAATGTAATCGAAAAAAAGTATTACTTAAAAATATCCTGACTCTTCCACAGCTAGAATATAAGAACATGGAAAAATCTCATGAGCCTAAACTCTAAATTTTAAGGTATTTTAACACTACGCAATTAGAAGAATTTTCCAATATCTAATTGTAACCAAACACAATCTACGTTTGCCAATTTGATCCCTAGGTCTAAATACTCTGTTGCATTGACTATTTATAATATAACACATAATAAGCACATGTTCACTATGAATATGTACTTTGTAATTATTCCAAGTCAATTCAAAACAATGCATGGAGTTTTCATGTATATGCAGCCAGCAACAGATGGCCATGCAAGTAATGACTTAGTGCAGTAACTGAATCAGGAGATACTATTCAATGATCCTGGTTCCCAGGCATGTAAAATCCAAGACTTTATTCACTCCAAGTTAATCAGGAGAACTATTATCCACCTGTTATTTCTACATGACTCTGGACAGTACAGAATGGCCATCTTTTAGCTAGGCATATCCTTCTATGTACACAAGTGCTAGATTAACTTTTTTTTTAATGAAAAATAATTTGTGATGACATAGTAAAAGTAATTGAATAAAACTTCAGTCCTATAGATAACGCCTCTAGATAACAGGCTTTATATATGCACCACTAACTGCAGAACAGTCACCATTTTAGGATGCTTTTCTGTTCAAAAAGCATAAATCTTCAGAGACTTTAAAAATCTTCACAGCAAAAAGACTGTCATTAGCTTAAACAGATACAAGTCAGTTTTGTAATGTAAAGCTTTCCAATACAGATTTATTCCGAAGGACAAAGGATATAACATAGCAATTACAGAAGATTTCCTCAATTTTGAGAGAAAACAAAACAAAAAACAGTTATGTGCCCTATTGAGTTAGATGTCCTTGATTAAATCAGGAGATAGAGAACTTTTAATGCATCCGCAGATGCAGTCAGGTTCCTGAGCAACTCTCCCTGATGGAAATAGGTAAGAGTCAGGCCATCTGAACAGGGGATTAGAGGACAGATTTCTGTGCATTTCTACTGAAGTTTCTGGACTCAGAAAAGCAGGTTTCTATGGGTAACTTGAGAGTGTTCTGGCATAATGATGAAAAAAAGGCAATGCTGTAAAAATAGAGCCATCAATGTGGTCACTATAATTACAAGGACTTCTGAATACCTATTTTAATCATACAGTTCTATTAGCCTTCTTTTAAGGGACAAAATACCTGTCTCCAATAGTTAAAGTGCCATCAAAAACAAAACCACCACACCTAGTTTTATCATCAAATGGAAATAGGTAGACAAGAATAATTACAGACCTATCTGATAAAATAACAAGATGGTGACACTTTAAAGATACTTAACCATGTAAATGGTTACCAACTGAAGGACATTTTACACTGGTGTGACAGCTCAACCAGAAAGAGACTTTTGATTTTCATTCCCTTTGACCACCCCTATTTCCACCATAATGGGGTATCTGGACATTCAGAGTATCAAAATAAATTATACTATATAAAACATAAAATACTGGAAGGCAGCCCAAGTTGTGAACCATCAGTACACAGAAAGAGAAAGTTTCCAGAATAGTAAAATGAAGTGTGTCAAGACCGTAAGTAAAGCAATTACACAGAGAAGGGGCTGGGCTCTTCTTTCACAGCTACTGCTACTAAATGGCAAGAAACGTCACTATTCTACTTTGACTAAATATCATGCCTTTTAAAAATAAGGACATGAAATGGCTACTGACCTAGACTGTTCATCTGTTCTTTCTGTGAACTTGGAATTTTCCATCCTTCTGCAACATTAGCCAGATCAACTGAAAATTTGCTAGGGGAAAAAATAATGTATAAAATGTGCATTTTCATGGATACTAAAGGATCTTGTAAATATTACTTTCATCAGTGGACTAAAGATAACTAAGAATTGGGTAAGGAAACCTATCAGTATTATAAAGAGGAGAAAAAATATGCTTCTTTGGCATAAATTTTTATAAAATGATACACGTATTAAAGTTGATAAGTGAGATCTCCCTCTTATAACCTGAAGGGCACCATTTCTTGTTCTAAAGCCATATACTTTCATTTTCAAATATGTATGTTTTGTCTACCAAGTTTTAAATTAACAGTTTGACACTGGGCAAAGGTCAAGGAAATTTGTTTAGAAATTAATCATAGAAGTATACCAGATATACTACTCCTACAAGGCATAACGATGTGTTATAAATATAAAAGCTCTAATTTGGGCCTGGATTATTTTTTTTAAAGAGAGAGAGAGTGCATAAGTGGGGCGGTGGGGGAAGGGGTGTGGGAGCAGAGAGAGAGAGAGATCATCTTTTTTTTTTTTTTTTTTTAGGATTTATTTTCTTTATTTGTTTTGGGGTGGAGGGGCAGAGGGGGAGGATCTTAAACAGACTCTGCACTGAGCATGCAGCTCCAGGACTCGATTCCATGACCCTGAGATCATGACCCCAGCAGAAATCAAGAGTGGGATGCTCAACCGACTGAGGCACCCTGCAGAGAGACAATTTTAAGTAGGCTCCATGCCCAGTGTGGAGCCCAACACAGGGCTGGATCTCACCACCCTGAAAGCATGACCTGAGCTGAAATCAGATGTCCCACACTTAACTAACTAACTGAGCCACCCAGGCACCCAGGCCTGGGTATTTTTAATATTGTTTCAAAAGTTAGTTTATTTTAATATAAAAATGCACATCATATTAAATAGATACTTTAATGATAGTAAATCTAAATTCTCTTTATAAATTCAAATGTCAACTATGTGTGAGGAAAAGGATAATGGTCAAGTCTGCATTCCTTAAGCCATGGTGCCAGCAACTTTTCTTGAAGTTTATTTATATATTTTATTTCTTTCTCTCTTTAGTTACTGAGGACCTAGAAGGTAAGAATTCTACATTATTTGTCTTTGAGTTTGTGTTTTCAGTGCTTGGCATATTAGGCAATCAATCAATGGTTGCTGAATAAATGCATTTATGAACAAATGAAAGAATGAACATAAGAAAATTAAAAATGGAAGGTAGGATAATACCTAGTGTTGGGGAGGATATGGGACAATTAGAACGCTCATGCTTCAAGTTGGACTCTATATTAATACAACAAATTAAAAAAAAAGCTCTGTAACCACTACCTACTAAAGCTGGACATTAGCATACCCTATTATGTGGAAATACTTACCTGTAGGATCCTCTCAAAACGAGTACACCTACTCCACAAAAGTCACGTACTAGAATATTCAAATACAATTATTATAAATGGCTCAAAGTGAAAACAAATTGCATGCCTAGCATCAGTAAAATGAATAAATTGTAGCACAGTCACCAGATACAATATTTGACAACAATGATGTCACATGACCCACATGCAACAATAGGAATGAGTTTCACAAACTTAAGAGAGGGAAGCCAGATAACTATAGAATGCCATGGGTCTAAGTTACTCATTACTATTAGAAGCCAGGGACAGTGGTTACCCTGAGGGAGTGGGGTGAGTGACTGGAAGGGAGGGAGGTGGGCTTCTGGGGTGCTAGCAATATTCTATTTTTTCTAAAGATTGATTGATTGATTGAGAGAGTGTGTGTGCACACAGGGGGAGGGGGAGAGGGAGAGAAACCCTTAAGCAGATTCCCCACTAAGCGCAGAGCCCCATGCAGGGCTCAATCCCAGGACCCTGAGACCATGACCTGAGCAGAAACCAAGAGTCGGAAGCTCAAGTGACTGGGACACCCAGGTGCCCCAATATTCTACTTTTTGATGTGGATTGTCGGTATACTTAGTTTGTGAAAATTCATCAAGCTATACATTTCTCAAGCTATACTTTTTAACATACAGTGTTCTGTACATCTCACTATACTTAAATAAGAAATTAAAATATAGATAAGGAGAAAGATAATTGTGTATCTAATTGGTCCAAATCTCCTGCTCACAAACACACCCCCCCACACACAACTCAGGACCATTACTACATGTGAATCTCATCCTAACCGAGATTTAAAATTTTAAGGCAGTATTCATGGCAAAATCCAATTTAGTCAAAGTTTCTCTTGAAAATACCTAAATCACTGAAAAAGACTAATTTATCTGTTTTTCCTTCTACACTTTATTGCATCAGCTCTTTTGACTTCCAAAATTTTAGAATATTTGTCTTCAAAAAAAAAAAAAAAAACAAGAAGGACATCTATCTGCAAAAGTTTGGGCATTAAAATCTTCCTGCCTTTAAGACGGGTCAAATTCATCTTGAGTTGAGTTCCACAGTCACCTCTGAATATTAAGTATATTTTGAGGTAGCTCCATCATATAAGGACATCAGGTAAACTTACTTCCTGCTTTGTAACTATAAGGTCTTGAGAATTATTTATTTGAATTCATTTATATATGAATACTATTTTTGCACAATTCATACATTGCCCATAGCACCTCTGTATTATAATTTCCTTTTATTTAACATTATTCTAGAATCATGCCAGTTTTAGGTCATCATTAGTGTCTTGACATTATTTAAACTTTGATTGCATTGCCGCTGTCAGTTCACAGAAAAATTCTGTGAGTTCACCTAATAACATCTCTCTAGATTTTAACTCAGGTAGCAAACATGGAAATGCAGCTACTCTGCAAGTGAGGTATTTGAATAAGGGAAGTTGGCCCATGATTTGACTTTTAACATAAAGAGTCTGAGCACATCCTTACCCTGAATATAAAAATAGAGTAAGTGAAGGAGAAAACTTCCTCCAGAGCATACATTAAAAGTTTTCTAATCCTATTATAACCAAGCTGAAATAAATAAGATAATAGAGGTAATCTGCAAAGAAAGGAAACTAAAAATAAAAAATAAGCCAGAGAGTCTGAGATATTCATGTGACTTGATCAGAGATGGTTGGACCACAGAAAGCTCACCTTGCTAAGGGCGGTCCAGGGGACTGTCTGAAGTTGTTAATATTCATGTGAAATTAACAGTAAGTGTGTATGGACTTTCTTTGATTACCAAACACTGTGAGACCAGAAAGAGGATGGGCTATTGAATTCTGAACGACTTTCCCCCCCACAATCAGGGCAGCTTTGGAATCCAAACAACCATATGATATTATTAAAGACATGGTTAGATATTTCCGAAGTTTTTGTAGAGATACAGAAGCAATTCATAATTCCTGGTATAAAATCCAAGAAGAATGCTCAGGGAAGAGGGGAAGAAGAATGAGGGAGGAATATCAGAATAGTTTCTTAGCCTTTTAAAACCACCCATGTGCCAGCTTATCCAGATTCTAACAAAACCTTGCTAGGCTTGCTGGAATCTAAGTTGAGTGAGCACATACATTTGCTTGGGTGTGCACATTTCTGTTAGTATGTCAGAATCTGGGATAGTGATGTGTGGGAACCATAGTTTTTTAAAGATCCCGTATTTGATTTAAAGAGGGTTATACATTTCCTGCTCCTCTACTGAGAACCGCTGCTATAAAATGGTAGGTTATATAAAACAATAAAAATAAATAAAATGGTAGGTTATAGCTATAATGCTACTTTTGTCAGGGCATGAGGTAGTTAAAAACAGTAGCCATGCAACTTAAAGCCAATGCACTATTTCTAAAATGACAATTGAATAATCACAGTTACATAGTAGTTAGAATGACTGAAACGTAAGAAAACTCACAAATCTGTTTCTTATTGATATCTATCTAAATCTTGATGCAAGTAGTATTTTTCTAAATACCGGTATGTAAATTCAGTTAGTTTATATACCACACGATGTTACCGTGGCATGGTCAAAGAAAGAGTATGAGCTCTAGAGTCAGATTTGGGTTACAATCTGAGGCCAGCCCCTTAGAGCCACTTGGTCTGAGCAACTTTATCTACCAACCTCAGGTTCCCTGGTAAATTAGGGATATTAAGAGCTGTCATGAAACTAGAGAAGTAATGTATGTAAACCTTCTATAACAGCACCTCACACACTGCAAATGTATTATAGTGAGTTGTTTTTTTATTACAACTTATACTAAACATTTATATTCTGTTTCACTTAATTTATATTTACTAGAAATAATAAATGTTTTAATCATGTTCATTATGCCCCATTATAGCAATCAGTTACTAAAATAAGCTTATGAGTTGGTGCTCCAGCTACCTTCATCACCAATATATATGGAAAGTACGGAAATTTTTAAGCATACAATTTGACAGGAAAACCAGATCTTTAGGGACATGCCTTGCTTACTGACACATTTCATTGAAAAGAAAAGCCATATTGGGGCAACCTGGGTGGTGCAATTGGTTAAGCATCCGAGTCTTGGTTTAAATCAGGTCATGATCTCGTGATTGTGGGATTGCGTCTGGCTCTGAGCTTCAGCTTCTCTCCCCTTCTCCCTCCCACTCACTCACTCTCTCTCTATCAAATAAACACATAAAATCTTAAAAAAAAAGAAAGAAAGAAAGAAAGAAAGAAAGAAAGAAAGAAAGAAAGATACAAATCTCTTTTTAATTACGTAAACAGTTTGTTCACCCCTCACGGAAAGAAAGTAGAAGAGAGGAAGGAATTAGTATCAAGTAAACGTTGACACTGTACAATGTTATAACTTCAAGACTAGATATTCCCATAGCTACATATAGAATTATAAGATCCTAAAGACCATACGTTTTATTTTAATTAGCAACAAATATGATGATTAACCTATAATAACTGCTCAAAAATGTTAATAAAGTCAGTGAATAAATTGAATGCTTTTATGTTTATAATAAAACAACTTTGTTATTTAAAGTGAACTGAAGAGAAGTGAGAAGGAAAGGGTAAAATTGATGATATTTAAAACAAATTCTATTTTATTTCCACATTTCAGATACATTCCCTTATAAGAATCCAAAAAAACCCCACACACATTCAGCAAGAGGGCACACTTCCATAACACAGCAGGAAGACATGTGCTGCTAATAATAAAAGATATTCATAAAAACAACTTCAATGTATATTCTGTCAAGGCATGGGCAAGAACCAAATGTTTTATTTTCAGTACCCAAAGAGGATTATCAGTATCAATTGCTCAAACCCATTATCGATAAACAAGATACTTTCAAATATATAGGCAAGAGAAGAGAAAATTTACAGTATTGGTATTTTTAAAAAATAATTGTTATAAACTTTTTATATTCATCTCAAGAGTAATTTCATTTAACACCTTAGGTTCCAGGCGGTAATACGTCACTAAAATATTGCCAAACACATTTTTATGAGATAAATTCAATTATAGTCGTTCCAACTATTCCAGCCACAATTTAGACATAGAATCCAATTATCCATTTCATTTTCATTTATACCTCATGGGCTAGATCATTTATCATGTTTCATGATAATGATCAGAAGACACATGGAAAGTGATTTCTGGAGTAACAAATTACCTACCATATTAGCATAGCTTACAAGATCCTGTCAACAACTACTATGCATAAATATGAGGTAATTAAATTTACAATGTGCAGGAGTGTTTGATATGCTACTTGCTTCCTTCGCAGCTGCCAAAAATCTGGGTTGCTAAATGCAGCAAACCCGTTTGGTTGCAAATCAGGAATCACTGTGCCCCCGAACAGCACCAGGCAGCCAGTATGCAGTGGCTCAAGATGCTGAGATGCATCTTTCAACACCTGGTATTATTACTTGCCACCAAACTATCCATCATTACTGCAGAGACAGGTGGGAACGAAAGTCCTGGACCTTCACGTTACTGCTCCTTGAACTCTGTCTCATCCATCTTTTGCATCATTCCTGATTCACAACTAAGTATCCTCTCCTGGCTGCAAAACCAAGTGTGAACTTGTAATACCTTTAACCCACAGTGCTTCTCTAATAGTAACTGATTTCTCTTTATTATGGAGCCACTGTTCAGAAAAGACTCATGCTTGCTTGCTGATGCCAAAAGATACTTTTTCAAAGACCCAAGTCATAGAATTCCAACAGTTGNNGGGAAATGGTATTGTTTTGTTTCATTTTCTTTCGTAAGTTAGGCTTCAAAACTGCATGAGAATTTTGATTTTATTAATATGTATTAATATTTATCCATAAAACTCAGAAAGACAAACTTAGATAAAGACAGACACAGATGCCTCTTCATGCAAAGGTACAAACACCGGAAAGGAGAGATAGCTATAACATGGGTACAAACTCAGCATTTCAATCTGAAGGCTATTAATCAGTGTCAGATATGTTGGAGAGGCAAAACCAGAACTTTAAGCTACTCAGTATGTTTAAATGCAAAACATGCGTTTATCCTTAACACAGCACAAACAAAAGAGAAGGATTTAAAGTTACATACAATAATATTTAAGAAAACTGCCTTTTAAAATAAATCTCTCACACCCATTTTTTTTCCTTCTTCACCAATTGCTAAGAGAACCTTCAAAAATGATACCAGTTACATAGTGGTTGGCATGCCATAAACTATCCAAGACTAAAGGGTTTTAATTCCGCTCCATCTGAATGCTGTTATAAAAGTTTAATAAATCAAAATGATCAAAATGTTCCCAGTGGCAGATTGGGATTCAGTTTCCAATTCAAATTCTCTTTAATATATGGCTTCTCTGACATCTTCCATTTCTGCCATCTACGTTGAATCCCAAACACCCTGCTTTTCATCATTACCAATGCATCAACAAGTCTGGTCATGGTAACTACTTTTTAACACTCCTGCACAATACAAAGAAATGTCATACCTGGTGGGGGTTTTAAGATAAGAAAATTACAGCACATGAGAACTCTTTATCTACACGTAAGTAAATATTTTTAAATCACCTGCTGCAGTGAATGACGTTCTTTCAGGATTGAGAAATGCTGCTGGCCAAAAGTCTTAGACAGAAAATCCCCCTTTCCCATGTTTTTAAAAATTGATATAAGAAAAAGGTGTATCTAGGAGCATTGTTGTCAGGGGCAATCAAATTCTGAAGAGCAGAGAAAGTGAAGTCTTTAGAGAGCTTGCCTCATTTCTACGAAGTGCAAAGTTTTTACATGCGACAGGAAAAAGAATTTCACTTAGCCTCAAATCCAATCAGAAATCTGCACTGAACTAGCAGGGGAAAAAAATTTACACATGATATGTTTTATGTGGGTTTTTATACGTGGATAACGTCAGGAATAAAGAAAAAAAGGCATCTTTAAACAGGCTTCTCTTTCTAAATTTTCCATTTAATTGAATTCATCTGCTTTTATCCTAAGTTGAACAACATAAAAAACTGTAAAACTATTGGCTAAAGGCTATGAAATGGGAGCTTACAAATATACAAGTGTTTCTATGCACTAAGTGCTCACTGTTTAATTCATCTTGTGTTGAATCCCTGTTCAACACCGTACAATTAGTCAAAACCTTTCCCCTCATGCCTAAAGACTTTAGAACTGTCTGTCTAGTAACACAACCAAAAGCTTACAACTGAAATTATGATCTATGCTGTTAAATAAGTTTTTCTACAAGTCTTCTGATTTCTGTCCATAATACCATATATTTCATCTACTATCCCAGGCTGACCTGTCCTTCTGCTGTCATCATCTCTTACCCTTGACTCGCTTTTTGCACCAAATACTCCCTCAAAGACACCTCACCATCTCAAGTTCTTATGGTTTATAGAGCGCCCTAAACTGACCCCCACCCTTTCTCCAAATCATCTCCCATCCTGGTTTTCTGAGACAGATATGAAGACATGAGCAACCTACTTCAAAACGCCCAAAAGTCCCCAAAGCAGATTACAAAATGTATGTATATTTCCTAGTCTGGATTCAAATTCCTCCACAATTAGGCCTCCAAGTGCACCTTCCGCCTCATCTCAGAATTTTCCCCTGGAAAACACTATGCTATACTTAACACTGTCCACAAGAACATGTGTTTTCCCATACCCTCTGCTTGAAATTCCCCTTCCTTATCTTCATCTATCAAGATCCTACCCCTCCATCAATGCTGTGATGAAACTGCCCACCAAAGGCAATTAATGAGGCTGTCCTCCTCTGCTCCATACATTAAGGCCAGTTCTTTCATAAGGCATTCTACAACCCATGTTCTTTTCATTTCTTCAACAATTATTTGATTATATCTACTGGGTGTTGGCCATGGTGCTGCCCACAGAGACACAATAATGAATAAGCAAAGGGAATAGTCCTTGACTTTGCCAATCTAGTGTTGGAGGCAGATGTTAGGAACACAGACATATTTTGAATACTGATGAAGAAACACTACAGGCAGAAAAAACAGAGGTCCTAAGGTAGAAGATTGCATGCTGTATTAAAGCAAGTGAAAGCAAGCCAGCGCTGCTGAAGTTTGGTGAGCAAAGGACTGCAGAACGCACTGCAGAGGGCAGAACCAGATGAAGGTGGGCCTTGGAGCCTGTGATGAGATATCTAGAATTTATGTTACATGAACAAAGAGCCATCAGAACCCGGGGAGCACAGTCTTACTTTGTGTAGTCTGAGCAGTCTGACTGCCAAGCGAATACTGACTTGAAGGAGGCAAGTACTGATGTGGGCAAAGCAGAGAGGAGGCCTTTTTAAGAAGAAGATGACACGAAAAAAAAAAAAAGAAGATGACACGATGCAAGTGATGGCAGTGAAGGTAAAGAAAGTGCTGGGCCCCCAGAGGATATGTAATAAAATTCAAACAAATGAGTGAAACGGTCAATTAATATACAAATTTCTGAGTACTGTATCTCACTCGACAATGCAAAGATATTCGAGACTACTGTCTTGTACAAATATCTGTTGTGCTCATATTAATAAGACATTACATAAAGATCTTTTGAAACCTTAGAGCTAAGTAATTTTGGAGAAAAAAATTGTAAAATAAAATTGATAATTCTCTCCTGTTCTGGAAAATAACTATCATTTGGCCGTTAGGTATTTTTGAAAAAAACACTGAGAAGAAACTAGAATGAAGTAAGAATATAAAAGCATGCCTATGTTTGACAAAAAAAGAAGCCGCACAGGTGGAGGGAACAAGAAATAGAAAGGCCCTAAGGCAGGAGTATGCTTGAAGAGTCCATATGTATGCTGCGGATTAAGGAAGGAGGTGAGTGATAGGAAATAAAGTTTGAGTGATACACAGGGGGTATTTCATTTAAGACTTTTTGTACCAGGAAAGAGCTGTGATTTCTTTTCTTCCTTAATGTGAAGGGAAGCTGTTGGAGGAAAAACATGGTAACATGAGAGTAGCAATGGTTTCTTCCATAAATATTTGAAGATGAAAGAAAATGCCAATGGCAATTAGGAAAATGTAAATAACCATGTGGGGAAAATTTCCTTCTAACAAGGGAACAGGTAACTATTCATTCCTTGTTTGTTTGTTTGTTTGTTTTAACACAATGACAGATTCTGTACCGAAACCATGAAATCTGATTCCAAATTGTGTAATACTGCAGAAAGACAGCAAAATATTTTCTTAGTTTAAGGCTCAGAAAGCAGAAAATGGAGAGCAAAACAAAGTTTAATTTTCACACATTATATCCTAAATTTAGAAGCAACCCTTTCCCTATACCTGGTAAGATATGAGAACACATCTGTAAGTCATGATTTCTCCAAAAACAAACATCGGAGCTTAGATAAAGCTATATAAGGAGAGGCTGTCAAGGATTTATGTGTTAAGAAAAACTGCCCGCATTTTGTCACAATTATTTAGTCTCTGTCCAGTTCTCAGTGCTCAAACCTCACGTTTAACACCAAAATGGTACCACTTTTCTTTTTTTATAAAAGCTAGTAACTATGAAGTAAACACAGTCCATGCTGAGGACTAACAACATATAAATGTTTACCTGTTCTTATTTGTGTTGACTTTATGATTCTTTTTAATTCTTTCTAGACTAAATGTTTCTTAGAAAAGGAAATAACATGATTTATATTAACCCGGATGGAAAGAAAAGTGCGTTCTGCAGTAATATGAGAACACTTCGTTGAACAAGTTGGTTTTGACTGATTTACCGAACGTTTGACGTCTACCTAACATTTTGTGAATGTTTTCTGTTTGCTGTGTATTTCTTAGCTTGTATTCTTAGTAAGTCAGGCTCCTGATGACATTCTACTAGTAAGCAGAATGTGTGTTAGCTAGCTTTTAAAAGGATGTGAACATCTCAATGGTAAACAGTTTATTCTAACTGTAAAAAGCTAAACACCAAAACTCACCCACCTGTCAGTCATACACTGGTGAGGGAGCCTATTACCCTTGACTCTCTAGAAGATGAAATCATGGGAGAGCAGAACAGACTCAAGAACTAAAGCTAATGAAGTAATGTCCCGAGTCCCTCCACAACACTTCCATTGCCATCTTCACTCATTGTACGGCTAACAATACAACGAGTTAGCTCTCTGCCTCACTGACTGATTTCAAACCGTAAGCTACAGAGCTTCTGTTTAATTAACGTTCTACAAGACTCTCACGGTACGTTATTTGCCAAAATAGTGCTTAATAAAGGGCTCTAATGGAATAGCTCCTTAGGTATGGTATTTTCTATTTGTTGGAGGATCTTATTTTTTTTCTACAGAGTTAGAAATGTGACCAAAATCAAAGATCTGGCCAAAATATTTGATAATTCTACCTTTTCCTATAAAATTAACTAAATTAAATTATAAATTGCTTGAGAGCTGGAATGATGTCTGCTGTTTCTTCGCAATTTCCCGGTGCCTATTACTTAACCGTTTTAAGTACTCAGTAAAGGCTGCTCGCTGATTTTCCAATAAAGTTGCAAATTGACTCATGGCTTCCTTTTTGGTTTGGGGTAAGGGAAAGAAAAATAGTCAGCAGGGAGGGGAATATAGATTACAAAGACACTGTTAACTTCATGAAGTTGATGTAAGTTCTCTGGAAGAAATGGGCCCAAATTACATTTATCACAAACTCCAAGAGAACCGAATTGAGAGACTCAGAAGCAAAATACAGGCCTAGGAACAGTGCTCTGAAATCAAATTCCCTGGAGTTCACAGGAAGAATTATTTGGCATGCAAATCATCCTGCTTCCTCTTTGATCCTTCTCAAATTCTTAAGAAGTAGGCTCCAACAAAAGCAAACTCCCCAAAGATTCACTACAAAAAACAGTGACCAGCACCTCCACTGCTAAACATTATGCAGAGCTCCACACGTGAATCATCTACGAAAATACACTCAAAACTCCTTTGGGAAAGAACTCTGATTGCGTTTTTATTTTTAAAACAAACAAAATAAGTAACATGAAAATAACCACGTGGGTAAAACAAGCGCGGCATGCTGCCATTTTCATGAAGTAGCCGAAGGAAACTCTGAGGAGGGAATTAACAGGAAAAAGTATTTGAAATAATGGTGTACGAAAGCAGACAGAACAGAGTCTCTGTAATAACATACGATCTAAAATGAGGACATCCAGTATCCTTTTGCTCATTTAGAATTTAAAAATGTACCAGACACCTTGTACATTGAATCACCTGAATTACAAGTAGCTACGATGAATGAGAGGAGACTCCAAATGTTTCTTTTATCATACTCAAGGGTAGCAAAGTAAAATTTTAAAATATGCAACATTTGGGGTCTCCTCCGAATTTAAGACATTTGGTTACGCCCCCGCGTGTGCTTTCCTAACTATACAGGGACAGTTGGGGGAAATTAGTGTGTTGTCAATTCATATGTTCTTAGACTTTCATTAAAGTTCAGATTTTATAAAATACAGATATTTGTACTGAATTCTCCCAGATAACTCCAAATTTCCTGTCAAGGTGACTAGTTTTCACAATAGAAGCAAAGAAAAGGGATCTTCAAGTCACCATTAAGGAAAAGGATCTTTATATGAATGCATAAGTCTGACAACTGTGCTTTGAAAACTAGTTAAAAATCAATAGTGTGTGGTATTAAGCAACACGCTGACGGACTCAAGCTACAAATTCCATGGCCTTTAACCATTAAAGAACAAAAGTAATAGTATGTCATGTTTTCCACTTCCCAAATGTCCTTGCTTCTAATATAAAAACATTAAAATGAAATATTCAACATTATATACAAAAAAGACTAGAGTAGAACATATTGGTCATATCAAAATTATTTTTTAAGTGAAAAAAAAAATCATGCCAAACTTGAAGTCACCCTTACTAGTAAGTTTGTAGAAGACAGCCCGATTCAGACACTACAAAAAACAGTCCTCCCGTCCTTTCCTGGGTGCCAGAAATCTCCATCCCGTGTGTAGATGAGGTGGCCCGCGGCTCATCCTCCATTTCCTTTGTCTTTCAGGGTCAACACTCTGACTTCAACTAAACAATTTTATTTATTAATTGCTAGAGAGAAGTATTGATCGTCTCTATAAAAATATTGTGGCAGGTGCTGTAGCAAACAAAGATAAACTAGACAGGCTCTAATGGAACAAAAACCACAGATGATTTCGATAGGAGCAGACCTTGAAAAGTTCAAATGCAAATGCAGCGTTAGTTTGGACTTCTTCCCTTCTTCTCCGGTGTGGTGCGTAACTGGTACTGGGCAAGTGATTCCAGTAACTGCTTGCTATTCACCAAATGAGCTGGCATCCCACTCCACACTTTTCCTGACGGGATAACACCTTTCTTTGGCACGACAAAATTCCAAACTGTATGTCCTTCAGAATTAACTTGCACATTCTTTTAAAATACTTCCTCAGTTCCTACCTTACCTGAATAGAATTAATAAGTCTCTCTGACGAACACTGCTTGTGCTCTGGAATTCCATGTACAACTATTCTCTACTGGATCTTCCAACTGTCTCTCCACATGCAACAATACTATTTTTGATACTTGTGGGAGGTAATAATCTCTCTATCCCCAAGTGAATGAGACCAAAGAAGTATGTAAGTATACTGCTACCCTATGACCATGAGGAGACCCTAGTTTAGAACAGAAGACCAAACTATGGACTGCAGAGAGAAGAACTGAAAGAACTTGGATCTTTCATGACTAAATGAACCAACCCTAAAGTGTACCTCTTGTACCTTCCAGGTACAAAGGTCAGTAAATACCCTTATTTTTAAGCTAGGTTTTATTTTCTTACAAAGGGAAGTATCAACAACAATCCAAACCCCTTATCATTTTAAACACCAAAATTTGTTTCACAGGTACACCTACTGTGCAGAGGAAGGTTGGGGACAGACATCCACCCTACTGACTCTACGGCTAGAGGTCGCTAGTATTCACTGAGAATAGATATAAATAATAACTGAATGCTTTTTACATCCAGAGCATTTTGACGATGGTTGATAGTTGGTGCTAAAATTTAAAAATCAAACCAACAAGATAGATAAACAAACAAAAACTGTGTTTTTCGCATTAAATAAAACGTAACTGGAGTTTCACTGATAAAAAAAAATAGATAGAAAAGCACAACTAACAAATAGGAATAGAAATTGAGTGTCAGTTGCAGCAGACAGAGAATTTCACAGAAGTTTATTGTGGGTCAGTTGGTCAGGAATGTAAGTGGACCCTTGATTTAGAGAGGCGGGAAAGGACGGAGAAGATTGCCAATGAGGTAAAGGATGGGAATCTATAACAACTTAGGCTACAAAGTCAGGGCTTTCAGCTTGAAGCTTGTAAACGCCATTTCAACCTGTATTTCACATTTTTTACACTTCAATTTTGTAGAAACATTGAGCAGAAACATCTGCTCTTCATCTCATCTCTGTAAAAACTTTTTGTCAATAAAGATTGGCTTCCACAAGCTGAAGACATTATCATTACTCAAAATGATCTGGAAGCAATGCTAAAGTCATGACAAAGTAAATTCTGTTTCAGCATACTTTTTTTTTTTCTTCTTCTGGCTGTGGGAACACAGAGATCAATACTCTTCAACACGAGAATTTTGCAGTGAAATTTTCATTTGTAACAAACAGTAGCGAAAGAGCCTTAAGCATGCCCTGTCACTTTCAGTTTAGGAGAAAACGCACTAATAAACTCTTACCCTTGGGTCATTTTTGACAACAGGCAATACTATGCCATCTCTTATTAACAACTATTCATATCACTGCCCCAAAAATTTCTTTTAAAATTACCATCTTTTGTATCGATGTAACAGGATGTCAGCTTTAAAAGTGCCAATGAGAGACAGGACCTGTCACCATAGTTAATTCTCAGCACTGTTTTAACACCAGGACAGCCGACCCCAAAGGGTGGGTTTTTTGGTTAACAATATTTATTTGGTGGTTATCTAGACAAACAAGAAAATTTATTCCTTTATATTCGTTTTTCAAATAAAACAACAAGCAAAGTATCACCTGTAAGTATTAGATATATAACAACATAAAATATGTTGAAAAGAAAATAAAACTGCCAAAACGATCAAAGTATGTTTCTAAAATGTTAGTGGCCTCTGGATAGCAAAATTCAAAGCACCATTGTATTTTAACCCAACAAGTACCATATAAAATCTGAAACAAAATGTAGGCTAAATGGCAAAACTTTAAAAGAAAAAGAAAAAAGAGTCAAACTTTTCTATGAAATTCAAAGAGTCTCCATTTATAAATCTTACTGACATATTTATTCCACAAGTAAAACTCCCAGAGCAGCCATAATACATTTGTCTCCAGGTAAAGAAAACCAAGCTTTGATAAAATGATAAAATCTACTTTTTGATTCAGATAAACAAGAGAGATCTGGTAATGCCAACACAAATCTCTTCTAAAATACACAAACATAAAACAGCTATATGAGAAAAGGAAATGTATCTTTAAAAGGGAGCACCCAGATAAAAGCTTCAACCCTGCTTTCTATAAACTGTTGAATACACCATAAGACCACTTCCTCAAAAATAGTATATATATGTATATAAATATATATGTATATATACACATATACATATGCACATGCAGAGAGACAGACACACACACACACACACACACACACACACACACACACACACAAATAACTGCACAGTATTCAAAAGCACTCTAACTGCACTATGAAAAGCCCCCAGCTCTTTCAGCTCGTTTCTGCACATCAAATGCACAGAGTACCATACAGATCAGTGAGCACGATGACTCAAGAGCACACCCAACTTCCGGAATCCAGAGCAAATTAGTCACTCTGAAGAATAGCCAAGAACACCTTCAGGCTTTCCAAAGTAGGCTCAGGTGAGAAAGAGGCTGGAAGAGGCTCAAGAGAGATGAGTATAAAAGCATCTACGAACATAAAAACCGTCTCTCCACCTGAACTTTGCCTGAGCCCTGAACACTAAAATACTATCCTATTTTCTAATTATTCAATTAACTGGGACTGTGATTTCATGAACTTAAGCAGATGATATGAGCTGACTCTGGAGACACGAGAGAAATCTTATTTAATACAGAGTCATATTCAATCTATTAAGATAAATTTTTTTTTAAAAAACTAATGATGTACTGTATGGTGAATAACAGATCATAAAAAAAAAAAAAAAAAAAAAAAAAAAAAAAAAAAGATCTGTAGGCTCCCCCAAGACAAAAAACATCACAAACAGCCAGTGGCATCCTTTAATCATGATCATGTGAGATAAAGCTGTGGTGGAGGAGAAGGAGCCCAGCATGAGGAGTCAAGAAACACAGGGTTAAATTCTGCTTCAGTCAATTATTAGATTTTGGTGGCTCTGGGCAATTATCAAATAGTCTGAATTTCAATTTTCTTCTCTCTAAAGCATTAAAGGTTAAAGTATTAAAATCAAGTAAATCTTAAAATGAAATAATGTATGTAAAAGACATTTGATGTCAAGCATTTAAAATAGATTTACTTGACTATGGATGTCTCTCGTGTTCTCCTTCCAGCCTCTGGGCCTTGACACGTGCCCTATTCTCTGCCTGGCACTTCTGCTGGCATTTTTCTCTTATTCCTGCCCCCACAACCACATTCCTCATGGTTCTCAACATTCAGATCCTATCTCAAAGAAGATTCACTCACAAGGATCTTGTCTTGATGTCTCGGGTTAATCTCAGTTCAGGTTAGACAACCTTGTTAGGATCTCCTAAACTTGAGCAGACTTAGGTGGTTTATAATTATTTTCATTTGTGTCATTATTGATTGATGCTGAGTCTATTCAACAGAGCTGTATTTCCTCTAAATTTTCACAAAGGAAATAGACTCCTCATTTTTACTTTTTTTTAAAGATCTTATTTATTTATTTGAGAGAGAAAGAGAGTGAGCGAGAGAGAGAGAATGCACACGAGCCAGGGGAGGGGCAGAGAAGTGGACTCCCCGCTGAGCTGGGAGCCTGATGTGGGACTCGATCCCAGGGCTCTGGGATCATGACCTGAGCTGAAGGCAGACACTTAACCGACTGAGCCACCCAGGTGCCTGATTCCTCATTTTTAAGGGTTCAGTTCAACTGCCCCCTCTCAAAGAGGTCTTCCAGATCACCCGAACAAAAATATTAATCACCATCATTTTGAGTGTTTATTTTTCCTCATAACACGTACCATAATTTGATACATTTTCAATATTTTTCTATATAGTGCCTAATACACCTCAGTGTTGAGCTCTACATGGTCAGGGACTTTGTATTTTATTTACAATTTTATCTCCACAAACTGGAATGGTGTGTATATTTGGTGTGTATGTTTCATAATATCAGGGACCCAGTCAATTTTGAATGAATTTAATACACATTGTGCACTTTTACTTGTCAGGCTAAGCTAAAGACCACTCAGCAAGTCTAAATTTCTAAGATCCTCTAGGGGCCCAGAACTGGTGAACATCACCACCACTGATACTGTTAAAATTTACAGGTCTCCATGGGGATAGAAACTCTGACCTTGACCTCATGGCCACAATGCTTTGAAGAGCAAAAGTGGTGTCTGTGGAGGTATTTTAAACAGGAAAAGCAAGTCTAAAATTAAAATGCAACACTCGATGGTGGCAATACGGAATAAAGTGTTCTACAGGGTTAGGCCTCTTAGAGCTTTTTAAAATAGATTCCTTTCTGTGAAAAACACTTGTTGAAACCTTGTTCGACAAAGGTACAACGGACTTACTTTACTTAAGACATTAGCAGAACTTCCATATGATATAATTTTTGGTGACTTGAGATGAAGAGAAGCAGGTTTAACAATCAATCGAAATATCTATAAGGTTGCTTTTATTCTAACAAAGCCAAGCAATTTCATGAAGTGAGAGCAACTTTACCTCTTACAATAAGTTGAGCGAAATTGGACACACCGGAGCCTCGTTCTGACTGAGTTACACAGCGATACAAATCCTGGTCAGTTTTTGTCACTTCCTGCAATCTGAAGGAAGCAGCAAATCTTCTGTGATTGATGTTCTTAGTCTGGGCTACTGGTATATCTTCTCCATTTCGTCTCTGCAAGCAGAAACCAATCTTTAAAAAACAGATTCTTAACATTTCTATAAATCTAAAGCATCTTAGCAACCGAGATCTGTGATAAATTATTCTTGTTCCTAAATTAGAAGGAAAATGTCTATGTAGCCCCACAAATCTTTACCACTGTCATTCAACCCAAAAAAGCATGGAAATAAACACTGGTATCCTTTAGGGATATAGCACTGACATTATAGATTACTACTATTTTCCATAAAATTGTTATTAGCTCAGAGTATATGAATTAACAGAACAGTTAATGGCCCCATGGCATATAATTTATTGCCCTCCTTTGCCCAGAGTATAAATATGGGAGCTTGTTGTTAGCCCTTATTCTATACTGCACGTGCTATATAATAGGTTTGTCCCCATGAGAAGACCAAAACCATGCCCAATGCATCTTTGTATTCTAAAAGTGTAGCATGTGACCGGCCACAGAATGACAATAAAATACTGATGAATAATTTAAAGTCAAACCAAAATCTGTACTCTTTGCAAACTTTATCTCTTTGGCATTGATGACAGCCAATTTATACCGTTTAAGAGAAGTAATCAAAAGAACCTAAATGTTAATAGCACATCTGTCAACTTTCAACATGAAATACTGAAAAGCATATTTACAACATCAGGGTACCTCAAACAAGACCAGTAAATGTAAGCTATAACGGAAATCGTTGAAAAATTCAACTATAATAAAATTCATAACTTCTATATGTTGAAAGACATCATAAATAAAGTGAAAAAAAAAACAAGCCACAAACTGTGATAAGATATTTGACATGGAAATAATCCATCAAAAGATAAATAGCCAGGTTATGTAAAGATCTTCTACAGTTCAATAAGAAAAAAGACAAACAACCCTATCAAAAAGTGGACAGGCTATAAAAAGAGAAAATGCATACGTCGAATAACCATGGAAAGAGATCCTCAACCTTAATTTTAAAATGTCTACAGTCAAAGATAGCACAAAGGGCAAAGAGAAGTCCTCAACCTCATCTCTTGTTGGTGAAATGCTAAGTATCCCCGGTATCCTTTCACACTACTTAAAAATCATTTCATACTGTTAGATGTGGGCAACAAAACCCCTAACATTACTAGTGGAAGTATAAAATATTACAGCCATTTTAGAAGATAATTTGTTACTATCTAGTAAATCTGAAGATGTATATACCCTAGCACCCAGAAGTTCACTTCCACATTTCTACATTTGAATCACCTCTGCGAATGTGATCAAGGAGATAATGTACAAGAACGCTGAACTCAGAATCGTTTCAATATAGGAACACTTCAATACGGGAAAGATCCAAATTTTCCTGAATACACTGAGATTTGGCCATTCGATAAAATACAATGTAGAAGTTTATGCAAACTAAGACCAGCAGCATGCTGGTAAAATGCTGAACAGCTAGTTCTTAACCAAAAATATAAAGTGTTGATTTGTATCATGTCTCAGCTTCTGTGGTGTAAATACTCCCACTATGGCCATTTTCAAATGGCCAATGTAATATTGGTTGGCTCCTAAAATTACTGAAAAATTAGCAATAGCAATCACAACCAGCTCCATTATTCCACCAATGTGAAATGCACATATACATGTTTAAACCTCAAATAAAATTCCTTAATAAAAATTAGTATATGAAATAAAAATGCAAAATGTCAACTTCTTTTAAATTTGGTGGGTACATTAGTGGTCATCTTACTGTTTTCTATAATTTTTCATGGCTGATATATTTTGTATTTTTTAGAAGAATAAATAATAGATCATTCTATAGTAACTTTAAATCCTAAAATCCACTGTATCTGTAATCTCTTTTCTCCACACCTGAAATGATATATCTGTGCATACTATGCAGTATATATGCATGTATGGTTATGCACACACATTCGTATATACCTAAGGACACAAAGTCCCAACTAGGACTTTACCATATTTTATTCATTCAGCTTTTTGTTAACTCTTTCCTTACCCACCTATTCCATGTTTTTGCACCAAGATCTCTGATCATTCTCTTGGATAATAATGAAGAAAAAATCCAGCTTATATTCAGAAGTCTTAAGATATAAATCTATAAAATCTACAAACCACACAAACAAAAACCCATTACATATGCAAATTTCAGGCTGCCCTTTTTTCAATATTACATCATTTGATAAGATCTTTCTAACTGGAAGGCACTCTTTATGCCTGCACATACTCTCACTTCCTCTTCCTCTAACTTATTCCTCCAGCGGTGCCCTCAAACTTAAGCCACCTTTTTCTTTGCCATTTATATTTCTGCAACACCAGCCAAGTCCCGTGGCCACCCTACCTTCTGAATTACCTTGTGTGTGCACACACCCCCATGTCTTTTAACACCATGCCTCTCAAAAGCCCATCTTCTCTTGTGAAGAGATTCTAAGTACCCTCAATATTACCCTCTCAATCATCATTATTTCATCTTTCCATCTTAATTGCCATTCGTCTCACGATACCACCTTCCTCCAAACTTTTCTAAAAGGAGGGCATGTTTTCTTCTATGGCCTTACTCTCCTTCAGGGAAGGCCACCACTATCTGGTTCATTCCTTGTGGACCCACTCCTCTACAATCCCACTCATCAACCTCCCAACTTCTGGAAAGCCCAGCATGCCTAAGTATCATTCCAAGTTATCTACCAGGTAAAAGTGTCCTCTCCAGCATTGTCCTGTGAATATTCTCAACGATCCTAAAACTCACCATGGCCTCAGTGATACCCAACATCCTCTTTTAGTACCTTAGAACATCCAAGTTCCCGTGCTATGACAGTTTCCTCTAGAACCACAACGGACCATGTGATTCTCCCATTCCTCCAATCCTCTGCATTTTCAATGAGACCTCACTTGACCCCTTACCTTACAACCAGCCATCAAAGCCTCAATGACTGGCTTTTCTATCTTGAATCTCTTCTAATATAGTCTTTCTATATATATAGATATATACTTGTATCTAGATATGTACTTATATCTATATATACTATATAAGATACTTATATCTATATATATACTTACATATCTATATATATCTATGAAAGTTACTATATATATCTATATAGATATATAGAGAGAGATCTCTCCCTCACTTCTCATATCGTATCATATATAGATAGATATAGATATATACTTTTTTCCCTCTTTGTATATTGAAATCACCCTAAAGGTAGGGTTTCAAGTCTTACTTATATATATATATTTTTCTTCCATGCCATCATATATATTATCTTTATTTAAAAAGTCGCTCAAGTTCTTGGTTAAAACGAACGAAATGCATTGATGCTTTTAGAGACAAGAATCATGTAAGCCCTCCTTAGGCTTTTATAAATTATTATAACAAAAATATACTAATCACTCATTAAAAGTAATAATAAAGAGAAGCTACATGAATACAGAACCTCAAAGGCATCTAGAGATCATTTATGCCAAGCTATTTTTGACCAATACCTCAACTTAGAGACATTAAGGGGTCTGCTTAAGGAGATCCACAAGTACACAGGCCTGATTACATTATATTATTGTGTTTGTTAATATGCTAACATAAGTACAAAATATATATGCTTATATAGGATATACATTATTTATATAATTAAAGAGCACAGTAGACATACATGCTATTTATCTCTTAAAATAACAATAACCATTCATCATACCATTATACTCTCATAATATTCAGGCTTATCTTCAGTAATCATGTAATAAGTACTTCCATGTTCCTGATAGTATATAGACTATTATCTCGGTTCTGTCACTGTTATCTCGAAAAAACCTATGTGATAGTTATTTCCATTTAAAGATCATAAAATCAGTATTCAGAAAGATTAGAAATGTGATATGTAGCCTTTTAATAGCAGGATTAAAACTCAAAACCAGGTTTAATGACACAAAATCCAGCAGTATTTCCTCTAAACTAAACCAAAGCTGCTTTTTCCCCCATTTATATTATAGGTCCAGTCCAGTGGATTGATTATTTGTTGTAAAGCCTTGATCAATGCATTGTACCAATGAGAAATACAATCTACTATCCTAGACATTGCATTATTTACTCAGCTTCCAGTAATGCATTACAGTTAAAAGTAGCAAATGATGACACATACATTTCAGAAGTCAAAAATAATGATAACTTTTCTTTTATAATCCAAAATAATAGGTCTTTGCCTAACTACAAGCTATCAATTTAGCAGAGTGGGCAGCACTATGAAGGAAGAAAGAAGTAATGTTAAATTTCTCCCTTAGGCAGCAGCATTTGCATATAGTTTTCTGCTTTTACATTCTTCAGTTCTAGGCTCTTTTTTACATGATTTCACCATTGTAAATATCCCCAAGTCTGAGAAATACTGGGAAATGAACCACAAAATTATATGATCCAAGGATTATAACCTAACACTTTGCCTTTTTCTCTCCCCCACTTCTCATAGCCTCGCCATGCTTTCTTACCTGCTGTGTCTCCAGTACAGGTTGCTGAGACTGGACATTAGAGTTCCTGAGTATTATTACTCCTCTATTTAACTAAGTAAGCTTCCTCGTGCAGGCCATATGCAGTGTTTATTTGACAAGTTCAGTTCCTGGCTCAAAATAGTGTAGTGACCATATTAATTAATTCTCAACATCTTTAATAGCCGGGTTATTCATCAAACCCCTTGCCACTCAAAGTGTGATCTACAGACCAGCAGCATCAGAATCACCTGTCAAATTGTTATAAATGCAAAGTCTAGAGATCACTCTAGACCTACTGAATCAAAATCTGCATTTTCACAATATCCCTAGGTTACACATCAAGACATTACAGCTTGAGAAACACTGGTAGAAAAAAATCATGGAGGCCCTATTCCTAATCATAGTGAAAGGTGTAAAAATGGGTGTGTACCCTGATTTTGGCCAATGAGATTCGACAAAAACAGGCCAGTTCACTTACAGGAAGGTTTTCACACTTCTAGAGAAGACACAGTAGGCCCTCTTTTCTTTTTCTCCATGTTATGCCTAAAACTAGAAGAGCGGACTTGTCAATGTGAGAGAACCCAACGTGAGGGATAAGCTGACATACTGAGGACGGACACATCAGGGAGAAAGACAGAATCAGGTTCTTTTTTTTTTAAAGATTTTATTTATTTATTCGACAGAGACAGAGACAGCCAGCGAGAGAGGGAACACAAGCAGGGGGAGTGGGAGAAGCAGGCTCATAGCGGAGGAGCCTGATGTGGGGCTCGATCCCATAACGTTGGGATCACGCCCTGAGCCGAAGGCAGACGCTTAACCGCTATGCCACCCAGGCGCCCCAGAATCAGGTTCTTGATCGAGAGTCTGAAATGGTATGAACAACTCCTAGAACCCCCTTCTTCCTGGACTTCCTGTTAAAGGACATAATACACTTGGTTTTATATTACTTTCAGCTTGAACTCTTAAAAGTTAATATGGCACAGTTAAAATATGATACAGTTTATCTCAGCTTTTCAAAGCTTGAGGAATAAAATTAATCCAATTTAATTTAAAATTAAATAATGTGGCTCTTAGAATACTTGCAGGGATTATGTCACTCTGTTGACTTAAAGAAAATATTAAATTACATTTATCGTTTTATTTATTTTTCACTGCCTTTCTTGGGCACATGATGATATATGATCCCTCCATCCTCTTGGAGTCAGAGAAACTGTTAAGAGACTTTTTCCCTACATTTGGTATTTAGGTTCCTGTTGAATACATTAAGAGGACTAAGAGGATGGCATATGATTTGTCAGCACTTGCCCTTTTATCCAAAACTAAACCCAAAGTAAATTTGCACAACATAATTAAGTAAGGTTGAAGTGAATCATACAACAATCCAGCCAAATTAATGCCAAGGAGCTAAGGGTTCCTTACCACGGCCTGTCTACCATATGAATGTTTCCTCTTTCTTATGAGCTATTATTATTATTATTATTGAACGATTAAACCAAGAATTTTAGAAACACAAAAGGTTTTATGGCAAAATTAAAGGCTTAGAAATCTAGACATTCCTAAAATTAGAAATATGTTAGTATTTTGAGAAAAGCACTTATTTATACCCACTAGAAATTATTACATTTATTTCAGCAGATTAAGCATCTAATAAGAATATAGTGTTCTTCTAGGAAAATTACACTAAAATGACAATACTAAGTTGGTCAACATATTTATTATTTGGCAATGAAAGGACTGAACAAGGTGAATGATACCTGACACATTAAAAAAAAGAGAGGTGGCAAATATAATTCTGATTAAAAAGCAGGGTAAAAATGTGCTGGGGATAACAAATTACTAGAATCGATCATTACCCAAGTATTACAAAATGTAAATTCGGCTGTTAAACAAGAAAAAGAGTTTTAACCTACGAAGCACAGGTGTCTTTGTAGCATTGCGGTACAAGGAGCGACAGAGAGAGCATGAGAAATTGGACTGAACCATGCCTGATGGAGGATGATATGTAGGTTCCAGTGCTGAAACAACCATTTCATAGCTTCACAATTCTCATTATTTCTCACATCTCCACCTTTTATCTAAAACTGGGGGTATCTATGTGTACCTGCTGTTCAACACAGACGTTGAGAATATTAATGAGACTAATTGTAAAAAGTTCTCATTGCAAATCCTGATAATAGCAATACTATGAAAGTAATAATAAAAACAATATCTAAGCAAATAACACATTTAATAACTGTGATGGTCGTTTGATAATTCAACTTGTCTAGGCCACAGTCCCAAGTTATTCAATCAAACTAGGTGTCCCTGGTGAAGGGATTCTGGAGATGGGACTGAAATCTATAACCAATTGACACTAAGTAAGGGAGATTATCCTCAATAATCTGGGTGGACTTGATTCAATTAGTTGAAATGTTTAAAAGCAGAGCTGAGGCTTCCCCTGGAGGTGAAAAAATTCCACCTATAAACAGCAACTTGAGTTTGTGCCTGAATACACCAGCCTGACCCTCCCAAGGGTTTGACCTGCAGGCTTCAGACTTGCCTAGCCAGCCCCACAATCACATAAACCAATTTTTTGCAATAAACCTTAAAAAAAAAAAAAAGTGTGTGTGTGTGTGTGCATGCGTGCGTGTGTATGTGTGTACACACATACCATATGTTTTTCATGTTTGAACACTGACTGATATAGATGATTTTGTCACCAGAAATGCTTCTGGAAGAACAGATTTTTTTAAGGATGAGTTTTCTGATCTGGTTTGGTTCTGGGTTTTCTAGAACTGGTTCTCTAAATCTGCTTAGATTTAGAGGCAATAATAACTCTATTGCCAGTAGTAAAGAAGACACTGTTAGTCCATAGCATGATGTAGTAAAGAGATGCAATATATCACCATTAGATACTCCTAGTCAAATACCTATAGAAGGTAAAGCTCTGGGTGACCATGCATTTGTGACCTTAGAACATTTTGGACACATTAAGGAATATAAATAATGATACTGGCTGGTTGCATCAAACTGCACTGGAGAAAATGGGAAATATAAAGCATGTGAGTTTACAATTATAAAACTATACCATTCATAGTAAAAGTGAAATTGAGTAGAGCAAAGAGACCAATACAATTAAAACATTACACTTGAGGGATTCCGGCAACTTGGTAGCAGTGGAATAATTTTTCACTTTCTGAATCTACCACATAAAAAGAGACAAAACAATAAGAGAAAGTAAAGAAAGAAAAGGTCCAGACAGAGTGGAGATGAGAACAAAATCAAGAAATCCCAGAAAGCAAGTGGCCATATTTTTAAACATAACTTACAGAAACAAAAGAGGGATTCTTAAAATCAGGAAAGTTTTCCTGAACTCCACATCTCTTTTTAAAATTTCAAGACAACATGATTCACATAAAAATGAACAACTTAAAAGTATCAAGGTCAAGTCCAACATAAAGTTATTATAACTTTAAAATAGAAGAAGGAGCAGAGTATAAACCCCAGAGTCTCTGAAAGTAAGTCAGGAAAATATGCCCACAAAACAGGTCAAAACTGAAACCTAATATTTCAAGCTATGCTAAAACATATTAAGAAAATGACTCATGACATGAAAGAGTAATATAAATTTGAATTAATAAACTCATAAATAAGATGACAGAATTCAAGAAAAATTAGAAGTGAAAGAAAAAAGTCATTTCAGAAATGTGATTAACTAGTGTAAATAAAATCAACAGATGATGTCTTAAGCAAAACAGAATGTGGGAAAAAAAGAAACTTTTAATTTAAAATTAAGAGGACAAAAAGGATTCCAGAGAGAGTGACTACTAATGATGAAACACAAAGAAGATCAGAGACACGATACAAGTCCATACAGAAGGAAACAACAACAACAAAAAATACTAAAATAATAATTAAAAGCACCTTCTGAAAATTTTTAAAGAGTTTTAAAAATACACAATGGAAGAACACACCACATACCTAAGAATAGTAACCTAGAATGACCCACAGTGATACATACTCTGATAAAATTAGAATCTTTAAAAAAACAGGAAAAAAGTCCTTTGAATATAACTGACTTAAGAAGGGCACAGGGGTACCTGGGTGGCTCAGTTGTTTAAGCATCCAACTCTTGATTTCGACTCAGGTCATGATCTCAGGGTTGTGAGACGGAGCTCTGTGCTGGGCTCATGCTCAGCATGGAGTCTGCTTGAGATTCCATCCCTCCCCCTGCTCACGCTCATGCTCACACACACTCTCTCTCTCTCAAATAAATAAATAAAATATTTAAGAAAAAAGAATCAAGGACACAAAAAGAAATTAAGCAAGTGCACATATAAACTATTATCAACATCCAAGAACTCAGGGAATATTAATTCCATGTGCTATTCCTGAACAATCTACTAGAAAATGACTTTCAAACCACCAAAGTTACTGGAAGACATGAGATATAAACTGATGGTAATCATTAAAAACATAGTTACCTGCAGAACTAAGTAAATAAGGGCTATATGAGAAAGAGCACAGTATGCAATAGTTATATGCTACGAGTTACATGCTACATGTATTCAAAATGACATCAGATTTTAAAATTGAGAAATTATGGAATATTCTAATTCTCTCTTCCCCTGTGCCATTGAGACCCAAGAATAGTAGCATGGAAAAAAGAAGCCATAACTGACAAATTGTAATAGAGAAAACATTACGTGAAAATCTTCGGGCTTGAAATTGAAATATAAATAAGAAGTCATAGATATTTTATCTTTAAATATGCATTTTCCCTTACTTCTGTTCACTGAGAAGGTCTAATGAAATGAGTACCCTTCTCCATCCACATCATGGTCCTAAAACAGTTTCCCACTAAACCAAACCAGTGCACTGGATCTGGAGAAGAAAATGCACAAAAGGGCGATGAAGCATCTCACAGTATCAGACAGCAGGAAACTACCAAAAACTACTGAAGTCGTATCAGAAGAACTCTGGAGCCAACTTGAAGATGTTCTCACTAGCCAAAGATGGGATAGTTTGAGTTTTAATAGTAGTAATCATAGTAATAATTATAACAAATTGAAGTCAATTGAACATGTTTAAGTCCATGAGTTCATAAGAAGAAAAACAATCAGTCACCTTCAGAGAATGATAAGTAATCAACTCATTAGATTGACAACCAATAACTGAAACAAAGATCTGAGCATTTATCCTCTCTTTCCTTAATGAAGTATGTCACTGGGTAGCGAAAGGTAGATGAGAAGTATCTCTTCTTTAACGAAACTAATACAAAAGAAATAAGAGAATTAGAATATCACAATTTACAGCCTGCACCAAATGAATATAGGCATTAAGCATCAATGGCTATGAAGATCACAAAAAAAAAAAAAGAGAGAGAGAGAGAGAGAGAGAGAGACATTTTGTGCCTCCTGTAATCATCCCAGGGACCACCTCCAGCACTGCCAAAGGATCAAACTTGACTCTGGATGTGGCTGTCAGTTTACAAAAAAAATTCAGAAGAACAAGTTGAATCGAAGAGGACATTTGTATGCAACCAGTAAAATGCAGACAGTGCAAAACTACCAGTCAGTGGTCTGGGTTCCTCCTCAATAGACAAACTGTGAGGAAAAGAAAGGGACAGAGGACAAACCCACAGATTAAAAGAGACCTAAAAAACTTATTTTAAAAGTGTTTAGGAACATACACGTAAGTGAAAAAAAAAAACTATGAAAAAACAAAGAAGGGCTAAATTATAAAAACCATTACTTGCAGAGGTAGGGAGCTGGCTCAGGTGTGGCTGGGACTGAGCACTCAGAAGGAGCCCATAGGGTGGCTAGCAAAGTCCCTTTTTTGTCCACTGTGGCGTGTACCTTATAAAAATTCATCCAATCGTAGTTTTTATTTTTGTGTGATTTGCTATGTTTTGTTGTACAGTAGAATTATTTTATAAATATCACATCTTTATACCAGATTGCTTTTCATAAAGAAGAAACCCAGCCTACTACCAGAGCCTCCATTTTGTAACACTGATCACGGGAAGTCAACAGAAAGTTGTAAAGTGCTTGATGTGACACACTTAGAAAATACACCGAAGGGCAGCTTTAGGAACAACAGAAGAGTGCATTATTCTTGCACAGAAAAAGCAGTAAATTGTTATTTATAGATATTGATAGGAAGAAATCCTTGAGCTTCTATGACTGCCGGGCTTTCAGTCATGCTCCAGGGATAGATAAGAAAAGATAAAGTATGTTCCACACATTATTCATTTATAATCAATTATGTAATCTGCAGACAACAAACCCAAGAGTTTATAAATTATTGAAGACAGAAAAGAATGCACTCTATCTTTAAGGCATTGAACTCTTTATGGTAGAAAGCCAGAGAAAGCTAACCAAAATGACCCCAGGGATATTAAACAATCCTAAAAATTAAATATGATGAAATGTTCTGATGCTCACCATTTACACACACACACACCCAAAATGCCGAAGATAAAAGATAAACATCACAATCCATGATACCTGGTCAATGATTTTGCTTCAAGACCGATAGCAGTAATTCTTTGTACGAAGCCATGAAGGAAGAATATAATGCCCTGGACTCAAATAAACCAACATCCTGAGGAAAAGCAGCAGACTGACAAGAGTGATAGCTTAGCTACCAAATGGGACATGGTCTCTTAAGTCAAACACAAATAATTGTAAATCAGCATATACACTGCAGAAAAACCACTACTGCTTAAACTAAGAATAAAAAGACACAATCAGAATTAAAAACAAGCTAGTGTTTATCTATCGGTTTACAAGACATCAGGGAAGCGCCACAGACATGGCTAACACCGCTTCCGGACATGACTCCCGTTCTGTACAGAAAGTATAGAAGAAGCCAAGGCTGAAAGCACCAATAGCCTTGCCATGGATATCAGGACCACTACAAGCTTCAAACTGCCTTGGCAAACTTTTATTAAAGCTCAAAAGAGCCAAAAGGAATGGGGAATGTCCCTCACCTTTCACTCGTATCTAGGATAACTTATATGCAATTATGAAGGTAGGGAAAAAAAAAAAAAAGGAAACAGATGGGTCTAACAGACAAATCAGTCCCAAGACAGAAAATGAGAAAACAAACTCACTGACTGGCTGTAAAAAAAAAAAAAACCTTAGAGGAAATTTGGAAAGTTGTCTTGATCACTTCACTCACATCCTCCCCAATTCTGTCAACTGGTACTTCTTTCATCTGTCCCTCTCCTTCGCTACTCACATATTTTTCAGTTCCACCAGCACCGTCCAATCCCAGGCCCTCACTACTTGATATCTGCATGGCTAATAGTAGCTTCTTTCTGGTTTATACCTCCATCACGGCCTAGTCCCAACACTGCCAAAACTTGTATTTATTTCCACTTTTCATTGCAAACCTTCCACTTCAGTGAGATCCTTCTCCTGACGTTCCTATCCCACCCGCACACACACGGAGCCGCAGTGATACCCATGCTCACGTATCTTTGCTATCCACGTCCTAGAGATACTTCAAAGGCTCAATCCAATCTTCCTTAATGATCTCACCAAACATTCCAGTCGACGTAGCTCTCTCTCAACTCTGAAATACCATAGTGCTTAGATTCTACAGAGTCTTTTCTTACTCACTTACAGATGCATTTCTCAGAACTGAAAGGATCTTAAAAAGTATTCAGCCTCATGCTTTAACATCCTCTACAATTCCAGCAAGTGCTTATCCAGATTATGCCTGGATACTTCCACTAATTGTAGTTTTACTACCTCCTGGAATAGCTCGTACTATGTTTCAACAGCCCTACAATTACCAAGTTCTTCCTTATAATCAGCTTCTATCTCTCACCACAGAGCTTTGAGCAATTAGTTAGTATTGTACATTAGAACCTATATGGAACAAATTAAATACCTCTTGAATATTCCCAATAATCTAAGATTTTAAGAAGTTTATCTGGTCTCCCACAAATCTCAAGATATATTGACAGCACACTGCTTTAGCCATTCCGACATCATGTCTTCAACTTTATTCACTGTCCTAGTAATTATACACTGCCTTTTGTTATTCTAATATTTTAAATGTGTGTCAGCCATTCTTAAGGCCAATGACTTAGAAAATGTCAGGACTTTCACCAAGTCCAGACAGTAGGAAAATTTTCACTATAACTCCTTCCTTTTTTTTTTTTTTTCTCTTCTTTTCATGGTATCCAATGTAAGCTAATCACATATTACATGTTTAGTCAATCAGGTTTGGAAATATTCCTCTCAAATTAGTTTTCAACAAATTGCCCACCATAAACTTCATTGTTTTAGGCATAGATCAATTTCTTCCAAGAATCTTCCTTCATTATAATAAATGCAAAATTACCAGATTTTTTCTCAAAAGGAAACTGTATCAGGGATAGTAACACCTCTTGTGGAAATGAAGTATGCTACAAACATCCAGGCACTTCATGCGACAGTATAAATAGGCACAGAAAAATACCAGGGCATGGAAGCTTCAAAGGGAGCTCTGTGAGCAATGACTGTGTGGCATTTGAAATTGTGTAGTGACAGGGTTCATCAGTTAAAATTTTTATACTGTCGAATTAACTCATTTTGTAAAAAACCATGCTTCTAATTTCCACTGCTTGCATGATGATATTCACATGTAGTGCAAGAATAAGGCCATGAAATCTCCGTGGACAGACAAAACACTATATGCCCAGAAGTTTCAGACCAACCATTTTCATTGATTCTTAGCTGACGACAACTGGTACTGCAAGAGGTCAGCCTTTCTTCGGTGGTTTTTTTTTTTTTTTTTTTTTTTTTTAGAGCAACTTGCATTTCGTTTTACTAATTTTACTCTCCAATTATTACTCTCAATCCATTGCTTGAATTATCTATTGCTCCATAAGGAATGCCATTTCCTTTGGCTGAGAAACTAGCTGTATCATACTACATTGGCGGTGACGAACCACCAAGCGCAAAGTGATGGCTGACTTTCCCGTTTTGGCAGGCCCACTGAGGAGGCATGGGGCCAGCACCTGCGGCAATTACTGACAGATTGGCCCAATTGCCACAGCTTTGATGGCAATCTGCATAGGATTATCAGTCACACATTAAACAGCCTCATTTCAATTCACCAAAACAAATGGTATCACCAAATCTACCCACACAATTCCCTACTTTCAATAACTCTACTATTGAATTTCTCTGTCCAATCCAATGATGCATGCCCGCCAAGCTCTGTGATGATGGATGGAGTCATTAGCATTTTAGTTTCTACACTGAACCTGAAGCCAAAGCATATGGTCAGACAGATGTTCCAGCAGTGGGCTCTATTTGATTTGCCATGTAGGTGTCCACTTATACTGGACCTTCATAAAAGAATACTAAGTCGTAAATTACAGTCCAACCCTGTTTCAACTCTTTTACATCCTGAGAATTTATAACATGTTCTGATAACAGGACACTCAGAACATGCTTTATTCTGTATTGCAGCATACACTAATGATTAAAAATTACCCTCGAACCTAATCAAATGACTTCAAACGGACAAGACAGACAAAATGCAGGTTACTGTTTATAGGCTATTGCCCATCTATGGCTTGATTAGTAATGCCAGAATGTACCACATACTCACTTTGCCTCATTCATTATTGAGGTAAACTGTATATACAGTGAACTGGATGGAACTTAACTTCGAAGAAATGCATACGCACCCATGGACCCGACACCCCAATAAACACAGACGACATTTACAGAAAGTTTCCCCTGCCCACTTCCAGTCCCTCCTCATCACCCGCAAATACTGTTCTGATTTCTATCACACAAATTAGTTTTGCTTTTTCTGGTACTTAATGTAAATGTAACCATACAGTATGCACTTTGTTATCTATCCCCTTTCTGAAAACATACGATTGCTGAGATTTATCCACATCAGTAACTCATTCTTTGTTACTGCTGAGCAACATTCCATTGCTTGAATGAGCCACACACTGTTAAACCATTCTCCCGTTAATGGACATTGGGGCTCTTTACGATGATTGGTTATTACGAATAAAGCTGTTACAAACATTCTTACACAAGTCAATTCTGAACACGTGCCCTTATTTCTATTTGTGTGAGTACTTGGGAGTGGAACTGCTGTGTCATGTTAGTTATTTCCCTATATATTCACTTTTTGCCACCATCACTTTATTCTTCATATTAGTAAGCACTGCAATAAGAGAGCATGACTAACCTTTTTAACCTCCAAAAATGTATAACCTAATTTTTCTCTTTCCTGTGAGAAAATTATCCGACACTTCTCAAAAATACAGCCAGTTGTTTTTATTGTTTTATTTCAATATAAATTGTACATTAAAATGTCATTTGTGATTTTGTTTCCTATAACCTGTGTTTTATCATAAGTCTTAAGTTATGATCCACAAATTCCCTACCACTGAGGGTTCCTTGGAAACACAAAACAGCATAGTTCTAAAACTTGTTGGAAGCACCGAAAAACATCTGTTCATGTGGGAAAAAATTGCAAATCGTAACCTGACAACAAATGTTGTGCTTCTATCTGGAATGCACGCTACTTCATTGAGTTTTATGATCGAAAAGGAATTTGGAAATTCTCTACAAGTGACTGAAGTCTTTACTCTAAGTCCCTTTTCCAACATGAATGAACTTCATAACACAGCATTTTAAGCTATGGCCCAGAAAAACCTCATAATTTTACCATATTGCTAGCTTGTTGACACTAAATAGACTTCTAAAAACAGTCATCCATGTTGTTTTATGCATCAGTAGTTCACTGAGCATGCACAAGGCGGTTAATTTGGGTAATGTATTTTGTCATTGTTTTCTAAATGTCTGAATGAATGACCTAATTCTAAGACTCTGTAATTATATAATCTGAGATCTTACAGGAAAGAACAGTCCCTAAAGATACATCCAGAACCACTAGGATATATACCTTGAGAATTACCCTAGATTAGCTCAGGTAACTCAACTGTTTGCTTTTGTGTGCTTTATCTTTAATTTACCTAATAATTTATACGTCATTTTAAACAATAAAAAATGACGTATCAATTGTAAGCTAAAGACAATGAACAAGTGAGAGATTTATTTTTTAAATGTATTTCCATACACAAATTATTTTATTTATTTATTTATTTATTTATTTATTTATTTGGTGGTGGGGGGGGACAGAGTGAGAGAATTTTCAAGCAGACTCCTCGCTGAGCACAGAGCCAGACATGGGCTCAATCTCACAACCCTGAGATCATGACCTGAGCCAAAATCAAGAGTCGGATGCTTAAAGGGCTGAACCACCCAGGCATCCCTCCATATGTAAATTACTTTAAATGTCAAATGCTATCAGGTATTATGGTTAAAAGGGTTGTAGCATATCATTTTTCCTTTAAAACAGAAAACTGGTTGCTTTTCTATTTTTTGTTTTTTACCCCATATTTAAACATTTACCAATTGATGCTTAATACCACATAATGTAAGTGACTTGAAAAACATAAAAAGTCGATCACCATTTTTTAATGACACCTACCATGGCAAGTATAACAGCTACTCCATTATCCCATTCCTACTGTGACAGGATGCAGTAACCTTTCATTTTGAGTCGCTTCCAACACGTTCTCAGTACTGTCAGCAGATATTTTAAGTAGTTGTTCTCATAATGATATTAATTTCGGGGCCATTTTTACCCATACAAAACTAATAACATAAACAATTTCACATTCCTCCATCAAACAAAAAAAGTAATGAAGGCCATGTCTCAGGCCATCAAAAATAATGCAAAGATCCAGTTTAGCATCTTATAGCTGGAAGGGATCTTAGTTTCTACCCACATGTCCTTTCATAGATAAGGAACTTATTTATAAAACAGACTGAATAGTTCAATGAATTCCCTAAGTCCACACACTTAACTGCGTTGGAAAGGTTAAAAGGTTCAAATCAAGGTTAGAATTAACAGTTGGGCATCCTGATTTCTCAAAGTCGTTCTGCACCAAGCAAACAGGACTTGACATCAATTTTTATGGCTTGGCTTTCAGACTCATAATGGAATCAAGATTCTTTCTGTTTTATTATATTTCTACCACTTTAAGCAAAAGATGTTTGTTTGTTTTTTTAAATCACTGGCCACATTCTGACTGACTCACTGCATATTTATATAAAATAGTCTTATTCATTTGAAAACATCCCTCAACTAAGTAATGGATAGTTTTCAGTATTTCTTAAACATGAAGAAGAAAAATTTAAAAGAATAACTTAAGGTAATTTAAGTGGTATTACTGAGAAAGTAGAAAAGCTTTTTTAAAGAATAAGGTAAATATGTAAACTGCTGAGGAATTGGGTAATCTCACTGTCAAAACAGAAGAGAAATACACAAATTCACCTTAGGATGTGTAAAGAAAAGAGGAGAAAAAGGAAAGCAGAATAGATGTTTAACAGAATATTTTTTTTATCTCTCATCTTTCTTCTAAAAATGACAGGAGGAATATTTTTTAAAACTATACTGAAATGGGCCAATCTACAAAGTAGGAAACAAACAATAAACGAGCAGTATTTTGACTGCAACCCACTCAGAGCAGCAGGGCCAGAAAGTCTTTGTTGTCACAAGGCAGCTGGTGTCTGAGTACACAAAACCCTTTTATTTCAATGTCACATTAAATCCTGGGGCATAAAACCAGAGGCAGACTGCAGAGTCTCTGGTTTTCCAAGACAAGACTATACAGATCACAACTAAAGTCAAATGCCAAATAATGTTCCCACCTAAATGGAAAAAAAAAAAAAATTAACTAATTAGGAAAAAATATCTAAAAATTAATTGTTTATTTAGTCTGAGCAAGAGAAAGGGATTCTGACTTGATGTTGAGCTGACGAAACAGGCCGCTTATTATACAGTACCTTCTCTAGAAAGAATTATCTTATATTTCAATATCTATAAGGGAAATCAGCATAATCACAGAAAAAAAAATACGGGCTTCATTTCCTTTTCACATATTCAGGATGATATCCCAATACCTGCAAATCAAATGAATTATAAAAGTAGTGATAATTAAGTTTATTTGAGTACATGGGTTAACATCCAAGTGGATGTGAGGATTTGATAAAATAAGAAATTTATAACCTCTAGTACAATATTGGGCATTATACTAGGTATGATTTCAAAAACCATTTATTATAATCATGACCCCAACCCCCCACAACTTAATGATTATCCCCAAGAGTAATTTTACCTTTTCAAAGATATGGTAAAATAAATGCCGAAGTCTATGTTCAAGAAACTATGCTAGTCTTACAATGATTTTTCTCTTTTGGTCTCTATTGACAATCTCAGGAATTTAGTTCTAACCAATTAAATCCCTTCCTTCATTCTGATGCAAATGGAACACAAAGATAATAAATGCTCAGAGAATATCATTATGTACATTCTAGCCTCAAATATTTAGCTCAACAGCCATCTTTCCTTGGGCCATCCTCCTGACTTTAGAGCTGCTCTAAGTCCCTTCTACCTCCCACCCCCACTGCCCTGGGACTGGCAGATACTCTCTAAAGGCATGGCACCTTCCTTAGTCTATTGTTATTTCTCTGATTCTTTCAAAGCTCTTTGCATGTACCATTTACATTTCCCCAACATAATGCCAAACTTTAATTCTTTAAATACATATTTACCGAGGATTTAATATGTGCAAAGCAAATGTCTTGACCTCATATCTGTGATGAACCCTTATACACAAAAGTTCTGAAAAAAAATTTAATTGGCTCTCTTCTAATTCACATTTCCAGAAGTACTCCTAAAGGTTTCTTAAACTATTTTTTTTCAAATGTATCAGAGTATAACAGCTCCTACTTAAGTGCTCTGCTCTCGTAAGTTGAGCTTTCAAAATATTAAATGAGGAAATTTTCATTTTTTCCTACTTTGAATGGATTTAGAAAAAATGGTTCTTAGTTATACATAACTTTAGAGAAACATTAGTTTTCACTAGAAACTAACCCAAATATTTATTAACTATATACTGTTATCTGTTTATACATCTTCCCAAAATGGAAATATCTGAAATGAATCTACAGTCAATTAAAACGAACCTACACAAGAGAACTTGTCTCCCTCTCTCCCACATACACAAGAATGACACCAGAAGCAGCACTTTTTGATATTTTAAAAATCAAGTGTACCCGTTAGCTCAGCTGTCCGCTTGGCCTTACCTGCAGCCATAACTTGTTATGCACAGCATCTCTGCCCGTAGCAATACACTGAAATGTAGCGTTCTGCCCTGCATTGACCTCCACGTCCCCCAGACGGAGAAAATGAGGAGATTTATCTGTGAAGGCAGAAAAAAAATTTACTATTTTCACATGAAGAAAACGTGCCATGTTACTTTTTCCCAAGAGAATAATGTTGTAAATACTTTTACCTTTGGCCACCACGAATACCGTATGGAAGAAAATGGAGTTTTCTTTGTGCTGAAATACACACTCCCTCTCACAATTCTCTCCCCTCCCCCCAAATTGCTAGAGCATTGCTGTATACAGAGAGAGCACTCAACAGTTACTGCTGGTGGTTGACCACAGCAGGTCACATATGGGTGATAATAAAACATTTATAAGTCAAAGAAAGCAAAAGAGATCAAATAGGCATAAATCAGAGTATAAGTGCAAAGTATAATGAAAACATACAATGATCTCTAACATACTGACATAGACATGGCTGTTGAACTATAACTTACAACTTAAGCAGATCTCCTTTCTTTTAAAAAAGAATTTTCAATAACTAGAGTTCTCTAGTACTTCAAAGAACAAGGGAATATTTTTGTTTCTCTCAAATAGATTATCAGCTTCACTGTTTCAAAATCTACTTCCTATTCCTTCATAATTGGAAGAAAGTTACCCAAAAGAAATACCAGACCAACAAAAAGTGATGACTGTAGTCAAAACTTACATGACTTATACAGGTGTCAAATTAGAGTTCTCTATGATTACCTTTTAAAACTGAAGCTTATTCATGTTTTCAACTGAAAGTAAATACACACAGGAAAAGTTAAGCCTCGGAAAGTAAAAGCAAGCTCACAGTAAAACTGCTGTTGTGCTTAATTCATATTTTTATTTGTTTACTCCTGAGAACCTTTCTTTCACGTTTCTCTTCCAGTAAATATAAAGGAACAGTAAGTAGATGGAAACATCATGCTTATGTACTAATGGACTGAAGGAATTTATGAGCAAACCAACTTGACTGAACTTTGAGTGAGACGATTTTGTTCCTCTTTTCCTTAGAATGTACTGCATGGAATAAATTGTATGACCCTTGCCTGCTACCTCTTTCTTCAGCACCTCATCTTAGTATAGGCTTTAAAAAGGGAAATGCTCGAACTAGAGCATGAACCCGAACGGTGGTTCTCAAACTGTGAACTCTACGCCCGCAGCACAGGCATCACCTGGGAACTTGCTAGAAGTGCAAATTTTTAGGCCCCATCCCAGACTTACTGAATCAGATCCAAGGAGGGGCCACACAAACCGTGATTTGCCACCCCTGGCAGGTGATGCTGATACACAATAGGGTTTAACGAGCTCTCAACGGGAGCATGGTGCCCCCTCCCCGTGCACAGTGCTTACAATGTGTGAGAAAATTTCCACCAGGAGGATTACTGAACAGATCATCTAGAATTCATGGGCCCTGTAAAATGCCGCTGTTGGGAGATACAGGTAAAGTTTGAGTTTATGCCAGCTGTTTTATGTCTGGCTCGACCGAACGCATGAATGAAATGTCTTTCAGGAAATGTGATGTACACACAAAATTAGTTACACCATCTGAAGACCACCCAATGGGCATCTAAAGACAACAAAACTATGTGTCAGTAAACTGAGTTCTTTGTTTTGCTTGCTTTCTATTATTTTGCTGTTTCATATGGATTAACCAGATATTTATTATAAAAAATTAAGTCTGAAGTTTGGAAAACGGGGAACTAATTCATTCTCTTTCCTTCACTCCAACTTTCGACTGAGCAGATCACATGTTTAATGAGATTTCTTTTAGTTTCCTTTCAGTTGAGCTCTGATTTGTTATTCTTCTTTGCTTTCCTAGACTACTTAATAAAACCAAAAGATGGAGTCTGTCCTATCTAGAGTTTCATTTATATTTGCACTTTGTTCTCTGTAATTAAATAATTAAAAGAACCCTTTAATATGTGTACAATTAGTTACAATTCTGAAAACTATTTGATTAAAAAATTCGAGAAATATTTCAGTGTTCTTCTAAAACTGAACAGAAGGCTAGGAGTAACAACAGAAGAGACAGCCACAACCAAATGATAAACAGTCAACAGTCACTGCCAATATAAGACAAGTGTTGAAAGGACATAGAAAAATACAATTCTTAATCACAACCTACCACAAGGATAACTCAGTACTTGGATATCATCAATGGCAATATAACCACTCCTTCCTCCTGAGACTTCAGCTTCAAATATTACCTGTCAGGAAGAAATAGAAAACATTTACAACAATCATTTTTAAGGAATTTTCACAGTAAAAGAAGAATAGCTATAACACACTTATGAAAATTAAGTTTGATTTTTATCCTATAAGAATTAAAAATCTATCTTATACTGTAATTTCCTAAATCTTGTCCAGGTAAACAACAACAACAAGAAAAATTACTGAGGTCAAGCAGCTAAAAAATTACTTAAGCAACTGCTACTATGTGTTAGAATTCCTGACTGGGCATCATCTAGGCAGAATGAATAGACAAATACAGCTAATCTCATATCCCTAAATTTTCTCTTCTTGATTTTCTCCATTTTTTGTTATTTATTTAAAATACACTGAGCACCTACAATGCACCAGCAGTAGGCTAACCAGTGAAAATACCAAATGATCTACGCTTTTAAATGGCTAAACTTTCAAAGACAGAGGCCATCGGCTAGATTAGCAGTATTCCAGGCAGAAGGAACAATATACAATGGAATAGCTTGGGGTGTGTGTTTGGGAAACCAAATGAATATGATCTGTACGGCTACAAAGGTTCAAAAGGGAAGAGGTAAGATTAGACAGCTAGGCACAGAAGACCTTAACCATCAGACTAAAATCAGGAGTACATTCTATCAATAATTCCACATTAATAAATATTAAACAAAATTGTTTCCATGTTCAAATATAAGCTCATGTTATAGAGTTTTGTTGTTACAACAACAGAAAAGCTTCATATAGCCTTTGTTCTTTTTAATGATATGTAGTGTGACTTTTCAAGAGAAACCATATTCAGCATGCAACATTTCAACATTTTATTTGACTATGGGCTCCTTTATACATGGAGATACACAGATTATTTTTGGAGTATTCTGCAAAACATTTTAGGAAATGTGATGGAAATTAATGTTTAAAGTAGGAATTTAGTATAATCAAATTGATTTCTTAGAACCATATATGCCTGAAAGGTAGAGGATGAGCTAAAAGAAACCAAGACTGGAATCAGTCAGGTAATATGCTAGTAGGAGTGGAAATAGATATGAAGAAAAAAGAAAGATAAAAATAATGCTGAGGAAATGGACAAAATAAGACTTACTGACTTGTTAGTTGTAGTGAAATATAGGGCAATTCTAACTCCAGGCTTGCACCACTAGGCGAATGGTGCTATTGAAATCCCTAGCCAGGACTAGTGATACAGAAAAAGGTACAAATTTGAGGCAGAAGAAGACTAAGTACATTTCAAATCTGATTTGCCTAGGCTACATATGGGGTAAAGGCTTAAGAGCATAACTGGACAAACATATCTCAAAAATAAGAGAGAGGTCCACAATAAAGCCATAGATTTGGAAGTCATCATCATGAAGTGAGTAAGTTATAGATTTAAAAGTTACTACGATGGGTGAATAAGATGGCATAGGAAGATAAAGAGGAGAAAACCACTGAAATAGAAAGCAACAATACAGCAGCAGAAGTAAAGCCAACAAAGTATGGTTCAGACATAATGACCAAGGAAAGAAGAGAAGTATCAGGAGGTTTGAGGCAGGTTAACATTCACACACACACACACACACACACACACACACACACACACACACACACACAAAGCCAGATTAACTGTAATAACCATAATTTTAAAATATCAGATAGCTGCATAAACAATGGCATTTAGATGAACACAAATTTTCGGAGGACAGAGTCTCTCCAACGTGACCCCTAATCTGCGGCCATGTCTCCTTTCCCATGGGAATTATTTGTCAATTCCAGGATCAGGGTGCGGTTCTAGCTCAGCACAGATGTACGGCCTCTGCTGGAAGACAGTGGAAACAGTGAAGCTTGCTGTGCAGCACTCTGGAAATTTGGAAGTCTAGATTCTAAAAAAAATGTTGGCTGTGGCAAAAAATATGAAATGTAGGGAAGAGGTCAAGAAAAACTAAAATTAAAAATTATCAATTACAATGAACCGTTAGGAATTTTCCAATAACGTTTGGCAGACAGTTTTACCAAAGGGAAGGGGCAGAAGATTGACTGACTGAGTTCACAGTAACTAACATTTATTGAACACTTACTGTATACAAAAGACTATCCTAAGCTAGCCTGCACATCATCACACTCGCATATGTCGTTCTCTCTCTCTTTCTCTTCTCCCCTGCCACCCTGCCACCCTGACACACACACACACACACACACACACACACACACAGCCATTTAATCCTCACTATAATCACATAAGGTTGGTATTATTTTTATCCTCATTTTAAAGAAAAGACAAGTAACTGGACCAAAGTCATAACAGTTAACAAGCAGCAGGGCCAGGAAAGGACCTGAGTCAAACTGCCTCCACCTTCTATTCTTGCATCAACTTTACTACAATTTCTCTAAAGGTAAAGAAGCAAATGCAGAGAGAGCATTTCTTTTAAACAGGCTTCAAATTTCCTTGAAAAGTCTAAAATGTGAAACTTTAAAGATTAATGTCATTTTTGAATAGTACTTCAATTAAACATTACACGGACTAGGTAGCAGTGTCACCAGCATTACACCCTTCCCCCTTTCCTACCGTACTCCTACAGCCACCCCAAAACCGATGATGATGGGACCCAGTAGATGAGGTGGCTGGTTTGTCTCCCATCCACCCATTCCCATCACAGACCTTCTCCTGTGTTACTTCTCTCCTCCTCTGCTTGTCCTTTATGACTGTTGATGTCACTGGAATAAGCTGAAGCTAAGAAGGAGACCAGGGTCTTTGTGGGAAGAGAAATACTTCACAATGAAGGATGGCTAATCTACGAACACAGAAAAGTGTGTGCATGTGTGTGCGTGCACGCATATGATTTACATTTCATGTAAGTGTATCTTATATGAAAACAACTGTCATGTCACTTTCCAAATATTGGAACAAAGGCTTATTAGCAAGAAATAGAGGCAAGAATCAGAGACGTTAAATAAAGTGTAACTTGGAGTGGCAGTCGTAGAGGCCCCTTTCCTGGGGCTGAGAAAACTTGTACTTGACTCCCACTCTCCTGTTTACAAATCCTTGAGCAAATCCCATAACCTTTTGCAACTAAATCCCAAGTCTTTAACATGGATATAATGCAGCTTTCGTTATAAAGTTTTATGAGGATTAAATAGTAACAGTCGTAAAAGTGCTATATAACCCAAAAGGTAAGCTCATCAACATTGTTAATGTACGAGATTTGTGTTAAGTGTCTCCCAGGAAAATAAGTTTTATTTGCTCGAATAGTATAGTTCAGGAAAAGAGAAGATATAGTAAGAAAAAGTGAGAAAACTGTTTTTAAGGGGAAAAAAATACATTTTTTATGAATAGACCACGTATCTGTGTAATTAATCATTGTTGGTTATTTCACTTCCTTTGTAGCCAACATTAATTATTTTAATTTCTTAACTATATCTTAGTTTTACTTTCTCCAACTGTTTTACTTCCTTTGCTTCATATAGGTGATAAGCTTATATATGTTTACTCTATCCTCTCAGAAAAAGTTTCTTATTCGTTCATTTAAATTAAGCTTTTATTCTGGACAATAAATTTAAGCCTGGATTTAAAAGGGGAGCAAAAAAATCAGTTCTTTATTAGAGAAAAAAAAATGTTTCTCTTTTTAGTGACCTCATTTTCTCTGCTAAGTATTGTCTTTGCCTCATTAACAAGAGCTGGAGGAAATGTCTAAGATCAGATTCCTTTACTACACAGGATCTAATCAGCTTCATCACTTCAACAGAGCCCTCACCTTGTAAGGCTCTTCTGTCCAGTCAGGGGAAACAAATCTCAATAGCTTAATTACACAAAGCTCGCTTAAGCAAATGCTCAGGTCAGATCTAACGCCTGGTGTCAGGTAGTCAACCAGGGCTTCCCAGAAGAAGAGAGCAACGGAAGCCATACCAGATGTCAACTTTCACCCATCTAAGAGGTCAGCCTGGGAACAGAATGGACGGGCTCTGCTTTGCATGATGTTTTCACTCCACTCCATTACCTGAAATACTGAAGGTAATGATTCCACTCAAATTTTTGCTACCTTAGCAACATTCTTGGATTATTAACTAAATAAGTGAAGTACGGTGGAATTAAAATAGAGGGGGGGGAAGGCAAACCCTAAAGAACAAGGACTTCATCCTTTGGCAAACTGAATTAATGCAGAGAATGTACCTCACTCATATAAGGGAAAGCTGAACTCAAAGTCAGGAAGCCTATGATCTAATTGCTATCACGTGTAACCCAAGCAATCGATGTAACTGTGTCTTCCTAGCCTCATCTGCACAATACTGGCCTTGCCTACATCACAAAGTTGTTGTGAAGACAATGATATATCCACAGTGATTAAATGATACACGAAATACATGTAATATAAGATATTATGGATATGAGAAAAATCTGAAGAAGAAAAAAAACTTTGTCCTTAATTTTTTTTTCAATATTATCAGTGTTAAGAGTATATGCCCCAAAGTCAGAGACACATTTAGTTTACTTTTTTTTAAGGGTAACTTTAACTTACGGAAAAATGTATGTTAAGTTGTACCTGAAGTTACTTTTACAACTTTGTATATAAAGTTACTTTGCTTACTTATGTAAAATCGAAGCCTCGGTTTCTTTTCATTTTTTTTTTTTTTAAGATTTTATTTATTTGTCAGAGAGAGAGAGAGAGCACAGGCAGGGGGAGCAGCAGGCAGGGGGAGAAACAGGCTCCCCGCTGAGGAGGGAGCCCGTTGCAGGGTGGATCCCAGGACCCCAGGATCATGACCTGAGCCTAGGGCAGACGCTTAACCGACTAGCCACCCAAAAAAGAAACTGTCAGTATACACGGCACGGCTTAAGGAAAGACTAAATGAGATGTGCACATGAACCATTCAGGACAGCCCCTGGCACACAGGAAGTGTACTACATTCGGGAGCACCACGACGGAAGAAAGCATCCATAAAGAACATACGTATTAAAGTGAAATTTCTTCTCTTTCCCTTTTCTTTCTCATCAAAAACTTCACCCTATTCCCCAGTTTGCGGGGCGGGGGAGTAGAGGCACCTGGCTGGCTCAGTCAGTAGAGCATTCGACTCTTGATTTCGGGGTTGTGAGTTCCAGCCCCACGTTGGGTGTTGCGATTACTTGAAAATAAAATATTTTTTTGAAAGTGGATATATTGTATATTATGAATAGATGTCAGCATCATTAAGTATAATTGACTTCTCTCTCTCTTATGTGAACTTCAAACACTGCAGTTTCTCAAGGATATGTACTAGGCCACCTTCTCTCTTTTTGCCATAATTTCTACCATGATAGCATTGAGAATGATGAGCCTGTAAAAGGACGAGGGAACTAAAAGAAGAAGAAAAAAGTGTGTAGAGATAATAAACGGAAATGAAGGTATACGGCATCACAAAAGCCAATTAAAAAACATCTGAAGTGGAAGAGGTGTCACCACCAATCCTGGTACAACACTAAGTAAAATGCAGATTAAAAATACCGTCTTAGACATCTTATAACTGGAAGTCTGTACTCTTTGACCAATATTTCCCTATCTCTCCAACCCCTCAAACCCTGGTAACCACCATTCTAGTCTCTGTTTCTATGAATTTGGCTTTTTTAGATCCCACAGTGTAAACGATATCATACCAAAGAGTACACCCTTCCCATTATTAAATGGGTAAGTTCTGGAGATCTAAATTTACACCATGGTGATTATAGTTAGCAATGTTGTATTATATACTTGAAAGGTCCCAGGAGAGTAGGTCTCAAATGTTCTCAACTCAAAAACAAAACGGTATTACATGACATGATAGAGGTGTTAGCTAAGGCTATGGTGGTAATCACTTTGTAATATATATCAAATCAACATACTGTTTGCCTTAAACTTACACCATGTTATATGTCAATCACATCTCAATAAAGCTGGGAAAAACACCCTTATATGCGCCATTGAGTTTAGGAATGACCAAAGGAAGAGCCACCTGTGTGAAGCAATAGAAATGGAAACCATATTGGACAATGATGAAGACAGCAGAGGAGTGGAGATGACTATAAAAACTCCCACAGGAAGTGTGTCTGAATGGGTAGAGAGAAATTTAACTAAAAATGGAAGAAAAGGGGCACCTGGCTGGCTCAGTTGGTAAAGCATGTGACTCTTGATCTCAGGGTTGTAGTTCAAGACCCCCACTGGGTATAGAGCTTACTTTAAAAAATTAAAATTTTAAAAATTTAAAGAAATTAAAAATGGAAGAAAATACGGGATTAAGCGAAGTGTTTTAATTTGTTTTATTATTATTACTTTTTAAGATGGGAAACAAATGTTTAAAGATTGATGAGAATGATTTAATTTGACATGGAATTTTTGAGTGTATGTGAGAAAGAAATGATAACTGTTAGTGTGAGATAGGAAAGGACAGGATCCAAATCACAGATCATACAAAGGGGCTCCAGTTTTTTATAATGCAAGGGAAGATGAGGATGAATGAAGATACGAGGAAATTTGTACTATTGCTAAAGGGAGTTTCTATTACATGGCCTCAATCTTCTCAGCTATAAGAGATGAGCTGGTAAAAAGAAGACTGGTTGGAGACTGGAGATTATTGAGTGGAGTGGACTGGAGAGGAGGATTAGAAAGGGAATTGAACAGAAAACCGTAGTAGGATTTCCAGGAGTGGTATGGGCCCATTTGCAGCTAGTGACCATGAATTTCTATTGATCCCAATCTAACATGAAGTGTGTGATTTTTTTAACAGAATTTGCTTGTTTTAAGCTTATAAAAAAGTAGCTTGAAAAAAAAGCAAACAAGGAGTTTATGGAAATGGCAAATGTGACCAAAACGATTATGATGAAATCAAATTTTGATACGATAAGCAAGTTGATGAATTGGCAAAAGACAGATGGTCTGATGATCTGGAGCTCCCCATGAGGTTGATGGATGAACTCAGTAAAATGAATGAAGGGGGAAGAGATGAGTTTATGTGATGGTCAGAAAGTGAGATGCTTACATGCAAAGTTAGAACACTTGTGAGATATTACAAGATCCATTTAACCAAAGCAGCAGGTTAAAACAAGGTAGCTGATTTTGGAGATGAAGAGGTGAAGAAACTGTCAATGGACTTTCCATAAAGACAGCAAAGTCATCAGGATGAAGGTGGGCCAAGGCAGTGGAGAAAGCAACTCTCAATGACACCAGTACTAAAGTTTATGACGAATAGAAGAAAATAACTTAGAGGCTCTTGGAAGGCAATAATGAAGATGATGGCATGTTTGAAAGAAAAGAAATTCAAAGGGGTGGGAGTGTTCCCTATCCCTTGACTTAATTCTAAATTACATGGGGATTAATATCTGCTCTGTAAGAGACTGTTTGGGAAGAAGTGTCCTCAGGCTAGAGCTACAAACAGAGCACAATTATAATTACATAATTCATGGTACAAATAAATTTTTGAGATTCATCTCCCCTACTAAAATATAAACTCATTGAAGACAGTGACTTTGCTTGTTCTACACAGCATCAGTGAACCAACCGTAAGAATCATATTGAGGCTGGAAAGCGTTCCAATGTGTTAAAAAACAACTAAGTAATAGAAGTGGATTCTAGTTAATAGTTTTGCCTCATGGGGAAATACGGAATAAGGTATTTAAGTTCACTTTTACTTAACTCATAAAATTTTGTTGGCATAATAAAATGACTCTCCCTTGAGAAAGTTCCAAATAATTTTCCCAAGCTAATTTGTAAATCATGAAAACATAATTACTTCTTTTGAATAGTTAAATAATGCTGTAAGGGATAAATTTCTGGTTATAGGCCCCAGAAGATCTCATATTGAGTAAGTCAAACGTCTATGCGGAAACTTCAAAATCTAGAGTCTAGTTTCTTTTCAAATGTAGAAATATTCTATTTCTCTTCATACTTAAAGATTAATATACACATAACTGGCAGGTGATAGCAAAAGCTTAATGCACATCATAATGGTGTGTGGATAGATAATAGAAAGATAGATAGGACTGTGTGTGTGTGAGAGAGAGAGAGAGAGAGAGAGAAAGGGAGAGAGAGAAAGAGAATATCTAAACCCACAGAGCAACTTCCACTGAGTGGCAGACCTTGTAACTGCAAAAAGACTGTGTATATTCAGGTAACAGAGTGTAGATTTCAGAATCTCTGAAACCTTTATCACTTGCTGTCACCCACTGCAGCTCCTCTCACAGGTACTGTCAATCTGGAATTCTGCTCTCTAAACTAAATGCTCGCTCAGAATGTTAAAGAAAAGGAGCTTCTCCACATCAGGCCGATGTATGGCAGGCTGGTTTGCCTATTGATTCATGTAATAGTTTATTTCTAAGAGTCTAATATGCAAAAATGCCTTCAGTAAAGGCCTTGGGGCTCTCCAAAACTAATAAATTCTTTTTTTTTTTTTTTGCAACTAATGAATTCTTAACAGTCTTTCTCTATTGGTTGCTTACTTGTTTATTTAGTTCCTTGAAGAAGAGAAATACCTTCCATGGCAACAGGTACATAGAACATGGAAGCAAGGGAAATACTGCTATATCCTTTGGCTTTAAAGCTGCTTGAAAGAGTAATTGGGGGATTCTCATTACATGTTAACTAAATGTGGGAGACAAGTCCTAATTGATTCTTCCTCTAAAACTCTTTCATATATCAGATTCTGGATACCCTTAGAGCCTCCATGACTCATAAGTGCATAAGAATTCAAAATCAGCTCTTTTCCTTAAAGTGTCCTGACATTAAATATGGCCAGCTTCTTAGAAGAACTAGTCCTGCTAAGACTTCACATTAGGACTTAACAGTTCCAGAGTAATAACAGTTCCAGAGAGTCTAAAACCTGTACTCAGTTACCTGCATACATACAGGCTTTTTGTATAGTTACAGAGTCTGCACTCAACAGAAGCTACTATTTGGGTTCAGATATTCTTCTTCTTGCGTGCACACACACGCAAACACACACACACACACACACACACACACACCACTCCTATCTACCTATCCAAACACCATTACAATAATATAATAAAGACTTGAGTTGATTTTGGAATGCAAATTCTATGTATACTGTAGCCAAGTATTCTTGAATAAAATGTCAGTATTACAAAAATATCCTGAGGTTTAGCATCACCATTGTCTAAGTGATGAGAAGGCCTGCTACGTTATCTAACATGGATGAAAATACTGGGTATAAAAAAACCACACTTGCTTGAAAAGCAACTATACCATCCATCCAGCTGCAACCCTTTGCAGAGTGATACTCTATCTGCCTGATCAACAATAGACACCAGTCCAGGCACTGTTCAGGGAACAGTAAAAATGCAGGACGAGAGATCAAAAGGAGAAAATAAAACCTAAGAGATTTCACGCCAAAGTAGTCCACATAAAAGAAAACCCCAAAGAAGGCAATTTTCAGAAGGCTCCACACTGAGATGAATATGCAAACCTAGTACGCTCCCATACTTCAAATTAGCCCAGGGAGTTGGCTATCCCTAATGTAATCACCAAAGTATCTAGAAGATCTAAATAAAGAACTAACAATAATCATTTTTAGAACTTACGCTAGAATATTTAAGTTGATAATAAGTCTATTAGTTATTTAAATTAATTTTCATTCCTAAAATCTTACGCTTGCAAAAGAATTGTCAGTGGTCTTTTTAATTTGAACAGATATTGATGTAGGGTAGTATGTATCAAAAACACATAACTTCATACGTGGCTAAGAGAGACCCAGACAAACATTTCATCTCCCTCTCCAAAAACAAACTCAAAACTTGAACCTAAAATAAATAATAATCACGATATAAAAACAAGAGGAGTTTTTGTGCTCTCTGCACAGAAACATGCTCTCTGCATTTTTCCTATATAATTAAGATGCCTTTGGGAGAAACAGTTATATGCAGCTTTCCGGAGATGTACATCTCCTTTATCATAATAGAGATGTATGTACATGGACAAGGGCACACCAGAGCCTCAATTTTATGTTACAGACCTTAACTCAAATCCCTGTGAGGACCTCATGGGGCCATCTAGAAGGTTCTCCATAAATGTTAACCCTTTCCTCCCTTTCCTTCTCCAGGGACTGACTATCGTGCCATAGTACCCCAGACAGAGAGAAATAAAGAGGCGAGAGGACAGTCCCAGGTGGCACTGATGCTGGAGACCATGAGAAGAACCTCTTAGCTCTTCCCTACTGCAACAAACTCGGCACACATACACTACCTTCCTAATTGTTACCGCAAAACATTGTGAACAACCCTACACCCATCTCACTAATCCACCCTTACATGACTCCTCCTTCATTTCAGTTCAAGGCTCAGTAGGGTAAGAAGGCTGAGACTACAGACTACAGAGCCCACTTCCCCTGTTCTCTCTAGAGGCATCCCCAATTCCAAGGCAGACAGAGCCCAGTACTATATTCTAAATGCCTGTAATATGTTCAAAAATAAATTGAAACAGGGCCCACTGTTCATGGCACAGCCTAATTTATGTTAGAATATAAGTTTAGCAAAAGAGAGAAAATCAAAAAGGCAATTAGAAGAGGAAAATGAACAAAAGTTAAGTGAAATAATCCAAGATCTAAAAATGCTATGAAACACATTTTTCATCCTGTGGGTCTGTCCTTAGATACATAAGCAAGCAACTTACACCATAAAAGATTTGGTATAAAACTGAAAGTAGAGAAGCAAAGGGTTGCAGAAAATTCATCAGCAAAATGTCATTTCTGTATCTTTACTATCATAGCTCCACCATCTGGGTTATATTTTATAGTTAGTTGTCTGAGCCAAAAATAAAAGATGACTGGTTAAGGTTGCTATTTCTATCAACATGACACTGAATTACAGTACTATTTTTCCTCACTTCTAGAGATGTGCCATTTGTCTTCCTACAATCCACAGGCAGAACCTTTTAAATTTTAGCACCAACAGTCCAATCTTACACATAGCAAAAGTAGATCACTTCGCTTGCACAGCTATATCTGAAAAAATGTTCTCAAGCGAAATAGTAAGCCTGTTCCTCGCCAAACTTGCGACTCCCGAGAGCTTCAATTGATAATTGCAGAGCTCAATTTTTAAAAAATTAAAATGAGTAGTGAAACGTATACATGCTGTCATACTAAATATCTATTACATAGGAAATCTGTTGGTAGCACATACTATGTTACGGAGAAAAGCAATCTTTAAAGTGAACCAGGTGATTAAATGCCACTCAACTGATAGTATAACCAGATCAGTCTACCTCAGGCAAAGTTCAACTGGAGACTAAACTTGAGTTCTCACATTACAAATGCAAACATATTAATAAGTAATTGTTGGGGTAAGACCACAGGCAAAAAAAAAAAAAAAAAAAGAACTCTCTGCTTTCATCGTATGGGTCTAAGAATTAAGTTAATTTCAAAAGTACTATAAACTTTCCCTCCTAGAATAGGGTTAGGGTGGGGAGAGATTATGACACCAAGTTAATTAGAGTAACCAGTCTGTGTACACCTACTTGAATTTAGGGATTAAAAAAACAAAACAAAACAAAGAAAAAACCTCCATGATTTATTTTTTTTCTTATTTTATTTTACAAATAAATGGGCAAGTGCAGTGACATCTTTGAGTGTAAGCACTGAATAGCAAATATAACTATTAGTATATAATTTAAGACAGTGCTTTTTGCCAGTAAAAGGCCTAGTGAGCACTCAAATATGTTTACTAGGGGAGGTACCGAACAATACATTTCACAGACAGCTTCTACAGTAGATAGCAATGGGGAACTTTAGAAGATATTCTAACACTGTAATAGGGCCAGGCATCCTAGCAGTGCTTAAAAAAAAAAAAGAAAAGAAAAAGTGCATACACACAAAAACGAAGTCACATATTTACCTCGACTTTAAAAAGAAATCTTATTTGAGATAATTAACTAAAAGTATATATTTCATTTAATTCTTGACAGAATATCAACTTAATTGTTTAGTGATATATATTAACAAAATAATCATATGTTATAAATCAGCAAAGGAAGTGGTCTTTCTATAAGAATCTTGCTAAAATCTTTAAGACAAAAAATTGTTATGTAGGATACTCAGAAATCGAAGTTATCTAGTATTGAAGCCTCAAATTTCAGTCAAAAAAGAAGGAAAATGACATCCCTTTCTATATCATAAAGTCAACATCATTTCTGAAGAATACCTATAACCCCTCTGCGGTATCTGGCAATCAGTAAGAATGGTTTATCTGAGGCAGAGAATTTTAGAAATTACAATACTGATGAAAAGAAATCCTGGGAACTCTTTGTACAATTACAAAAGCCTGAAACTCTATTTAAAAAAAAAAAAAAAGGACATGACTGATTCACAAACCATTTTTGTTATCCATACAAGACAAAAGGAATGGAATAAAAATGGACTTTAAAAATAGATGGGGAGAAATAAACTCTAACATCCTTGAGTACAGGAGATGGAAAAGGAGGGAAAGCCTTAATTTCATTGGTAGGATTTAGTTATAAGTGAGGGAAAGTGAGAAGCTGCCATGACCAAATGCCTTCTTTAAATAAAGACCCTAAAGAACAGAAACCAACTTCAAGTGACTTAGGTGACCTGAAAGAGTCACTCGGACAAATCTTGAAGTAGTTTATGAAAACCAAAGGCCTTTCTAGAGACCTCAGGTGGTACTTAGCCTACTTAAACTTTGCATTGCTTCTACGTATTGGCATTAAAGTATCAACAAATTAGAGAGACCAGGCCATGGTTCTCAACGTGTGGTCCTGGCAATAGCAGCATCAGCAACATCAAGGCACTTGTTGGGAATGCAAATACCTGGGCCCCACACACAGAGCTTCTATAGATGGGAGCCAGTGATCCACAGCCCTTTAGGTGATTCTGATGCAGCCTAACGTCTAAGAAACACTCATTTAAGTTGATCTACCTTAGTTTAGAGATAAAGAAAATGGGCCAGAAGTCTTTGTCCTAGTCCTATAGTTAGTAATGGAAGAGTTGGTTCTAAGAACCAGTCTTCCTGCTTCAGTATCCTTTCATTTGCAAGGAAAATCACTTCATGGTGGAATTCACGGGTTCTCTTTTTCAGATGCCCAGCTAAAATTAAAAAACAAAAAACAAAAAACAAAACACCAAAACCTAAGGCTGTATAAAATACTAATTTTTAAAACTTTAAATAACTGGCCACTCATTTACTCATTAAAAAAATATATGCAGCGCCTAATATTTGATAGACGATAAAAAGAAATACCTAATTTTTAATCTCTGTCCTGAACAAAATCACAGTGTGGCAGAAGAGATGAGTGTGTTAGGGAATACGTATAGCACAGCTCCAGGTGATAAAACAGAGTTAGAGAGATAGGAGCGGATTCAGAGGAGGGAGACTTGCTCCTCCTGGGGGGAAAGCAAGACTTCAGAGAAAGTGACGTCTGAGTGATGGTGTGGTCAAAGGATTCATCCTCATTCCCCAAGCACTTAGTGAGAACACACTAAATACCCTACTCACAGGGGATATGAAGACTGACACAAGACACAGCCACAGCTGCTCGGAGGGAAAGATCTATAATGTATACAGAGCACTAGCATACAACAAGGGACAGGGGCTAGGAATCATTTTCTATCTGGGGAAGCAAACAGTGACTCAGAAAGGAAATGATGCTAGAGCAGAGTTTGAAAACATAGGGCTAACAGAAATAAAAGGGTATCACAGAGCAAATGAGGTGCATTTGCAAAAAGCAGGATGGTAGAAAACTTCTTGACCTATTGGCACAGCAATTTATAGAACTTTCAGGGTTAGTTAGAACAGTGAGAAGGCCTGGGAAGTAGGAGGCTGAGAGCTTATCTTGCAGAGACTTTTATGCTAGAAGCAAGAGTCTGTCCTTTATCCTGAAGGTACTATAATGCCTTTGAAGGGTTTTATCAATGAGAAAATGTGACAGATATGTACCCAAATAAAGGACATTGTGGAAGCAAGTAGACTGAAGGACAGGAATCTTTTAGAAGGACCTCAACATCTAACATTACACCTTAACATGCTTAGGTATTAGCCAGCACTCGAGAAATATTTATTGCACACTGTTTATGTACAATGACATGAGATTTTACCCCTATATTCACGTACGTATTTATGGAGTGAACAAATATGTATTATTGTATCTCCAGGAAAACATGTGTTTGTGTGCATGTGTGCATATAGTTTATTCTACTCTTAAATCCAAAATTTCACTAACAAAGGAATAATGCTTAACGTAAATAATCTTAGAGACTTAACTTTTTTTTTTAGTTTTTATTTAAATTCTAGTTAGTTAACATATACCGTAATATTGGTTTTAGGAGTAGAATTTAGTGATTTATCACGTATATTAACACCCAATGTTAGAGACTTTACTTCAATGTGAGACTGAAATAATGTCATAAACATTGTTAAGATTTATATAATTGTAAGTGAAGTTGGTGTTATAAAATAAAACTCTGGATTCCTTTCACCCTATGTTAAACTCTGCTTTCATAGGATACTGGTGAAACTCATCTTTCATTTTCTCTATACTACATGTCACCAAAATCAACAACGATTTACTGAACTAACCTAATTCAAAGTTCCAACTCTCAAAAATCAGAGAGGTCTCTGATATGTAAACAGACCTAAACTTTACTGGTGATAAGCTTGTAACAAATCTTGGCAGAAAGAATATGAGCCAGAATACAGTTTGTTCAAAAATCAATTAGGACCACTGAAAATTCTTTAAATATGATTTTGAGGAGAGACACATTGAGGAATGTTGGAGGGAATAAAATCTTTTCCTTTTTACTTAAACTATAGTTTTAGTTATTTTTAAAATAATACTAGTTTAGCTATGTCTATCCTCTTTATACTCTTTATTCATCCTCATTCCCCCAGTACTTAGTGAGCACACAATAAATACCCTAGCTACTAGGGATATGAAGACTGAAATAAGTCAGAGCCGAACTGCTAGGAGGGAAAGATCTATAACGTACATAGGGCACTACATAGTTTTCTTCTGTAAAGGAAAAAAAAGAGGCCATGAGAAATCCCTTAAAATTTCTATAAAGGGATCACTACATAATCTTATCAAGCAAGGTAATAATTAAAACTTCCATTTGATTATGTTAAAAAGATCAAAATATTTTACATACTCAGTGATACCAAGAGTTAATTGTGCATGGCTTACTTGGCTAATAGATTAACTAAGTCTTGAGCTTATATTTTCCTTTACCTCTCCCCAAAGCGCCCCTGCTAATACTAGAGAAACCCAAGGCCATTAGAAAAAGGAAGTAAATGAAACAAATATTGAATGAAAAGATCAGTTTCATTGTCTACTGACCCTTTCAGCATCACATATGTATTTGTTCATTACGTAACTATTTATTGACTACCTAACGTACAAGAGATAAACAGCATTCTAATAGGGAGGAAAGACAAGAACCAAATACAGTATGGTAACAAAGTTTTATGGAGGCAAGGAGCTAAAGAACAAAACAGTAGGGACACAGTAATCAGGGAAATCTCTCTGAAGGTAAAATATGAGCTGAGACCTGAATGTGAAAAAGAAAGGAATATCATTCCAAGCAGAGGAAATAACAAGCACAAAGGCTTTGAGACAGGAACAACCTTGGAACATTCCAGAAGCATAGGGCAAAGTAAAGGACTCATAGAACAGTGGCCAAATTCATTTGGAGTTAGCCAGGAGTTGAACCCATAGTAGAGATTTGGATTATTCTAAATGTGTTGAGAAGCCATGGGAGAATTTTGGGTAGAATCCTTAATATCTGACGTGTGTTTCAAAAGATCAGTCTGCTATAAGGAGAACAGCCTACCAGGGACAAAAAGATAATCTGGGAGAACTGCTGGGAGGAGATGTCTGAGGTGAGAGAGAAGGGAAGCCTGGACTTTAGGAGTGCTTCCCTAACATTTTCACATTATGGGGAAAAAAAGATAATTATCTGTAAGGTATCTTAGAATAAATGGACAAGGCTGTTCATAGCTATAATCTCCAGGTAGGCTAAGTAATGCCAGTAACACACTGGAGAGATAAATAAACAGATATGTATATTATATATAAAATACGTATATAAAGCATATATACATATATATAGCAAATATGCAATATGAATGTAATTTCATAGAAAAAGGTCTTAAAGAATATGACCCAACTAAAGGTATTTACCTTGAGGGAGAGATTGGATAGAAGGAGGTGGAATAATATGAAGGAGGAATTTCACTTTTTTACTCCATTAACTTACGTATTTTAATTTTTGCAAGTGTTTATCAATGTATTAGTTGTGTAATGGAGAAAACCTTTTTTAGGCCTCTATATTATATTACTATTACTCTTAATTATACTTTTGATGACATGGCTTTCTCAAAAGTATATTTGAAATTCCATTTTTTAAAAAAAACTGAATTTTATCCTAAGTGTCATGGGACAAGCTTAGATCAGAGGAGGGACATAATCTGAACTATTATCTAAAGCAGCTTACTGTGATGACTATGGAGAGAAAGGTGTGTGGGACAGCAAGAGTCAGAAGCAAAGACAATATTAAGGAGACCGTGGCAGGTGTTCAAGGAAAAGATGATGGTTTTCACTATGGGGATGACTTAGGAAATGGAGAAAATGACCTTATCTTTGTCTAATACCTAGCACAGCAAGTAGCATGCAGCATGGTCTACACACACAGGTCTTCAGGTAAAAAAGAAGGAAGAGAGAGCAAAAGGGAAGCCAGCCAATCACAGAGCTGTAGCGTACTGCTTTTCTAATTTGAGGTGGAGAGGTGAAACATTTTTCTTGGAGATACTTGTAGAAAGCCCATTTCTGAGAGCAGTTCACCAATCCCCTAGGTAGAGACTTATATAACCACTATTATAACAAATTAATGTTGGAAGCAAGTAAAGTGAAAATGTTAAAACAAACTTCTTTCTCAGTTCAATTCCAGTATTAAAATATGCTGTCACTAAAATTTCAAATATGTTAGAAGATATTACAAAAATATGAGGTCATAATGAGTTACTCTAAAGGCACCTAAGAAATAATGCTTTAAAAGTTTAACATCTAATGGTGCAGTTCCTCCCTAAAATCTGAAGCAAAATTAACCTAAATTACAAAACTGATCTGCATTCTCTCAGCTTCTCTCTCTCTCTTTGTAAGTTACAGGCTAAGATCTTTAATCAGTTTTTTAACCTGAGCCTGGTTAGCAGTAATTCCTATTTTATATCACTTGATCTGTCACTCTGTCCAGCTCTGAATTTCATCTTCTATTTTACCTGCACAAATATAAATCCCATCTTGTCATCACTTTTTCTATATATCAAACCTAATGCTTAAAATAAAAATCTCAAAAAAAAACCCTTCAGGTTTTATTTCAACATATTAGATGATTCATTGTTTGATTTCTTCAGATTATATGATTAAAGATATAAAAGCCCACATCAATATCCATATGGATTTTTCAATACATAGTTATATGGATTTGAAATTTTCTAGAGAGGAAAAAAAATGTTACAAATAACAAATGACAGCTAATTTTCCAAGCTAGCCCTTAAGATGTTTTAGTCCATAATATAGCTGAAACACTATACTTGTACTTGAATTAACAAAATGCTTACAATACAATACAATCTATCCATATGTCTACAGTTATTGAAGGGCAAGTACTATATGGGGTGCTTCAGAGTCCCCATCAAAACTGTCCAACAGAACTGTGTGCCATGATGCAAGTTTTCTCTCTCCATCCTATATGGTGACCCAGCGCAGGTGGGCTCTGAGCACCTGACATGTGGCTAATGTGTCTGAGAAAACAAATTTCTAATTTTATTTAATTTTAATTAAATTTAGATGATCACATCTCAATAGAGGCTACCTCAATTGGACAGTGGAGGTCCGAAATATGGAAAAAAGCACTTAGGAGGTCTATTACTGATAGTGAAATCAAAAGTAAAAAGAAGCAACTGGAAGGCACCTGGGTGGCTCTTGATTTTGGCTCAGGTCCTGATCTCAGGGTCTTGAGATGGAGCCCCGCCTCTGGCTCTGCACCGAACATGGCACCTATTTAGATTCTCTTTCTCTCCCTCCCTCTCTCTCTGCCCTCCCCCGCCTAAAAAAAAGAAAAGAAAAAAATTAAAAAAGAAAAAAGCAACTGGAGTGTTGCTGTAAATTTTCATGTAAGAGTAATACAAATTTCCTAGGAATCATGAAAGTAGGTTCTACCCCTAAGGAAAGCTTTGAGTTGGGCCCTCATATGGTGGAGGAATTATTTAATGGCCCCAACAAGCAAGAGGCTCATGACTAAATCTAGAATCCAATGCCAGTAGTTACTCAGCCTGAGAAAAGTCTCTCCATGTGTGCAAATGACAACTGATAAAGGGCCTTTTGGATAGGGCGATGCTGTGTGGTTTGCTATTACAGTCAAATATTACTTTACAAGTTAACTTTATACGTTACTTTACAAATACTACTTTACAACTTTACACGTTTACAATATTACTTTAGAATTACATCCCAGCTATATGGATGGTTGACAAACTATGCAGAACGACGAAAGTTATACTACAACACAAAATTGTTGATACACCGATTTTATCTCCAGTTTCCAACATATTTTTTCCCTAGATTCAAACAATATGAGACAAACTCAAGATTAAATTATTGAAAGCAAGTAACCTGATACAGTGAAAACATATTATAAACAATATTTTCTTGACTGGGGATTTTTATCTTAAGAGAATCAGATTAAGAATCTTAGTTTTAGGGGCACCTGGGTGGCTCAGTCGGTTAAGCAGCTGCCTTCGGCTCAGGTCATGATCCCAGGATCCTGGGATCAAGTCCCGTATCAGGCTCCTATTGGACAAATAAATAAATAAAATCTTCAAAAAAAAAAAAAAAAGAATCTCATTTTTAAATTAAAATGTCAATATTGATCAATATCAGTAGCTTAAAAACCTAAATATTTGGCTTTTGTTTTTTAAAAACCGCAGGAATGAATACTTTTTAATTCTTTTGAATGTTAAATTCTCCATGTGTAAAGAGAATACTAGCTTTCCCAGGGAAATAAATTAATGTTTATTTACTTAAGTTATCTTTATAAAAGATAAACCTATACTCTCCCCAATCACAAGGCTATGGAGGGGTACAGGGCAGAGAAGGAGAGAGGGAGACTGACACTTCACCCACACTCATCTAAACGCTCAGTTGTTTTTGGAAAATCTACTTAAGATCACAGCCTTACATTTTACTTTAATTAGTTTACATGTCAATATGAAACACTGACATGAAAAGTCTATTTTGTGAAATAACTAAAAAATATATAATCCTATGGCTCTTTTTGTATTTTTTATAATACTAGGTTAACTGGCACTCTTTTTTTTTTCTCCAAGAATTTGTAGCTGCAGTCCAAAATGTGGCAAAAATTGGCAAAAAAAAAAAAAAAAAAAGTTCTAAGTACTTTACATTCTAGAGAATTCATGAATACCTGGAACCTATCTTCCTTCAGTGTTTGCTGAACAGTGGCAGACGTGGTCCTCCTATAGCCCACCACCTCCAACACCCAACTGATCAGAGCAGAATGCTGAGGACAAGGGAGAGAAGTACATTATTGACAGTCATGGGCATTCCTACCCCTGGGAGAGATGGAAAGCAGGTGCCTACCCCACGGGAACCGTCCCAGGGCAGAAGAAGGTTCTAAAAGAATCAAGACTGGGAGTACCTGTGAGAAAGGGACACCGGCAAATGGCTCTCAGACAAACCCTTCATGAGAGAGTCCTTGGGGAACCTGGCAAAAATCCCCAAAGAACAAAGAGGCTGTCCCCTTCCCATTGTGGAGACTGTTAATGCCAAGACATTTGCTGGGATGGCCTATAGCAACAGGACCAGAAGGAGCAAAATGTTGTGAGCCCAGTGGCCTGCCAGTCAGTGTTCAGCAAGTGACTGGGAGATGACAGGTCCTGGCTGGCGGCACTTGTTGATTTCAGTGATAGACATCCTCCCACCACGGCCAATTTCAAGCTACCGATGCGAAGCTACTGAATGCACAGTGAAGAGATGGGCAGGAGCAGGCTATTACATAGTATTTCCACCATAAAAAGACAACGGACACAAACAACATCAAGAGTATAGATAATTAATGAAAGAAAATAGGGAGTATTAAGTTTTGAGTATGTATTACTTTGTTTTTAATATAATTCATTTGATTATTCACTTCTATGATGTAATTAGTAGTGTCCATGTTAACAGTAAGATCACAAAATTCCTGAAAATTTAACAATTCGTTCTTACAAGCCAGTATAAGCCAGCTATGGCACACCGCTAATGCCTAGAAGGTGAACGGAAGTTTCCCTGAGGACATGGAGGAGGACCTTGTAGAGATAGTACCGAGGCTCTAAGCTCTTCCCAGGGAACAGCTAAGTGAGGGACCACCCCTGTTGGAAAGGTCGGAATAGTGGGTCACTGCCAGAAGGCCAGCAGGGACATAGCAGCCTCTTGCCAGGGAGGACTCTGAGATTAGAGGGGGCTGGTGAGGAGCAGAACAGCACACCAAGCCAACCATCCCTACAGCAGCGAGGAGGAAAGACCACACCCAGCAGCAGGGCTAAAAAGCTATAAAAGAAGAAAAGTCAGAGTAAAAGCAGGGGTTCCTCCCTGTATCTGACACAGGTCCAGTGAAGAAAGAAGACTTCTACCTCGTTTATGTCTGCTTCTAAACCTCGTCCTTGCAAGGAGACAGAAGAAACCACCGACTACATACTGACTCCTTGCCTTCAAAAGACAAGCTGCAAACGTAGGTGACGACGGGCCGATGAGAGACAAAACAAGAGCATGTCCACTTAAACTGGACTGAAGTGCATTTTAATCACTGAAAATGAACAAAAGCTATGAAACTTGTCTAATGTGTCATTAAGAATCAGGGAAGAGAGAACTGACAGAGTATAACTGGAAAAAAAACAAAACAAAACAGTGGTAGGAAAATAGGTTAACTCTTCCCTGAGTTGAAACCTCTGAACAAACTGGTTGCACACAAGCTTAAGGTATTACTATTCAGAATACTGTGCTAGGTATCCACCGCTAACAAGAACACTAAAATAAGCAACTCTTCCTTTAAAGAAAAACAGCTGGTATTTCAAATATTGATATCATGCAAATGGTGATATATGCAATCCAGCTATTTCTATGTGGGCATCATTTCTCCCTTATAGACTGACACCAAATGCAAAGCGGTGGGAGGTACTCTAAAAATGCAAGTCATCATTATCAGGAAGAGTAGCAGAAGAGTATCTTAATGTGCATTCTTTTATTTGATCTGCACAAAAGAGCTGCGAGGTAGATAGGACAGTTATTAATAGCCACTCACATCTTATAGATATTAAAAATGGAGCTGAGAGAAATTAAATGACATGCTGACTTAAAAGCCAAAACTTGACGACACTCAAAGACCTACACAGCTAGGTATCAGCTAAGGAGCAGCGGCTTTAGAAGTCAGGCCCAGGTTCTGATCCTGGTTATGCCACTTACAGTTATGGGATACTGGGTCAAACACTCTCTCCAGGCCATGGTTCTTTCTATGAAATTAAATCACTGGACCACAATAACCATAAGGTCTCTTCTAGAATCATGATACTATTTCATCAACAGGAAAGGCAAGATGTCCGGAAGGCCAGGGCAGATTACACAATTAAGCACAGGACGATGCCAAAGGAAAAAAATTCTGGCACGGCTTACAGGGTGCCAGAAATAAAAGAAACTAGTGCTAAACCAGCTCTCCAGTCAAGCTTTGATGTGCTTCCTGGAAACAATGGTTCTAAGCACTTCTAAGTTTGCCGAACCAACCGGACTTCCGTGAGGAAATAAGTGAAAACACAAAATGGAAGTAGCATATGAAGGAACACAGAAGAGAGGAATTTCTGAGGGAAAAAACTGCTAAGCAATTCATGTGAAAATGATCTCACTCTGCTCTAGAAATTGCCAATAAGTATTATAATGAAACATTTTATTATTTATTATGATATTCACTAGTATGTTACTGATTTTACAAAAGTCTATCTAATTAAATATTCATTTTGATATTTAGGTGTTCAGGAACAAGCAGAAACAAAATATCCACATATTAATGCACACCCAGGAAATAACAAATCAGTATCAGTGATGAGTCACAGTACAAAGTAAATGGAAAAAAGGAAGAAAGTCTCCAATTTATCTGCATGCCATAAATGCATCTTTGAACAGGCAAAAATGTAATGCACTTCTTTAACCAATTTACCAAGAACAGAAATTGCTAGGTGAATCAATAAAATATGAATTATTTTATGTTCTCTCCTGTATTTCTCACTCATTTATTATTTCACCAAAACCTATTAACTGCTCTATTATTTAAAACTCATATATTCTATGGGGGAGGTGGAAGGGAGGAAACTCTTCTTATTTATATTTGTTCTTCACATCTATAATAAAATCAGAATAAAAACATGTGGGCACATACATATGTAACATATAAATCAAAAATAGCCACAGTTAGCTAATTCAGTAAATATGAGATCTTATTATCTAAAGTGATGAAAATATTCTAACCAAAAGAGGAATCTTTAACATTGACCTTGAAAATGGAGCCCTGCTTTTCTACTAAGTTTACAATCCAGCCTTGATCCTCCTGGGCTGCAATCCTGGGTCATCACTTACTGTGTGATTCTGCAAATACCACATATGCCTCCCACACCCCCCCTTCATTCTGTGAAACACAGGGTTGATTTGAAAGGGTTGTATGATAACACACGAACTGTTCTAACATGGGGTTGGCATTTAGTACATTCACCTCCTATTAAAGCCCAGCTAAAGAAGATCCTGGCTTCACTGAGGCTTCCTACACCCTGCAGCTCTCAGCAAAGGCCTTCAGTCTGTTGACAAAAAAAGAGTCACACTGCCCCAGCTCAGGAATCTCTTGAGTTACTCATGCTATCCTCAGGAATACAAAAATGACTGGATGTCCTGATTCCTGTTTGTTATACAAAACTATTAACCACCACCCCGAACCCACCCACCATCCAATGCACATACTCCAACCAAACTTATGGACAGAATGGCAAACCTCAGAGAGAAAAAACAAACAACTGCTATTCACTAAACACTTACCTGCCAGACAGTGCCATAGGCACTTTTGAACAAATTTTCAGCCTACACACGATAAATAATTTGTACAGGGNNAGAGATAGCAAGGGATTCAGCTGGAATTTTATTACCACTGGATTTGATCCTAAAGCCCATAGTCCCTAAAATTGTGCAATTCTTCCTCCAGTATTTAACTACTACCAATAATGCACAAAACAGCTTCCCAAGAAAAGTTTATACTAAGTAATTAAACCAAACAGCACACAAAACTCCACAGTTAACAACAACAACATATTCAACTACCGTCTGCGACCTTGGGACTGTGGCTATGCACAATCCTTGAAACACAGAGTACAATATTCATTTCTAGTTTAAATATTCTAAGAATCGTACAAATCTATACACACAGGAACATATTTCAAACCTGTCAGCAGCAACAGAATGTAAGTTGAAATTGGAGATTTCCAAAAAAAGATTTGGGAGTCTTATTGGGGAAGGCATGAACAAAGGAGCTTAAGGAACATCTATTTTCTCTATTGTATCAACTCCTTGGGCTAATGGACCATTCTGATTTCCTCGTGATTATAAGGAAATGTACAGTTCAGCTGAAATATATACTGAACCATCACAAAACTTCCAACATCATATCTTAGCACATGAGAAAAATTCTATTATTCCTCTTTCAGCCTAATAGAATAGGGGGGAAATGGGACAGTATTGGCAGAGAAGACTGGAATGGAAGCACTCGGTTATTACGAAATAATCATTATGTCAAAGGAATAGATACATTTGTCTGTACCTTTCCTGTGCTTACGCCCTAGAGGTGTGTGATTATCTTATAATCATTGCTGTTTCCCAGAGAAACACATTTTGCTTCATGATACATTTTTTAAAAGTGAAAAACGTATTACCAGAGGTGCTTGTTAAATTGATGATGATGACTTAAATTAACCTACATTTGTCACTAAATTTCGAGGGTCATCCATTATTGAGCACGAAAAGTCGTATTTTCTACATGAGGGGGAAACATAAAATGCAAAGAGAGTGAGAGAACAATTGATTAAAGTTTATGTAAAAGAAGACAGAGAACTATTAAAAATACCTATGATTTCAGCCTTTTTTGGGGAACAGGGTCTATATTCAGAAAGACAAAGCATCAATGGCAGTCAAAAAAGGAAACTGGTTTACTTATATTTGCTGACCACATTACCAACAGAAAATCATTATTCTGCAATAATCACTGTGCCCCAGTGAACAGTAAAATTATTTTTAACATTTCATTTGTTTTACAATCTCTAAAACACAATGGCTCTAGTTAAATTACGGTACAATAACCTGATCATTTAATTTTAAATCAGTACTTTATCCATCATACTAAGTCCTCTTTTGATACAAATGTTATCTAAAGTAACATATTTTCAATATATTGAACCCATCCTTACTATTTCATTCTTTGCTGGCTACATATTCTCTTAAGACAAAACAAGATTATTAAAGTATTCAGCGATGAGTCTATTAACAAAAGCAAAAGATTTAACATATTGCCTTGAGAGAGACTTTTCAAGTTTCTTTCCTTATCTTGGTAGGCAAGAGAGAACTATATTTTTAACACTCCTGAAGGGGATAATTATAAGTCTTATCATTTACTTTCCGCTGATAAAAGGTAAATACGAATTCTTAATGAAGATGACTGCGACTGTTCCATTGTGTGATCTTCTTCAGTCATTTCCTATACTAGTACCCTCCTCAAAAGAAACAGCCCAGGTGAAATCATAAGCAGAAAGCTATCACTCTGATGTCACACACAGAAAGAGGGATCACATCAATCAGTAATATCCTTGTCAAGTGAGAATCAGGAGAACGATGTGGTAATAAGTGGCTCAAACATCACATGCTAAGGGCCAATTAGTTCAAAAAGTCCCAGAGGGCAGGGATTTATTTTCTTCAATAAAATAGACAGTTTAATGAAATGTCCTCTAAAATTCAGCTCTAAAATTCCAGAGTTTATCAATCTTTTAAGAAAAAGAAACTGGAATCAAATTGTCCTGCAAAAATGTAACTGCCTCATTCATTAAATTTATTAATTTCTCCATTAGGGTAAGAATTAAATTGCCTGGTAGTAAGCCTGCAACTAACTATAAGTAAATGCTATGAATCTGTCATGGAAAACACATGAAGAAAAGCTAAATTTCCACAATTATATGTATAAAAAGTATGATGTGATATTTTCAGTAATAAAATTAACAAAGTTCCGAATAGGTAAATATGTGTGAAACGAACATCATTACATAGCATAAATCAAGAACACAGAAATAATTAAAATGAGATAAGAATGCAAGGGGCAATTCTTAATTTTAGAACCTAATTCTGTGCCCATCAGTGTGCAAGCCAATATGGAGAACAGAGGTTAAAGTAAAATACAGAGATCCTGTCCTCAGTAGCAGAAAACTTATTTTCAATAGCATCGATCAGGGATGCCTGGATAGCTCAGCAGGTTAAGCGGCTGCCTTCGGCTCAGGTCATGGTCCTGGGATGGGACCCGAATTGCACTCCCGGTTCAGCAAGGGCCCTCCCTCTGCAAGCTCCCCTTGCTTGTGCTCACTCTCTCTCTCTTTGATAAAGAAATAAATAAAATCTTAAAAAAAAATCATCTATCTATAATGTGTCAGCGAGTGCACCGGGGCATTGGGTTACAAACTAAAGTAAGGACGAGCCCAACAGTCGAAAAGTCAGAGACCAGGTAAAAGGAGGGTAGTTACAAAATGACATTAGATGGGCTATGACTGATGTAGCTACATAAATCTGCTGAAATGCAGAGTAAACACTAAATGTCACGTGAAGCTGGAGAGCCCCAAGAGAAGGTTACATTTTAACTCACAGGAAAGCAGTAAGCGGTATGATTAGAGGCCTCAAACATAGGGAAAACATTTTGATTCCCTGCAGTATTTGCAGGATACCCAAACTCTAGATAATGATGGCAGGGAGGCCAGTTTATCAAGAGAACGGCACATAGAAATCTGGGTAAATGGTGGGAATGGCGAACTTTACCCATACATGAACCACACTGCAAAGACAATGTAATTCATTAACTGGCTTTGATACAGAAAAATGAGGAGAGGTTTTGGCCTGTGATGAAACTGGAGTCAGTTCCAACTACAAAGTTTCCAGGCAGAGGGATTCTGAGAACAATGTGTCACTGACAGAAATACAGAAACTGACATACAGTCGGAGTATAAAGAGTAAATATAAACAATTCATGTCTAAATTCCTGATAGCTGGAAACATAAAATAGCCAGCTTTACTTATGCAAAATCTTCCTTTATTTACAGCATTCCTTTGACTACCTGCTAAGCTCTAAAGAGAAGAACTGACAGATGTTAAATTTGAAATAGTTGTTTTCAAGTTTCTTAAAATCTTTGGCATAGTATGCAGAAGGTAAAATAGTCTCGAAAAGCAACTCCTCCTGTACAATGAATGTGGGGCACTTTTTCTATGTAATAAGGCAAAATCAATTTAGCATGCTCTGTGGCTGCAAGAAAGTCTTTAAACCAATTAAATTAACTTTCCCTTCTGCTGATTGTACTCGTTAGTCGATTATCCTTAACCCATAGCAGACAGTCCTTACTTTTGGGCCAAGATGGTTTCCTGGAAACATTTTATAGATAACTGTAAAGGGGATTATGTTTCCCCAAAGAGATGACACAATCTGAGTCGATTTTTTGACATCAATAAATATGATGTCAATCATGTATTATTAAAACAAAAGAATAATGCAGATTACATTCATACACAAATGTAATCATTATTTTAAATAAGAAAATTATGTTCCAGGTCATCTCCTGGAATTTCAGTACTGAAGAAACCTTAGAAAATTTCTAAATTGAAACACTGTATTTTTTCAGACAGGAAAAGAGACACACATACCTTAAATGGGATTACAAAAGCTTTCAGCACAGACATTTTGTGACACTTCACCTCCCAACTTTACAAAGTCACATACAATGACCAGAAGTAATTAGCACTGACTCTAAGAGGAGATCCAATGGCAATGCCTCCATATTCAATTTGAGCATTTTCCACATACAGGACAGATGCTGGGAATCTCAGAAATATCACTTATACAGACTTCGTTTTTGTTGCATCTATGCTATATAAAACAAAGAAGACAGGACTGAGTAGCCAAAGTCTTTTTTGTTTTTGTTTTTTTTCTTTTTTAAATCTGAAGGAGCTATGATTCTAACTTCGATTGTCAACTTTTGGCAAGTAAGACTTGCTTTATTCAGGTCTTTAACACCAAGAGCAGCCTTGAAGGAATAAACCGGGACAGACAAAAGGCTGCCTGAGCACTGTGGTCTATGGATGGAAGGAGGGAATAGAAGCTGCAACCCTTTGCCTTGATAATAGTAGGAGAAACATAAACCCTAAAAAAAAAAATTAAAAAATAAAAAAGTCTTCTGTAGTTAATCCAGGAGAACTGAGACGGCTGGCAGAAGACCAGGTGCTGAAGAAACCACAGCAGTTGCCAAGTTAAAAGCAAAGGAAACATGGTACCCCTGCCCCAGAGTCAGAGCAGTGATTACTAGTTAAGTGCTTTAAACTTTGACAGGGACAGAGAGGGAACTGACCAGGTGTCCACACTGTAGACATGGTCCTCCCTGGTTCTTAAACAAATCAAGATGAAAGCACCACAGGGAGGTTGAAAGCAGATGATTTTATTCACCCCCACCCTGTTATCAGCTTTATAAGAACTGTAGCTGGAAAATGGCTGATAAAACCAATGTAGTAATCTCTCCTGCTAGGCTTTGATCTGGTTTTCTGGCAGAAGCAGCTATTATCTACTCAAAAAAAGAAAGGTCTGATCAGGTGCAAATCTCTATTGGCACCCTGGCTGAAGCTCAGAAGCCCCCCTCCTTGATCAAAGTTTAAAGTATTCACAAAACACTAGCTCACTGGTATTCTCAACTTTGAAGAAATCATTACTCAGATTTTGCAAACTGTGATTATAACATCTCTGGTTCTCTTCCAAGACATTGATGCATAATCTCTGGCCAATGTTCTGTGTCCTTAGCCAATCTGACTAGATTATTCACTTTATTTGGAAGAGTTTGAACAAATATGCTTAAAATTAATACCAAACTAAAAGGCTTAATGTGGAACTTATCAGAAAAATAAGTATTATTATATTAATAGCACTCATTATGTCAGTAATTCTATTTCCTAAAATAAGAACCCGATATCAACTATACTATTTGGCATGGGTTGATTATAATGGATTTATTCACATATGAATTAGCTATTAAAACATAAGTTAAAAACAACAGACAATGGATTTTTTTAGTACTAAGTTAAAGACAATATCAAGTGCTTACAGAAAGCAGTAGTTTTTAATCTTTGTGAAGTCCTAGAATCCACTTTATGAAAACCAAAGATCCTTCACCCTGATGGAGTATGTAAAATTGAGTTTAAAAGCCCTTGAAGTTTAAAATTAGACAGCCTAATGAGCCACAGATCCCAGATTATGAACCTAAATCTCCAAAATTCCTGCATATTTATAGTCTAACCTGCAGTGTCTTCTGCTGTAATCACTTTAAGATTGAACTGTAGACCAAAGCACATCTGAGGGTCATGGGCCAACAATCCTTCTATTTTGGATACAGGGATGCCTGGGGTCATTGGGCTTGAATATACTTATGGAATTTCCAATTAAAAAGCTTTCTAGTAGAGGACACATGAATACTGGTCAATACAGAAGTAGCAATTTATTACTGTAATGGCTCAAAAACCTCATAACAGTATGAAGTTTACAAGCACTCTTCTCATTATAAAAATCAAACAATTGTTCAGGAAATTAAAAAAAAAAACATTATTACAAAGCTATACCCCCTCTTTCCCAAATACATACATAGATAGATAGGCCAGGGTTCCTTTTTTATTATTATTCGTGAACATAGTTTATTAAATTCATTATGGTAAGAGTGAAAACAAACTACTTGACTGGCATCACTAAAAGATCAAGAAGCCATTATGCAAGATGCAAATTTCCCCTCTTCAAAATGTTTAAATTCTACCTTTACAATATAATTGTGATTTTAAAAGTCAGCAAACAGAATAAGAAGTCTAAATAATGACCCGCTATTTTAAATAAATTACAACACCAAAATATTACTTATTTGGTTATCGTTTTTAATTTCTTGAAAGAACTGCATTCCGAGGACTTCGGACATAGGGTTCACTCCTCCCGCCTAGACGCTCTTGTCTCTGAGAAACTAAATCACATTTTCCAGCTCTTAAAGAAATTCGTATTCTGTAAAAATCAGAAAACTATAATTTTAATCAAGTGTTGGGCCTATAAAGATAACTTAGTAATTACTAAAAACATGACTTAAAAATACTTTTGAGAGCATTTTAAAATTTACTATCCATGTTACAATAAACTGTTTCCTATGATTTACAATTCTCCTAAATAAATTTAAAATTCTATCACAGTCCCATGGGCAGATAAATCTGCAGAGGCAATTACTGACATTCACACCCAGATAAAAAAGCCCAGGTTGCTCCACTGGTCACCACAGAAACAGACCTGAAAGCATTTTTATTCTGGGTCCACACAAATGATTCAGAAATACCTCCTAAAGTTACAAGTAGGCTGTCTCACTATTAAATCTGTAGGCCAGCTCATGGAAGAGTATAAGGTAAAATAGCCTGATTGAGCTAAAGTGAATGTCTGTCTGTAACATTTTCGATTATCATGGAAAAAGTCAAAAGGCAAATTTCTGGTTTGAGCTAACCCACAAAAGCAATACGAATGAACATGGCCTTTTCATTGTTCGTGAGGTCTGATAACTAAAATCATTCAATAGAATCAAATTTGAAAGCATCTTGCAATACTATCAATTCAATTACACTATAAACCAAGTTATGCTCCTGTTTCCAAAGTGAAAAGTAAGTAAATTGTGTGACTGCAATAGACCAGATGCCAGTATGAACACCTGCCATGCATACGACCTGGTGCTTCGATTGCACTGCACAACACACACCACTATTCCATTGTATTCACCACAACACACTTATGATGTAGGTATTATCCCTACTTTAAAGATGAGACAGTAAGCTTGACTAACTTGACCAAGGTTACAGTAAATGAACTCAAATGATTCCAAAGCCCATGCTCCTGTTTTGCGTGCAATGCTGCAAGTATTGTTTCTATATGCATTTGTTTACATTTTTCAGTGTGAAGCTGAGTGTTCAGAGCCTTGAGATGGTTTATTTATTTGTTTGTTTACAAAAGTTTTTTGTTGTTCATTTATTCACAACCAATAAACGAATTCCATAATGTTACCTGGAAAGAATAAAGAAAGAGTTCAAGGATCTATGGCTCCTTCTGGGTCTATTTGTCTGCAAAGAGAAAAGAGCTAATAAATTGATAAGTGAGGGCAGTAGCTATTTAATTTTAAGAAAGGTCACAATAATGAAGGACTGAAAGAAGAAAAACACTGCACCAGGAGTTGAAGTCACTGATGGTAATCATTGGGAATAAAGATTAGAGTACTCCGTTCTATTTGAAGTTTTGCTGGGGGTAAGCATGGTCCCAATGAGTAGACTTTACATGGGATTTCATACTTATTTGAGTGTTCTGGAATTAGAATTGACTATGGCATAATACAAACAGAACTGGACTGGTTATCCAGAGATAGGACTTTAAATCTCACTATCAATAACTAATTGTATAAAATCATGTAAGTGGCAAATTCAGGACCTAGCTATTTTCACCCATAGAATGAGACGGGTGGCCAAACTGCTTTCCATGGCTCCTTTCAGTACTAGCATTTCATGAGGTTAAAAAAGACAACTCATTACAGATGATGAATTATAAGAAAGTCTTAAGATTAAGGATCTTATTTTTCTTTGTCACATTCCTTTTTCCTTTCTTTTTTTGGCAAATTAAAATGCAACCAATTATATATATAAGAATTCAATCAGCATGATGGTATATATAAACCTTTTTAAAATTTTAAATACGCATATTAGATAATAAGTAATTAAATATTGAATGGTAAATGTTAAAATCATTTGTTAATATAAAAGAGTATGTCTTAATTAGAAATGTCAATGTACTACATTATTGAATAAACAAGAGCATTAAGATTTGCTTGAGGCAACATATGTAAAGTGTTATGATATCTGTAGGTAGTTTAAACACAAATTTCTGTATTTATGTCTACTAATAGTATTTACCAGGACATCTTATTTAAGACAGCAAAAATACTGTGTTTAACCACAGAAGTTCAAGAGAAGTTCAAAAAAGAAAACAAATTTATTTCTTTCCTAATTATTCTTTTCTGCTTACAGATGTTTTGTATTCGTTTCTTTAGATCCCACCCCCTTTCTAGAAAAGACTAAAGGCAATGGAAAGAATACATTAACCACAAGTAAATTCCATGAGTGTAAAATCAGAGGGAGAGGAGGAGGGGGGAAAAATGAAGACATCCGTTAAAGCCAGGAATAAAGCTCAAATATGTTTACTATAAACATTTATATACTTCATATTAGAGAGTCATACTTGGCTCGAAGCTTTCTAGCAATAAATGCAGCATGCAGCTCCCGGTGTAATTTGATTCAGCAAAACAATTCCATTGGGAGGCAAATGGATGAGTTCCTTGTGCTAGTCTCCACAAATACAGTTTGATTTGGGGATACATTTTAGATAATATGGGAAAACTAGAGGAAGAAAAGATTGCATATCTTTCAAACAATCTTTCCCAAATTGTGTTTCTTTAAACTATGGACTCCAATGAGTTCAAGACTGCTCCCTTTCCAGAAGTGTCTGTGGCATAAAACTATTCAACAATGCCATTTAAGTGCAGACACACATTTTAATAAACTCTAAATTTTAAGAAATTATATATCCAGAGTTCATACACTCTTATGAGAATTACGGCATCTAGCCTTAAAAATACTTTACCGTGTCCAAAAGGGAATCCCTTCTCTGGTGAGTGCCACAGCACGGGAACAGAATTCCTCAGAAAAGTTTTTCTAAGTCTTCTCCAAATGAAAGACAATGCATGACCCACTGTCTGGAAAGTCTATTCTTTATAGCCTGGTACAACAGGATGACTCTGAAGAGAAGTTCCACCAATGTGAAAACAGCTGTCTGATTCAGTTGATTATATATATATATATATATATATATATACACACACACACATATAAAGTAATTCAATAAAACACACATAGAAAGTTTAACTTGGAATGAAGCTTAAGAAATGCTCCCTATGAAGTATAAACCCAGGAAAACTGGACTTTTAAATAAGAGTCACCCATAGCACATTGAAAACAGAAAATAACCCATCAGTCCTAGAAGCAGTTGTTGTCGCTGGATGCTACTTTCAGAGTGAGATAACAAAACTACAAAATGGTCTATAAAAAAATGGTTTTATCTTTTGTCCTCTATTAGAGAACAGGCACGCAAGAGCTCTGTCAAAACACTGAGATTCAATTTAAAGAGAAGAGAGGTCAGAATACAATCATATTTTATCCTAATGAAATATGTGACCTGCTCTCTCAAAACAATATTCCTACCAACCGTGATTCTAGAAATAGTAATATAGAGACAGATTCCGAAATGAGATCAATAACTGGGGTGGGCAGTCTACGCTGAGCTTTGGCAGCCTAGCTCATAACAGACTCCTAACCAAAGAAGTAAAGGTTGGGGAAAGGACAGGCATTTTCTGTGTGGTTAGAATAACATTCTTGCATGATTTATGAAACGGCTTCAGCCACTCGCTTAGGCTTAATTTAACAGCTACCATGAATTAATTCCAGCTTCCTAATCCAAACAAATTATATCCTAAGTTATAGACAAAAACTTGCAGAAGTACTTGATCCCCTCTCTAGTACTGAAAGCTATTTGAATGAATGGCTGAATGATCCAAAGTGCTGTTTCCTAATACTGAGAATCATAAAAATGAGCATGGTATGTGAACATGAGGACAGATGCAGTCCCATTATTTGAAAAACTGAATCAACTGAGTTTAAAAAAAATCCTACAAACCAGTGTTTCCAAGTTCTCAGTGAAATTCCTTTAATATTATTAATATTTTAAATGAATATTTTCTGAGTATTTCCAAAGAAAAGCTAAAAGCACCAGAATAACAGATAAAGGAAATGATGCAGTTCTTAATTTGTCCATATTTCAATAAAGCATTTGGCAAAATCTCGGGCACTCACCTTACAGGCAAAATGCAGGGATGAGAGACAGATAATAACAGAGCAGTGTTACTTTCTGACTAATCTAACCTCTATACTGGAAAAAGAGTTGATTAATACATTGTTACCAACCAGGAAGAAGCCATCCTACAGGAGGCCACAGGGCCCGGTCTTTAGCCTTAGTCTATTTATTATTATTATCAGACACTTGAAAGAGAACGTAACTAGCTAATATTTACCAAGCATACACAGGACTAGAAAGCACAGCTAATGAATTGGCTGAGAAGATCAGGAAAAAAATTCTTAATAGGTTGTAATAACGAGACACATCCAACAAGATAAAAGGTATTGGGGACAACGTACAATCCTTAAACACAAACCTTCTTATTTCTCAAATCAGTGCTCTTGTTACACTCTAACACATTCATACCTAAAATAAAATAAAATAAAATAAAATAAAAAAGGGGGGGGAATCTACTCAGTAATAAGAATAATCCAGGAAGGGGACCTGTGCCAAGAGGCCGGGGGATGGGAGTAGAATCAGCCTGGTTTGTTCTGATCTTCAGTCCACAAAGTGCTGTGTTTATCTTTCCCACTCAGTCATTAATCACCCTGAGATATGGCCTAAGCACTTATTTAGACTAGAAGTAGTTCACACTGTGAGCCATTATAAGTTGAATATAATAGAATTCAGAGCTGGAAATCATACCAGTCCCTGGAGGAACAATTCTCCCAAATTTCTACTGAGGGGAGATTTTTAAAAGATGCCTGGAAAAATTGCTTGGTGCTTAAGTCTGTTTTTTGAATGTGTAACAACCTGATTCTAATTAACAACAACAACAAAAAATTAATATAAATCAGACCCTAGATTAAGAAAAATAAAAAATAATTGATTTGTGATGTTGGAGAAAATAGGAAAGCAATAGGCTCTCTAGCATTAGACACCTTTAATTAAAAACACAAAGTAAATGGACTCATTCCCCCGTGAATGGCTTTCCTTAGCAGACTACAGAATTGCTTCTCAGTTAAATCTGTTACAGCAACAGCCATTTCGATAGGGATCAATGCAGTTGAAAGCCAAGTAGATATATACTCCAGTGGTAAACCAGAAAGTTATTTGGGTTTTTTTGCTGCTGTTGTTTTCCTTTTTTTAATTGAAACCTTTGGAAGAAAGTACTCTCCCCAAGTTTCTTTCGAATCCTTTCAGATAGTTAGGCATAAAAAGGAATGCAAAAATGCATCCCCAAAGCAACAATTCAAATAGTATTCGTTGTAATTTTTTCAAGAGTAATTATGTATGATCTCTGCTACATGTTCCCTGACCAAATTTTAGTTGGTGGGTGGAGGAAAGAATGGATAAAAGCTAAAAAGTCTTTATTATAATCACTTCTCACATGCCATCCCGAGCCATATCCAAGAATCTCGCTGCCAGCATATTTGTAAACAACAGTTACTAGCAGCCTGAAAAGCCCATGACCAAGCAGTAAAGGCTGTATTAATTACTGACTTAGAAAAGACCCAGAGAGAGAGAGAGAAACAGAGACAGAGGCAAAGACAGATGGAGGGAGGGAGGGAAAAGGGAGAGAAAAGCATTTGATACTTTCCTCTATTAGTAGCAATAACTTTTTAAAGATCATGTCAAATATTAAGGATTTTAAAATATCAACCTCATCTCCTCTCCTGTCTCCTCTTGGCTTGTAGGGTTAAGGGTAGGGCTCTGTAGACCCATCCCTGGGCACCTGGCATCCAGGAAGCGTAGCTTCTCGGTGTCAGTGAAAACATCTTACAACACTGCTTCTTTATGACCTCAGTGGCCATGAAACGATCACTACCCTTCTCTTTGTGAATCTCACGTCAGGAAATTTCATCAAAGAAGAAAATAATATTATCTAATAAAACAGAAGTTTAAAAAGTAACTTGCGGTGGACAACACTTTTAGAAAGAAATTTAACAATATAGTTGATAAGCTATTCTCTCTGTGTTCAAATGCAGCCTTGGGGAATTAAGGTCTAAGGAAATAACATAGTATGTGATAAAACAAGAAATATACATGTAAAATTTTAAAGGAAAAAAAGACATGGAATCAACAGAATAAGTCAACTATAAAATTTTCTTAAGTATGTTTTCTAGTCTGAAAATTATGATCACACACAAAAATGTCAAAATGACGGGATAAAACTTTATCATACTCAAACATTTAATTTTTTAAATAGGATATGATAATATACTTACACTATGATTACAACTATATGAAAAACAAACTTAGAAAAATCCAGAAAATGCTAATGTATTAAATGTAGTTATGTTAGATGTTTGGAACTTAAAATAGTCTTAAAATCTATTTTCCATACTTTTTGTAGCAAATTACTTGAATAATTCTTTTCAAAAAAATGCTTTGTACTTAAAACTTTTAGGAAATTATCTAGGTAATAGTGATTTCCTATTTGATCCTTTAAGAGGATTAGAGGTGGAAAAATAAATCTATATTTGCAAACATTCAGTAACATTACATCACAAAGCAGCAATTATTTCTCTACATCAATACAGGAAGACTGTTTGACATCGTGCTGACCCCACTAAAATGATCCACTCTGTGGAACCCTGCCGAGCTGGTTAGGGCTTGGCCTCCACTGCTAAGGGGTGTAAACAGAGAACAGGGCATGCCCAGATAGGACTTCTCCAAACAAGAAAAAGGCAGGAGGCAAGGACTTGAGTTTTAGGGTCTAATGGCAAAGAAAACAATCTTTAGTCTATTGTCCAAAAATAATCAGTATCTTAAGCATACTTAATAAAGAATATAACCCCTTCCCCCTCCACCAAATATTCCCTCCAAACGCATACTGAAAAGGCGTTTAGAAGCCCAACAAGAAGGTCAATATTTATATATTGATGATAAATCTGTTTTCCCTTCATTTCATTTTTATCACCCCACTTGTATCATCCTTAACAACTTCTAGGATCTCCTTATGACTGGCATTTAAGTACTCCAGAATCAAGGGTTCTAGAATACTGGAATCCAATTTTCCATAAGTTCTTCCCAGGAAGGAGCACTTTACCTGGTGGTAAGAGAACCCCTCCCTCCCATCAACTCACATGCCTACAAATTAACACCCCTTATCTCTGCCCTTACCATCCCACTATACCTCCCTCTCTATGGTAGTCCTATCAGAAAACAGAAAGTACCCAGCAGTCTGATACTTATGCACAAACTTAATTTTCTTATAACTCCCAAGCTTCTCTGACACACGAAAGAATTCCTACCAGAATTAATTTGCTATCTTGTTTAGATGGAATGGGAATTGAAGAACAGTGCTTTCCTCCTTGTTCAATATTTGCAAGAAATGGAAGGGGGTGGGGTGGGGAGAGAAAGGCGACCTGCATAAATTGAGCAAAAAAGAGAAGAGAAACAATAGGAAAGACCTCCCTCTCCAGGCTTCCTTTCCCACTCTGTGGCTTGTTAGTTTCCCAGTGAATCCATATGACATAGTGGAGAAAACACTAAGGCACCTTAGGACCACATCTTGCTTCCAATTTAGAAATACAGTGGAGTTCCTCCCTTAAGGGGAAAAGTCTTCAGGGTGCTTTGTTTTGTTTTAAAGAAAGGGTAATCTAGATGAGCCGCATCAAAGTCTGTAAAAAGCACCTGCCTCTGTTTCGATAAATATTATCAGTATAGCAACATAAAAATACTTCAGTCAATTAAGCTATTATATGCATGTAGAGGAGTCAAACACATGCCAGAGGGAGCTTGCCGTAAGTTTTAAACAATGCTTTCAAGTATCTGAGTTTGTCACTTGCTGAAATCCCAGTTCAGTGGCTCGCTGTCCACCCCTGACCCACAAGAGGCAAACTAAGGAAACAACCTACCCAACAGGGGTTTAGTAGGCGGATCGGGAATAATGCTTTAAACACCAGAAGTTGGTAAAGCATGCTTCACAATTGCAATTTTATGCTACAGGCACGTTCGCATTCTTGCCAAGGGATTTGGTTTACATCAATCTCTACAAATTTATGTTCTCGGTGTATAAACATTTTAACATAATAATAATCCTCTATCATAATACAGGCCACATGGTCTAGCGAATTGTGTGCTGAATACTCTATCTACCCAGCCCTATCTACATCATAGGAATGCTGTAAAGATTAATTAGCAGATACCTCCAGAAAACACTATGAGTTTTTTTCCAAAAATACCTTACAAACATGGTGTATTCATTATAACAGAAAGAAAAAAGAAAAAAGAGGCAATAATACAGCTGAGTATAAAAAAGAAAAGGCAGTTGGGATCAAGATGAGGGAGAGAACTGTTGAACAAGATTAGAGGGGACACTAAGTATGAGAAATATGGGTGTATTCATCCTACAGATACAACAAAGGCTGGCACGCCCCACAAGGTATGACAATAGAGTGGCCCCCCACAAGGGGTTAAAACAGGCCTGACTTTCCCTCAGCAAAGTGTCCTGATTCCTCCCCAGAAGGCAAGGGGAGCCAGGACCCAGCTTGTCTTTGACCTGCATTCACCCCTAGACTCACTCCCTATCTGCCCTGGCGACCAGAGCCTGAGTGTGCAAACATCCTTCACAGATCATTTCCTGCAGGGGTGCCCCTATCAATTCAGCAAATGACAAGGGTGACAGGGAACCAAAAAAAGGAGAAGCTCTACACTAGGGCCCAATCTAGTCAACAAACAGGAGTCAGAAATATATATTAACCTCGGAGTAAAAGTTGTGGGGAGAGCTAAAAATACAATTAGTACATTTTTGATTTATGAGAAGAGTTTCACAGTTATGCAAGCCACACATAACACAGTTCTTCCTTCTCATATCAGTAGTATGGCTTTGTTTCGGGGGGGGGGGGGGATAGATTTTTAAAAGCATGTAACTTTATGTGCAAGTCATTATTATTATAAATTCACAAATGTTGCCTGGTAGGTTAAATAATTTTTACTATTTTACTCCATAAATGAATCATTCCTAAATGATCATTTTCAGATACAGAAAAATTGACCAAAAGACAATATAAATAGAAGCAATTGGCATATTTACACTAAAATTAAAATCAATATATTTACTAGATAAACAGACTAAATAGTTAGAGCAATAATTAAACTGCCCTGGAGTCATCCAAGGATTCATGCATTCTGTTGTATAGTATAAGAAGTTCCTAACAACAGCTCTGGTATCCTCCCTTCACTTGTCTTTCCCACTGTATTTCAGTTTTTAGGCCATTAGCACATTATACCTAGACTACTACAACAGCCCACTAACAAGGCCACATGACTCCCTGTGGCCTAGATATGGCAAAAATTAAATTTCCCTAAAGCAAGGCTCTGAACATATTCATTATACAAGGAACCTTCGGAGCGGTCCTCTATTTTTTTTTTTTTTTTAAACTGGATACAGCTCAAACTCGTTAGCCTGACATTCACATCTCTTCACAATCTGGCCCTATTCCACCTGCTATGTTCTCACCCTCTGTTCAAAAACTAATCCTACGTTCTCATTTGTTTGGGCTTCTATAATTCACTGAAAAAGCCCACCTCTCTACTCCCAAAACATCTTTTTTAAATGCCACTTCCTGTCCCTATGAGTAAATCCTAACAATTCAAATGCCTCCTCATCTTTACTACCTTTTCACATTACGGTGATTAGATGTCCACCTCCATACTCGGCCTCCCTGCTCCTCTAGTCAGAGCACGTATCCCGCACTCATCACACAATATTTTCATGCACTGATCTGCCTGAAGGTACTCATCCATGTGTGTGCTCTGAAAGGACAGAAACTGCCTTCTACAATTCTGGGCCTCCTGTGGTCCCTGCTTCAAATGTTGACTCAATGCATGTCATCAAACGCAACAATGAAGTTTCTACTTTTCACCAAAACTTCTAAAGGTCATTCTTGATTTCATTGGAGTTTTAAGGACAAAAACAAAACAAAACAAAAAAAACAATGGCCTAGTTTTTAAAGATCTGCATGATATTTATAGGAAAGGCACATTTACAGAACATTTTATCAAGTACATGGCGTTTTAAAATTATTGTTCATAATACTTACAGAGTAGGTCAAAAGCATCACCTCCCCTTTAAAACTAAGGAAAGCAGACTGCAAATAATATCGCCATACATCTGATCATACTACTACAACTACATCACAGAACTTCAGGCCATTGTTACTGTGTTTGACTCATAAATATGTGGAATTTGTTATACACATTTTTTTAAATCTCAATTTATTTCTGGTATTAAAGAATTGTCACCAATTAAGAGAAGGGATGAAAAAGTTCATTAAATATCTTATTAAGAGGGGCACCTGGGTGGCTCAGTCAGTTAAGTGTCTGCCTTCAGCTCAGGTCATGATCCTGCAGTCCTGGGATCAAGTCCCGCATCAGGCTCCTTGCTCAGTGGGGGAGTCCGCTTGGCCCTCTGTCCCTCCCCCAACTTATGCACAAACACTCTCTCTCTTTCAAATAAATAAGTAAAATCTTAAAAAAAATAAAATAAAATAATATCTTATTAAGACCTAAATTATGGGGCCAGGCATTGTGCTATGCAGTGAAAATAAAGTTGAATAAGACACAAAGATAGTCTTATTCTTTCTAAGTTTACATATCGATACTCTATACACATAATAAATACTAAGAGGAAGACAATTCTCCCTATCAGAATCTTACAAGAACAGCTAAGAATTGATTTTTTGGCCTCCCTCTGCAAATATAGCAAACCATATCCAATGTCCTGAGGCCACAATGGTCACTGTCTGAGACTCTCAGCCAGTTCTAACGTCAAAATGTCATAGACCGAAAATAAGAACATGGACGCTATTTATTACAACACTAGTAATCAGCAGGCAGCAGGTAATAGTTTTCATAATCCTACTCAATCTCAATGACTCCCTTCCCTCTCTCTCCTCCCCCGCCAAAAAATCCCATTCCATGTGCTCTCTGAAAGATCAATGCCATTGTTAACATTCCTCTCTGTGTGGGACCAAGTCACCCACCTCTGAATGCTGCTGGTTGTCTCAGCCCACCCGAGGGTGAAAACCGGAGTCAGCCTCAATTACACACCCCCTCTCCCATAGCAGAGAGCCAGGATTATGCCTTTTTTTCTGGCTGCTTTTAAAATTTTCTCTTTATCTCTGGTATTCAGCCACTTTATGATGAAGCACCTTGATATTGTTTCATTTACATCTAATGTGCTTGGAATTCACTGTGTTCTTGAAACTGTAGGTTTACAGTACCCATAGAATTTGGAAAATATTTGGACATTATTTTTCCAAATATTTTTCTGTTCTCTTTTTCTTGTCTTGTGGGACCCCACTTACAGATTAGACTACTTGATATTGACCCACAGCTCACTGAGACTCTGTTCATCTTTTTCTTTCACACTTTTTCTCTTCTTGTTTCCTTTTTGATAGTTTCTCTTGTTATGACTGCATAACAATAGGAATATCCCTAGAAGTGCCATTTGGTCCATTTTTGTATATTCCATTTCCCTCCTTATCATGCTTATTTTTTCCTCTGTCTCTTGAGCATATGGCACATATGCACATAATAGCTATTCATCATCTTTGTTTACTAATTCCATCATCTCTGTCTTTCCTGGGTATGTTTCCATTAATTATAGTTTCCAACTACTACTAGTTACAGTTCATATTTTCCTGCTTCTTTGCATACAAGTTAATTTTTTTTAAGATTTTGCTTATTTATTTATCAGAGACAGAGTGAGCACAAGCAGGGGGACCAGCAGGTGGAGAGAGAAGCAGGCTCCACATTGAGCAGGGAGCCCGATGTGGGACTCGATCCCAGGACCCTGGGATCATGACCTGAATCAAAGGCAGACACAACCAACTGAGCCACCCATGCATCCCACAAGGTAATTTTTTTTTTTAAAGATTTTATTTATTTATGTGACAGACAGCCAGTGAGAGAGGGAACACAGCAGGGGAGAGGGAGAGGAAGAAGCAGGCTCCCAGCCGAGGAGCCCGATGTGGGACTCGATCCCGAAACGCCAGGATCACGCCCTGAGCCGAAGGCACACGCTTAACGACTGCGCGACCCAGGCGCCCCCCCACAAGGTAATTTTTTAACTGGATGCTAAACATTGCAGATTTTACATTGTTTGTTGCTAGATTTTGTTGAATCCCTTTAAAATATATGGAACTTTTTTCAGTATATTCTTATGTGTGAATCAATATGATCCTCTGGTAGGCTGGTTTTAAGCTTTGTGATGGTGGGTCCAGAGCAGTCTTTAAACAAGGCCAATTTACTCCCTTTAATAAGGCAGTATCATTCTGAGGACTCTACCCAATGCTCTGTATAAAATGAAGGCTCTCCATCCTGGCTGTTGAGGATACAAATTAGTCCTGACTCTGGGGGAATTCTGAGAATTATTTGTCCTGCAGCTTTCCAGTCATTCCTCATCCTGCCTCTTAAAGTTCCACCTGTGTATCTGCTAATTTGAAAGGACTCCCTCTGCAAATTTCTGGAACTCTCTCTTTCTATGCATGTTTTTCCTCCACTTTCTGCCGTACAAATTCTCATCGCCTTAACCTCCCCAGCTTTAATCTCAGATCCACTACTCAAAGTGCTAGATTCCGTTTGGTTCCCCTCCCTGTGCTAGGCATGGATGCTACCTCCAGGCTGTAAACTGGAACAATTTGGAGGACCACCTCATTTGTATTCTCTTCTAGCTTGCTAAATAGGGATGTCAGTCAAGACTCATTTCTTTGCCTTCCTTACGCCACATCCCACCCCAACTCACACATACATGCGCCTTTTAAGTCAGGCCCCTGACCTTTCTTATCATCAATATGTTGACCTTTGTCCCTTTTCCTTCTGAACCCCACCTTCAATGATCCACTCTTTCTCCCACCAAATCTATGCCCCAACACCACGATAACCTAGACCAGTGCTTCTCAAAGTGGGGCCCCTGAATCGTTTGTAGCAGAGCTACTTAAAATATATGGTATAAGTCAATATTTCCAGGTTCTACTGAAGATCTCGTGAGTTATGTCTGAGGGTTAGGGCCCCCTGGACTTGCATTTTAAGAAGCAAACCAAGTGATTCTTAGGCACTCTGATATTTACAAACCACTGGGGTAGGCCTTAAATTCTAGAGATTCTTGTTCCTATCAGAGTTCTAGGAGCTGTGTCTATTTTGTGGTACAGAAATGTACAATTACATTGTCTCACCGGGATATTTCGACCAACATTAACATCACACCGAATACAGCTCATTAATTCATTGTCTGTTTTAAGTGATACCCTTCTAGGAAATGAGCTACAAATCGAATTTATAAAATCTAAGCTCAGTCTAAGTTCAAAAGTATTGAAATAGAATGTCTGACTTGATAAATCACCCAAAAGTTCAAAGTACTTCAACAATGCATTTGATTCTCTATTGTTCAATCAGTGCAATGACATTAAACTTCTTTAAAAAATTATATATTTTTAAAGAGCAACTGATTCTGTAGAGCTATACATTTTTAACAACATCCTTGAAGGTTTTAATGAGACTTCTCTGAGATCTTTTCCCTCCCTTTAAAATATCAGTCTCTCACCACATAGATAAGTACAGAAAATTTGATGTATGCCACCTTAATATACTTTATAGAGATGAAATAATTTTTGGAAACTTATTGTAGGGTTCTATATCAAAATACATCTGAGTTTAAAAATGGCACAAATTGTTAGGTATTTTATAGTACTATATCTCAAGGACATTTTCAAGGATGTGTCAAACATTATTAACATTTTATTTTTCATACATAAACATCATGCTGCAAAATACTAACACAATGTTTAGTAACTTCAAGACAGTATTATTAAAAGACACTTAATTTGTGAAGCAGTAACACAATCAGATAGAGAACCATTCGGTTTTATGATTTTCACGTTGAAAAACAGCCTGCCACACTGACTAGAACAAAGAGATGGGGAATAACCAAAATATCCATATGAACGCTCGTCACATACTCTTCCTTGGACAGAAAGGAACAGATTTTTGATATCTACTTTATGGTTAAAATTTGCTTTATTTCAAATATCAATGTTTTAGATGGCGAATTTGCATTTTGGGATAAAGAAAAGTGTTCTGCGTTTCCATTAGAAATCAACACTTTCCACCACCAGGGGGCGTGCAATCAAAAAATAATAATAACAAAAATAACAAACAGAGCTGCACTTACGTGCACACCAGAACAAAGCCAATTTTACCCCATTTTCTTCATGGTTATTTCTAGAGCAGTGGTTTCCGAAGTACGGCTACCGATCAAAGCATTCAGTGTGCCCTGGGACCCTGTGAGAAATGTGAATTCTTGGGTTCTTCCCTAGTCCTAATGAGTCAGAAAACTCTGGGGATGGGGCCCAGCAATCTAAGCTAACCAAACACTCTAGATATTCTAATTCCTGCTCAAGTTTGAGAATACTGGTATGGAGTTCAGTGGAACAGGAGCTTTAGGATATAGGACAGAGAATTTAGAGTATGCTTTAAAGGATGCTACATATAAGCAATTTAATTTTTAAGCTCTCAAGGTTTCTAACTTATTTAAGCCCCTCTGTATGCTTATTCGTATAAAAGCAACACATCTGAAACTCCTCATCACCAGAAAAAGCTCTGAAGATTGATTTTAGAAATGGAGAGCTTTTGCTTATTTTTAAGGAAGAAAGGGGAGTATAATAGGAAAGGAAATTCAGGAAATAAGAGCAGATACCATTTACTAAGTAAGTTCCTACCATATACCAGGCACTAGACAGTGCATTTAATACACTTCATCTCTTCTATTGTTAATCTTCACAACAGTCTCATTTCACAAATGAGGGAACTGAAAATAAAAGATAAATATAAGTAGGCAGAATAATGGCCCCCAGAAAATATCTGCCTACTAATCCCCAGAACCTGTGAAGATAGCAAAGGGAAATCAAGACTACATATGGAATTAAGGTTGTAAAAGGGGATTAAGGTTGCTATCACTTGGCTTTGAGATGGGGAGGGCACCCTGGATTACTCAGGTGGACCCAATATAATCATAAAGAGTCCTTAAAAATGGAAAAGGGAGATAAGAATCAGAGGCATGGAACTACAGAAGGGACCAGAGGGATGCAATGTGGGAAGAATTCAACCTGTGGTTGGCTAGTTTTAAAGATGGAAAAGACCATGAGCTAAGAATGCCTGTGAGTAGCCTCTTGAAGCTGGAAAAGGCATGAAAACATTCCTTCCTAGAGCCTCTGGAAAGGAGCACAACCCTGAAACGAACTTGATTTTAGCACAGCGAGATCATGCCAGACTTCTGACAAGACAGTAAGATCATGAACTTGGTAGTTTTAAGCCACTAAATTTGTTATGGAAGCAATAGAAAACTAACACAGTAAGCCATGTGTTCAAAGTCCCAACAATAGGAAGGGGCTGACCTATATATTTTGAACTCAGATTCTTTCCATCGGTTCCTGTTGCTTTCCCATCAATACCCATCAATACCCAGCTCTTAAGAGCTCTTACAGCATACTGCTATTTCTAATGCTGCCCTGGTTACAATTAACAATCTCTTCAGGAGTATCAGACTCTTTCCCAGTCGGGATCACCTATCAGCAGTCCTTCACCCGATCAGGCTTGCAGATGTTTTGTGATTGACCGACAGAGTGTTTTAGAAGTCCAAACTCCTAGTTCTCTGGTTCTGCCATTTACACTTTTCATACTGCTGGCCCAGTTCACAGATTTATGCCACCAGCCTGGCATGGTAGGTTATTTGTTTGTACTATTCTTGTTGCAGATAAAGGGTGAAGTTCTCTCATCGTGACTTTCAACTCCTTTTACTACTTGGGAAAAACCTATGGTTCTAGAAGTTCATGCCAATGTACTATAGCATGAAAGAGAAATGAAATATGCTACTGTTAGAAAGGAAAAGATCTAAATGGCATTCTTTGCAGAAGGTATCATTAGCCTATGATAGTACTTTCATCATTAGCCAACATAGTACTTTATTTTTTTAATTTTTTTTTTTTAGTATATATGCATGGGGGGTTTTTTTGCTTATTTTTTGAATATTATTGAATTATATTGAATATAGTTGAATTTTATTTTTTGAATCATTAGTTCAATGATTCATTATTTGCGAGGTGTTATACGCAACACGTGCCCTCCTTAATACCCATCACCAGGCTGCCCCCTTTCCCCCTCCCCTCTGAAACCCTCAGGTTGTTTCCGGGAGTCCATAGCCTCTCATGGTTCATCTCCCCTTACGATTTTCCCTTCTTCAGTTTTCCCTTCCTTCCCCTCATGTCCTCCCTGCTATGCCTTCTGTTCCACATCTGAGTCAAACCATATGATAACTGTCATTCTCTGCTTGACTTATTTCACTTAGTGTAATCCCCTCCAGTTCCATCCATATCGATGCAAATGGTGGGTATTCATCCTTTCTGATGGCTGAGTAATATTCCATCGTATACATGAACCACATCTTCTTTATCCATTCATCTGTTGAAGGCCATCAAAACTAAGAGGCAAACCACAAAAGGGGTAACTCATGTACCAAAAGCACGGGGGAGATGCACAAAGAGAAAGGAGACTCAGTACCCTACCCACACACTGTAATCAGATGGACTCAGGCAGACAATAATGGAAAATCTGAGAAAGCCTATTCGATACACCAGTGACAGGGTTTTTGTGCTTATAGGTGTAGATGATGCTTTTATCTGATTTCCCAGTCTCCATTATATTACATATTTTCCACAAGGACAATTAAAAATATTTCTATTTGACACATTGGTATACGTAGTACATTCCTGAAATTTATTTTGTAATTTTATTTTACCAAATTTAACTATACATAAACAAATATTCTTTTTAAAGGGCAACCAATAAATGTTGGCTGTGCATGCCTCATGAGAGAGCATTTTGCTATTCCTAACTCTGGTACTAATAATCAGTCTTTCTAGAGTGACCCATACTGATTAAATGACCCTTTCCCCAAGACACAGTTTTCTCCCCACATCTCTTGGTATGATGTATAAAGAAATCTTTCTCTTTTTTTCTTTATCCAGAGTACCTTGAAGTTAAAATGCTGTTTGATATCTATTTCTCTTCTGTCACTTGACTTACCAAACTGGTCTTCTTTTGGGGACCCCATGGGTTTCAAAAATTCTAGCTTCTTGTTTCTGTCCATAATTAGTGAATTTTGCCAATATCTGCCTGCATTTTGCATACTGGGCTTTATTAATAAGTCAATTCACTAAAGTTTTAGAGCAAGAGATAAACCTTGTTGCTTTTCATCTCTCTCATTTTGGTAGACAGAGAGCATATCTGAAAATAACCCTAAATATACCTACGAAAACCAATGAAATTGTAAGATTTAGCTAAGTAATACATTGGCTAGGAGCCCAATTTTTGCTTATCCATTATGATGGCTTAAGACACGCTAACTGTAGAGTTTACATAATATTTGCATAGTATATATTCTGCCTCTGTTTTATCCTAAATTCAATTATGCTTTCTTAAATAATTTATAACTATAAAAATTATTATAATTTTGCAAATATGAATAAATGAAAGAGGGCTGACCAACTCAAAAAAGAAATCACAGGCCTTTGGGAATGAAGCCAGAGTCATTAAAAAATATATTTGTGCAGAATTACAACTAGAAACAGGAATGAATATATGTATAAAATATCCTACATAAACAGGTATAAAATTGCATATGTGATTTCATTACACTGTATGGAACTCCTTAAGTTATTAATACTGAATTTTCTTCCACAAGCTAACTATATGATTAATCTGTATTTGAGGCACAGACTAGATAATAAACTATGTGTTGTCACCATATGAATATTTTCAACTGTTACTCTTCAAATTTAAAATAATTTAATAAAAACTTTATAGAACCTACATTGCATTTGCTGCTTAAAAAGGCAAAAGAAACCTTGACTAGCCCAAGAATAAGATAATTCAGAGAAATGAAACGTAAAATATCATTAATGTGATTAACCATTCTGTTTGGCATAGTCATTTATATATAAACGCATATAGAATATTTTATGTAGGAAGGACAAAGTAGAAAAGGGAAATGGATATTTGTATATTAAAATACACTCAGATATATGTTGAGAGTCCAATACGCAGCCTGCATAATTGTCTAAGATTTCATTTGCATGGGCTAGAGGTCTGCAGCTTGAGGAGACTGCTTCGAGCTTCATTCAAAGACAACCCCCTCTACCTTTCTTCCTCCAAAATTGGTTAATACCGTAAGGCAGGGGAAGATAAGCTAAGACAGACCTTAAGTTCAAGAAGGACCACGTTAGCAATGCTCCTAAAGTGTTGTCAGTTTGTGGACATATCCTGGCTGGATCTGGATCACTTGAGAGCAGAATGCAGTCTTGTGTCCCATGTCATAATGATGGAATCTCTGGGACTGATGTCTAGGAACATGTGTTTAATTGATATTGGTGAATTTAATTGTGCTAGTTGAAAATATTCATATGGTGACACACACATAGTTTATCATATAGTCTTTATAGGGTCCTGAAGTCTGAATGAAGCCCCACCCCATGCAACTGTACACTCACAGCAATGTTTGAAAAGCACTGCTCTGGGACAGAGGTCACCAAACTTTTACTTAAAAGCACCTGATGGAAAATGTTTAAGGCTTTGAGGGCCATATGCTCTCTGTCACAACTTCGCAACTCCACACAAGAGCACTGTGGACAACACATACAGGAATGAACATGGCCATACACCAATAAAGCTTTGGATATGCAAACTAAAATTTAATTTCATATAATTTTCACGAGTTGTGAAATCTTCTTCCTTTCTTTTACACAAACCATTACTGGATTACAGTGTATAAAAACGGGCCAAAGGCCAGATCATAATTTGCCAACCTGTGCTGCAGAAAATGGAGAAACCATAGGGCAGAAATCAATGTGCACAGAGGGCAAGAATGCTTAAAAACTGGTCCTGAGGAGGGAAAACAAAGGGTGGATTTTGATATAGCACTTCACAGCAAAGACCTAGAAGTAAAAGCAGTGATACACACAGACTCAGGCAGAGAGCTGTGTAGAAGATGCAGCCATGGAATTTAAGGGGGGGAAATGGCCTGGATTAGAACAGAGTCAGGAAGGCACCGAGTACAAACCTGATCACAGTAGGTAGTTTTCCATTCCTGTTTCTTACTCTCATTTACAGTTAGGAAACCTAAACCCTAACCCTAGCTCTGGCAAATCTAACCGAGTAATCTCAGGCAAATTAGTTTTCACATTACAACTTAAGGTGATTCTTTCAAATAAATCTTAATTCTCCAAAATGAAACTTTTAGAATTCTGAAAGCAAGGCACATGTGAAGCCAATATACCTTAAAGTCCACGACCCTATAAAGTCACATGGCAATGCCATACATGGACAGTTGACACCACTGAAGAAGTTATTTATAGCATACTGTCAGAAACATTAATAAGGAACGTGTAAATAATGTCAAGTTTAAATTTACATCCTTATACAGTGTGTGCTAAGAACATGGAAATAATTGAATTCCCACAATCAAGTATCTCCTCTACCCAGAAGCTTCTAATCTATCTCCAGGTCCTCTGAGTAGAAGTCAAGTTCCTAGGCACTGCAAATGTTCAAGTCACTGGACCCACCTGCCTCTTCAACCTCATTTCTTTGTTATCTGCCTGCTCCTCGCCCTCTAGCCTCAGTGGCCTCCACGGCGGCTACTCCTGGACACACTCGTGGCTATTTCTGGACACACTCTGTAGGCTTCCACCGTATGACCTTCACCCTGGCTCTTCCCTTCCCTGAACTGCTCTGCCAGCAGATGTCCCTGTGCTCATACCCTCACCATCTTTACATCTTTGCCCAAGAGCCTACTCAGTGAAACCCATCCAAACTATTCAATGTAAAATTACAACCTGTCCCTGCCCCTCACCTTTCAACAAGCCCCCACCACCCTGCTCTATTCTCTCTTTCCCAGCCGTTGCTACTTTCTAGTCTAATTTACAATGGGAGCTGTGGATTGTCTCCTGTGACCCCCCACAAAAGCTTCTTCAGAGTACTGATTAATCTGTTCCTTTTATTCGCTGGTGCATTTTAAGTATCCAGAACAGTGCCTGGCATGGAAAAGGTGCTGGAAAAATACTTACTGAACAAATGAATTAATGTTTGTATTATCTGTAAGGCAAATACCACTACTTTTTAAACTATAGGCATAAAAATTTAACAACTGCACCATTGTAAAAGAAATTTTAGCATCACTTTTAATACAATTCTCTTTCCCAAAATAACAATGTTTTTACTCACAGTGTATTTTTTAAATCTAAAAATGAGAAATTTTCTTGTCAATTTTCTCAAATGTCCTGATGCTTGGTGCTAAGTACAGAAACCAAAATAGTATTTTTCATCACTCTCAATATTTTAAAGATGTTAAGTAAAAGTATGTATCACATTCAAGTGCAGGAAAATGTTATGTTTTAATTGCTACTTGCTTTAAAATATAAGATAAAATATAAGAAGTTAAAAGAAATGTTAAATACAAAAGCACATTATGTTTTCAAACATTATAATATCTGCATTTTTAAAATATTTCTTTAAATTCTAAAAGCAAAAAGTCTTTTTTTTCTTTTTAGAAGAAACCACAATTCTATAAATACACATCTATTATACAGTTCATACAATTTTGTGTTAATATGCATACTCTTTGAATCCACTCTAGAGTTATCATTGCTGATATATTCTTTGATAACTAGACTGCCTTGTTTTTGCTGCTAGAAAACTATATTATTATATTCTTCTTTTAAGATAAGGATATTGTCTCAAGGATTTATGTTCTAGATCTACCTTAGCTAAAATAAAGTGGTTTACTTTTATTGTTATGCCTGACACAGGTAAGTTATTTTCTAGCACACTCAAAAATGTCTATTAAGAACAGCAGACCATGCAGACAGCTCCATTCATTCGAAGTCCCTACTACTAAATTAAAAAACAAACAAAAACACACCAAAACCTCCCCCCTCATATTTAAAGATGACAAGGGGAGAAAAAAAAAAAAAACTGAATATTCTCCACCCAAGAACTATTTACCCTCCTTTTGCTCTATTCTACTTACTCAAAACATGTATTTGGGAGAAGTTAAAACTAAAGTCTTCCATGCTAATGTCAATAAACCCTTTTACTTGATCTTCTTTGAAATTTCTTCAGGATCTCATATTCCCACCCTTTCCCTTCTTGAGATGCTCTCTCCCCCTAAGTTCCCTGTTGTTTATTTCATGGTTTTTTCTTCATTCTCTGTATCTCCCTTCTGTCTCCTTTGCAGGCTTGATTTGGTGAACTCCTTTACTCTTGAGGTGTTCATGAGACCCTCTTTTTACTCTTTATTTTGCCTGCGCAGGTGTTCATGAGACCCTCTTTTTACTCTTTATTTTGCCTGCGCAATACTAGCTTCCTCTGACTTCTCTCAGCATCTCCATGCTCATGACTTCCCAATCTGGTTTTGTAGTGAAGATCTTTCTCCTGACCTTTAGCATATTCAAACTGTGGGTCAGCTTCACTTGGATGATCCACACTCACCTAAATCAGCATCGTCCACACCCCTCACATACACACACACACACACACACACACACACACACAATCTGCCTCCCCTCAAATAACCCATACATATTTCAATAAATGGCATCACAAGCCATTACACTTGCACAATTAGGAAAGAGGGCATCACCTCTGCATTCTTTCTCTAATCCCACGTGCCAGTAAACCCTCAATTCCTATCAGTTCCACGTCCACACCATTTCTGAAATCAACTGATTTCATCAAGTCTGCACTACCAATGACCTAATTCAGGTCGTCCATTCCTATCTCTGACCTGAACTACTAAAAGAATCTCCTAAGAGGTCTCTGTCAGTCTATAGGAGATACCCTTGCTGGGTGGAGGGGGGATATGTGTGAAGGTGTCCCTATGGCTAAAGAGTGGGACAGAGAATAAGTACTTAGAAATCACATTCATTAGTGTATTTGTCCTGTTACATTTCTCATATAATAGATGAGAGCTATATATATGCCACTGCCTGGGTTATTTTTATAACAAAATGATTTAATATGGATTGGATACCATTCAGTGTTCACTTGTATTACTCTGTTATAAATCAAGTATTCTCTAAGTAGAAATGACTCTTTGCTACCACAAGAGGTTAACCTAATCTCTGCTGTAAGTGATTTTCTTAAGATTGGAAGTTTTAAGTTAAAGCTGTGATATGAAGATTCATTGGTTCATTTTATTCCATTAAAATAAAGTGTTCAAACAAATTTCTTTCTAAAATGGAAACTTTCTTTAAAACACCTGGAATATTTTTACATAGAATTTAAAGAGCATAAGATTTCCACTGCCACTGCAGTTCCAAGAGCTGATTATCTCAATTACAACACTCATTCAACAATTATTTGAAGTCTAGGTGCCTGTTGAGACAACAGAAGAGTTTACCATCAGAAAACAAAAACTGCACTGTAGTCAGAATGAAACCCATCATGGAAGATCCTATCACAGCCCATGAGTTACGCAAGCATTAAATTCACTATGAATATATTCCCTATTTTGCCTGTGGCTTACTTCAAAAGACTAAGAGAGCCGCACTGTGCCTTCTGCTCTTCAGTGGTAAACAGGGGTGATGTAAGAGCTCTTTCCACATAATCCTGTCAAGCAAAACCAAAGTATGATACTAAAAGGAGGAACATACCTGCTTTATGAGAAAAAAAAAAATCTTAGGATAATCCTCAAAATAGCAAGTTTTCTTTAGTTAGTATGACTACAGAAGAAAACAGCATTTACCATCAGGGAGGTAAAACTCTACCAAATATATTTTAACTTCTTTACTCCTGATGCATTATATCTTATAGAACAAGTAATTTCAGTGGATACAAATGATTAAAATTATATAAAGCACACTGTTGACCAACTTTAAGGGAAAACAAAGTTATTTGATTGTGAAATGAGTAAAATATGTAAGTTATCTTAAAACTAGTTGAACAGAAAGGAAATCCTGGCTCACATAAATACTTTTCCAAAGATTGTGTGGACTCTGTGAGTCTCCAAAAGCAGGGGGTTGAAAAAATAATCATCCAAACCTTTCAGTTTACAGCATGCATAACACTACCAAATGATGAGGTTAAAAGTCATCTCTACCTCTACTGAAATGCAACTCTGCGCACGCACACACACACACACACACACACACACAGCATTTCAAGATTTACTTATTCAAGAGAATTAAAAAGAGTATTACATTCTCATAGAAATCATCTTAACATAAAATCAGTATAAGATCCCCACGTCCTGCTAGAAGGATACTAAGGACAACAATCTAGAGGGAAAGAGACAAGAAATGAAAGTTTTATAAAACAAAATTTATGAGAAACAAGTCATTCTAATTCACCATAGCGGTGTAAGGAATGGATTAGATAGCAGTATAAGGAACGGATTAGATAGACCTCTATGCCTATTTTGTTATTTCTATTTCTTTTCTTAAATAAAATTGTTTCTGAATATAAAAATAGCTCTTTATTCTGCTTGTCTTCTAAGTATTCTCTTCTTGATTGCTATAGAGGGAACTTAAACAGTAAGTTTCAAAAAGAAGAGAAAAGAGGTTGATGTGCCCTTTTAGTAGATTTGTAAAGAACCCCCTTCTCAAAGCCAGCATTTCATTGATTTATCACTGCCGTTTTAGTGTGACCAATTAACAGCTGAAATAAAGTTGACTAATGGAAAGGCCTGAATCAGATTTTCCCTTCTCTTTTTTTTTTTCCTACTTCACATGAATCACCAAAGAACACTGGATTTATCCTCAACATCATTAGTAGCTTAAAGAATTTAAAGTTTTCTGTCCACCTTTCGATTTGAATAGTCTAGGCAGTCTATTACTTGGCCTGTTTATAGAAAATGGAAAGGGAAGAAAAAAAGTCTGCTCGAATCTGGAAGAATTATTTCTATAGGGATAGTGAGAAAGTCAGCAAAGATATAGAAACAAAAGAAAAAAAAAAAACGTCGAGAAAGAAAAAGAGAAATTAACCACTTAAATACGGTTACCATAAAAAGATACATGCAATTTAGGAAGAAAAGACTCTTCATGGAGATTGAAAAATTAGATCTCTCAGAAAAACACAGAATCTGTTGATTATCCTAACTATAACTTTTCACAGAAATGTTTAAAATCCAACTCCCCAAATCAAATAAAATTTTAAAAATTCACCCAGGACAATCCAAATACAATTGCATGCATAATATTAGTATTCTTCTAATAATCAACACAGTGATACTTATTAATTGCCTATTATATGCTAGGTACTGTGAGAGATGCTACAGGGAATACAAAAAAACATGTAAGAATTGGTACCTTCGTTCAACAAAAATAGTCAGGAAAGTTATAATTCAGTCGATCAAGAATGACAGAAAGGATTTGATTTAGATTTGCCAGAAAGTAGAACAATAGGTACAATGGTATGAAGTAACAAATAAACACAAAAAGCACAAGTCAATTTAAGGGGAAGCTAATTTAGAAGAGAGATTCCCCAGTGGAAGATAAAGGAAAACGGAGTTGAAGGTAGACATAAGAAATTGGACAACAACAGAGACCGGACACTTTAGCAGGAGAACAATGAGGAGTTATTAAAGGTATTTTAATTTGAGAGCATCAAAGTCTTGCTTTAGAAAAATTAATAGTGACATGGTATCAGTGTGGAAAAAACAAATGCAGAAGTCTTGAAATATAACAGACGTCTGAGGATTAGGTCACATGGTATAAGACGGTTTGTAGTAGTAATAAAAAGTCAAAAACTGAGTTCAAATGGAATATTTAAAGGACTCAGGAACTAGTTAGTTAGTTAGTTAGTTGTGAGCAAAGGGATAAGGTGGGAAAAGTTCTATTTTATAAGGTTAAGGCGACATATATCAACAAGAAAATTTCTAGCAGGCAGTTAGAAACTAGAGGACTCAGAGCTCAGAAGAAAAGAACACAGGGAGAAGAATGCACATGCCTGAGCCAAGCACTAAGGAAGATTATAATAAAAAGCCCTACTTCACCTCATATATAAAATGAATTCCAAAGCTATTTAATACTTACATTTGAAAGGCAAATCATTACACTTTTAAAAGAAATACAGAACAAAATAACTTCAGAGTTGGGAAGGTTTCTTAAAATGTTTTTTAAAATCTATAACTTTTTTTAAAAATCAATAAAACCATCAAGAGTAAAACTAAAATTTTGTCCGAAGAACTATAATAAAAGCCAAAAAAATAGGCCCAAACCTGAAAAAGACATATTTTTGTCAAATGATTCATATCTAGACTACATAAAGAAACATCTACCAATTGATAAGAAGCAGAGAAACCAATAGAAAAATGGACCAAAGACACAAATGGGCACTTGAGAAAAGTAGAAACAAAAATGACAAAACATTTGAAAATAAACTCAAGAGCAGTCAGAAAAATTCAAATAGTCAAAGAAATACAAATTTTGACCACAGTTTTAAACCCATCCAATGGGAAAAGCAATCTGAAAAATATCAATCTGAAAAATCTGAAAATCTAGTAATACCAAATATTGCTACATTTGACAAGAATATATAACAAAAGAAATACATAGTGCTGGCTGGAATACCGACTCTTCAATCATTTTAGCAAAAAACTTAGTGTCATCTTATCAAGTCAAATGTGTATATCCTCCATGACTTTGCCATTTCACTACTAGGGAAGATCCTGTATGTGTGTAAAAAGACACGTGTACAAGAATGTACACAAAGGTACAATATTGTTTTTTAATATAGCAGTTAGAAAACCCAGGAACAACACAAATGTCCATAGGCAGAAGACTGGATAATTAATTTCCGTGTATTCAAAAATAAAATAGAGCAGTGAAAAAGAAATATAGCCACACAAAAAATATGGGAATTGGTATGGGTAGGGATGGATCAAGTGGCCAAAACTGTACAGAATGTGAGACCATTTACATAATATTCCAGAAACATATGAAAGTTGACAAAATATTTAAGTAAGTTAAGGAAAAAGGAAGTAAATGATGACCACAAAATCCAGAATACTATTTTCCTTGGAATAGAAGAAAGGTTTTAACAGAAAGAGACTCTCAGGGGATTCTAGTGATGTTATTTTAGTTATTGTATTGGTACAGGTACGTTTGCTTATCATTCTTTATATCTTGTGTATAGTCATATATTTATAAAAATATTTCCTACTTTGTATATTTTATACAAAATTTTATATATCTTTATTTTTATTTATTATTTATATGTTTATTAAATATTTTGTCTCATATAAAAATAAATATTTCCAAAACTATAAAACTGACTAATACTCAGCATGAGAAAGACCAGAAAAAGAGATGGGGAAAAAATGGTCAGACTTATTTATTTATTTATTTTTTAAATAAAACTAAAATACACTTTCGTAGGAAGGAAAAGACAGTCCGGTAATGTCAATGTTACACCGAAATCAAGAGAATAACGACTTGGAACAAGTTAGAGGCCTCTCATCATCTAGTGATGGTAATTTTCAGATGCATGAAAGGGATAACAGTCAAGCTATAAGGTATTAAGCTATTAGGTATAAGAGAATAATTTTGAGAGAAACTAGAGGCAGTAAGTAAAAATCCCCCTCAGGAAGTTTGGCTATGAAGAACAGACGTGCACAGTACAGTGAAAATTTTTTTCTGCTGGATGAAACTTCAGATTTGCAGAGTGAGGTAAGCGTCAGGGGCACGGTATGTGTTGGGTTGGGCTGGTCTGGGAGAAAGAAGTCGAAGATGCAGAAGAAAGGAGATAATCACAGAGATTATATTCCACTGCTACATAAATAATACTATAGTCTTAGGCATTAAAAATCTAAATGGATTAAAGACCTAAATGTGAGAGAGGAATCCATCAAATTGATGGATTTGACCTCGGCCACAGCAACTTATCGCTAGACACATCTCCAAAGCAAGGGAAACAAAGGCAAAATGAACTACTGGGACGTCCTCAAGGTAAAAAGGTTCTGCACAGCAAAGGAAACAGTCAAGAAAACTAAAAGGCAACCTACAGAATGGGAGAAGATTTTGCAAATGATATATCAGATAAAGAGCTAGCACCCAAAATCTATAAAGAACTTACCAAACTCAACACCCAAAAAACAAACAATCCAGTCAAGAAATGGGTAGAAGATATGAACAGACATTTCTCCAAAGAAGACATACAAACGGCTAACAGACACCTGAAAAAATGCTCCACATCACTTGTCATCAGGGAAATATAAATCAAAACCACAATGAGATACCACCTCACACCAGTCAGAATGGCTAAAATTAACAAGACGGGAAACGACAGATGTTGGCGAGGATGCGGAGAAAGGGGAACCCTCCTAAGCTGTTGGTGGGAATGCAAGCTGGTGCAGCCACTCTGGAAAACATTATGGAGGTTCCTCAAAAAGCTAAAAATAGAGCTACCCTTTGACCCAGCCATTGCACTACTGGGTATTTACCCCAAAGATACAAATGTAGTGATCCAAATAGCACCTGCACCCCAATGTTCATGGCAGCAATGTCCACAATAGCCAAACTGTGGAAAGAGCCCAAATGTCCATCGACGAGGAATGGATAAAGAAGATGTGGTATAGGAGACTCTGCTCTATAAGCCCCTGGAAATGAGCCTTGGAAATCCCTTTTATGAAGATGGCAACGAAGGCTAAGAAGGAAGCCCCTGCCCCTCCCAAAGCCGAAGCCAAAGCAAAGGCTTTGAAGGCCAAGAAAGCGGTGCTGAAAGGCGTCCACAGTCACAAAAAAAAGATCGGCACGTCACCTACATTCCGAGGACCCAAGACTCTGTGTCTCCGAAGGCAGCCCAAATATCCTCGAAAGATGGCCCCCAGGAGATACAAGCTTGATCACTATGCCATCATCAAATTCCCCCTGACTACTGAGTCAGCCATGAAGAAAATAGAAGACAAGAACACATTTGTGTTCATTGTGGATGTCAAGGCCAACAAGTACCCGATCAAACAGGCTGTGAAGAAGCTCTATGATATTGACGTGGCCAAGGTCAACACCTTGATTAGGCCTGATGGAGAAAAGAAGGCATATATATTCGACTGGCTCCCGACTATGATGCTTTGGATGTTGCCAACAAAATTGGGATCATCTAAACTGAGTCCAGCTGGCTAAATCTAAATATAAATTTTTTCACCATAAAAAAAACAAAAAAACGAAAACCAAACAAACAAACAAAAAAAGAAGATGTGGTACATATATACAATGGAATAATACCCAGCCATCAGAAAGGATGAATATCTACCATTTGCATCAGCGTGGATGGAACTGGAGGGTATTATGCTGCGTGAAATAAGTCAATCAGAGAAAGAAAATTATCATATGGTTTCACTCATATGTGGAATATAAGAAACAAGGCAGAGGACTGTAGGAGAAGGGAGAGAAAACTGAATGGGAAGTCATGAGAGAGGGAGACAAACCATATGATACTCTTTACTACAGGAAACAAACTGAGGGTTCCTGGAGGGGAGGCGGGTGAGGGATGGGGTAACTGAGTGAAGGGTATTAAGGAGAGCATGTGATGTGATGAGCACTGGGTGTTACAGGAAAATGATAAATTATTGAACGCTACATCTGAAACTAATGATGTACTGTAAGTTGGCTAATTGAATTTAAATTTTTAAAAAATCATAAGGTTGCCATTCTCTATGTTAAATGTCTCGTTGCACAGTCAAAAAATAGTCAATAGGCTGTAAATCACAACCATGCCACAGAACTGCTTCTTAGTTCAAAGAGTTAATCTCTTATTCCATTTAACTCACCGGGAATGCTAATCCAACTGAGCACTCACCAGACTTCTGTAAAGGGTCTTAGTAAAGGGTCAGTCAGAGCCATCGCCTCTCCCACTCACTTCTCCTGGCCCCTAGTCCCAAGGACAAGATGCTTTCCTAAGAAGCATTGTTCCCCTCCAGGCAGAAGTGGTAAGTGTAAACGGGGCCGCCTTTTTTTTTTTTTTTTTTTAAGATTTTCTTTATTTGTTTGACAGAGAGAGAGGCAGTGAGAGAGGGAACACAAGCAGGGGGAGTGGGAGAGGGAGAAGCAGGCTTTCCGCTGAGCAGGGAACCCAATGTGGGGCTCCAGGATCACGCCCTGAGCCAAAGGCAGAAGCTTAACAGCTGAGCCACCCAGGCGCCCCATCAATGGGGCCTTCTCGAACAAGGCAGAGACAGAGATGGGGGGAGGAATCCAGAGTCTAGGAGGAGTGAGAAAACTCTGGGAACCATCCGAACAGTACGGAACTGTCCAAGACAAGGTGGAGTAGTCCTGAAGTGGAAGCAAGGCTTACCCTATGCAAAGCAACAGCCATATCAGGATATGGGGGCTGTTCCACAGAACAGCTTGGACCTCCTCTCACTAGAGTTACTGCCTCCCAAATCTGTTACATCAGAAACTGTGCTTAATTTTTTTACAGGCCTAACTACTTTGCATTGCTGAAGAAGAGAACTGTAGCAATACTCAGGAGTTAAAGCATTTTTGTGTAATCTGGCTGCAATAAAAAGCACAAATGTCTTTCTAATGCATATTTTCCAAATGATTCCCTCCAAATTAAAATATTCATAATTTTTTTATTTCTTCTTCTTCTTCTCAAATTTAATAAACATGATTTTAACGGACAATTTCCCATTCTCAGACTAATACTAGTTCACTCTCTCCAGGCAATCAGATCACAAATTTAAGTTTAAGTAATCTCCTTTATCCACTGTCTTTTTAGTAATGGTTATAAGATGAAAAATATAAAAGAAAAAGTTCCAGTCTCTGCTTCTACAAACCAAAGCAATCTATTCATATGATGGCTAATCAGAGATGTAAAGGTACTAGAAAACGAACAGCCTTCTTCGGTCTCTCTCTCTCTTTTTTTTTTTTTTTAAGCTTAGTGAGCTATACCCTGTCTTGGCCTGACAGGCACTGTGCTTTACTAGTTAGTTATAGATAATCTTTCCAGGCTTTTACTTGGAGAACAGAGGAAGCAGATTGTGCCTTTCTTCCCGATTCCCAATTATTCCCTAAGGTGGCTGACAGATACACATGATCCCCCTGAGTGTGGAGATGGCTTGCTAGGAAGGTTTACACAGCTGAGGTGAGACGCATGTTTCTGCAACCTGAGCGCTCTCTGAATTACGTAGGGTTCGAGGCTAAAATTCAATGCAGGGCATAACCCCATGATAAAGTATCCCACTGAATTTTAGTTAGTATAGCAATAATTAAGAAAGAATGGATAACTTTGTCTCCTGTGTTCTTTGCTTGACTCTTTTCCAAAAAGAACCCTAAGATCCAAAAACAAACTCATTTCGAACTTCCGCGCCTTACAAGTCAGACAAACGACTAAATAACTCAACTGGCTCCAAACTGAGAAGTAAATGGCAATGAGAAAAAGGAGAAAGGGCCTTCTGCAGCATCACAAAGGCAGCACAGGGACAATTCTCAGAGGCTAGGAACCCAGCAAAAGGAACTCTCAACGTGAACAAGGAGCTTCCTGCTGCCAATCGATAGGGCACTCCTGGCTGTACAGTGAGTGAATGCCACTAAGTGGGTTGCATTAAAACCGGCAAGTTCATTTGTGAACGGCAACTCACTTTATGATCCAGGAGATCTTGGGGCAGAGAATGCCCTTTTACGGCACAAGGAAACTTACTTGGCACACGTGACATAGCACTTGGAACCACCGGTACAGAAAGCAAATAAAGGATTAGAAGCCACCCAGGTGTGGGAGATTAAGGGTTTAACGGGCAGATGGAAGAGAAGAGCATCATCTGGACATCCTTCATCCTTTATAATAAGGGAAAGTTCCCCAGTGATCCCAGCAGAAAGAATAAGCTTAAATGAACAAAATTTAGCAATTTTGTTGACAAAGGCAGAATCCTTGAATAGACTTTTTTTTTTTTTTTTTGTAATGGGAGTCTGTCTGCCAAAACCTGATTACCTTTCATAACAAATAAATCTCTACCTAGCAGACAGGGAACTAAGTAACAAAAGTATGCCTTGCCCCCCACAGGTCATCCTCCAAACTGCGGAATGCCACTTCAAAAGTCTAGTTTGAACAGATGGGGCTTGGATAATAGAGTGTGGGAATGGTCGGCAAATGCTAAGTCAAGGCCCACCGTTTGATCTGCTGAGCTCAGTCTTAAAAGAATGGCTTTTAAAAATCATTACTGTTATCACACTGCTCTTGCTAAAGAGACTCTTCTGAGTGAGCCACAAGCAGTTAGGAATCAAAATAAAACAAACGAATCCCTTGACCTGGATTTGGAAACTTCTCAATATTAGGATCCAACGTATTCAACGTAATCTATCATTCCTCCCAATTTCCAAACCCTGACTTCAGCCAGACCAGTTCGGCTGTTCCCTCACACAGTGTGATCACTCTGGTTTCTGAACAGCTGAGGGCACTATCTATGCCTTATAACTGGGAAACCTAAACCTCCTTTAACTGCTGTCTTTGTATGCTCAGATACAGCTCCATTTTTGTCTGACCAAAGAACCCAGGTACTGCTTCCTTCTTGGAGTTCCATTAATAGTATTGTTTTCTTCACTCCATTGGACATTTAATTGAATAACAATACAAGACAGCCGATATGGATGCTTCATCTCCCTCAAAAGACTTGTTTTTTTCCTATTATTTTATCAGCATTTCTAAACATACATAAATTCTGAAATAATTATGCAACAAAATCCCATTTAATTATCACTTACCGCAAAAACTTATAAACACATAGCCAATCTCTTTGGTGAACTATATATTCCCTAAAGAAAAGTATGAGATTATTTTCATACTTGTTTTCTCCCCAAATTTAGCATGTAGTAACAACTCAATAAATGGTTGGTTGTGAAAATGAATTGAAATCCAGTCCATCAAAGTTCTGAGTTGCCCCTTAGGCATTAAGCTTACTTCATCCAATCAATTCTTGAACAGACAAACCATAAAAATACTTATTTTTTAAAGAAATATTAGCAAATAATATTAAGAAAATGTCTCCTAGGGTCCCTGGGTGGCTCAGTCCGTTGAGCATCTGACTCCTGATTTCAGCTCAGGTCGTGATTTCAGGGTAGTGAGATAGAGCCCTGTGAGGAGAGATACTCCCCTACTCTTGCTCTTGTGCTCTCTCTCTCTAAAAAGAAAGAAAAGAAAAGAAAGAAAAGAAAAGAAAAGAAAAGAAAAGAAAAGAAAAGAAAAGAAAAAAGAAAAAAAAAGAAAGTGTCTCCTGAAAAATTGCAGAAAGTGAAAAAATTATAGCCCTACTCTTATCCCATCACTTAATATTTCATCAGCAAGTCCAATTTTCTTTTGATGCCAAGACTGGAAAGTCATTATCAATAAACGAACAGGCTGGCACACTACAGAGATACTAGATTTTATCTTTAGGGGACCTAACTCAATTCTAGCTAGTAACAAGACCTTAAACAAGTCATTTATATCATCTCTCAGTCCTTATCACTAAAATAAAAATCATTATACTCTTCCTATTGACCTTATATTATTGTAAGGATTATTTTTTTTTAATTTGTCAAACTGCTTTTTAAAATACAAAGCACCATGTAAATATTACACTGGCCTCATGGCATACCCAGTCTCCTTTTAAAGAGGATCTACAGTCCACTTGGAGTCACAAGACACAAAACTATCTGAAATATTACAAGCTAAATGTCTAATTAGCAAAGTAAGCAGTACAGATATGAGGAGAATTGAAGTGCCTAGCAAAGGCTTCATGGTAGCAAGGGAAAGGAAGAAACAAAGGCACTTCAGAAGGTGGATATACTGTGTGCAAATTCACGCACACACAAGTGCCCAAATTGTCCAAAGCACAGCTAGAGCAATCTGCAATTTACTAAAGCAGATGGTGCCAAGAAAAAAATAATAATGGTACAGAAATTGAAGCAGTTGACTGAAGCTAAATTATGAAGGACCTCAAATGATGGCTAATCATTTTGACTTTCAAGGAAACATTGGCAAAATCTGAGGAATGCAATATCAGCAAATCAGCATCCCAAGAAAAGTAACTGATTTATAAGAGTCAGGAAAAAGTTACCATTATCAAGATGGAAAACAACCAGAGCTGTGACTGGAGAGTAAGCACTGAAAAGACTAAAGACGAATATTCATTTGGAGCATGGATAAGATGAGACCTGTTTATGTGAGTAAACAGAATCCCTTGATAACAATCTTCATCAAGTG